>NC_084837.1:88290965-88590965 GCF_033115175.1 Lepus europaeus | reverse complement strand
GAGGCAGGAGGACAGCAGGGGACAGGGCAGAGGAGGTGGGGATGGGCGCGGAGCAGGGTGTCCACTGCGGTCAGCATAGGTAGCCCCTGAGAGCGCCCCACTGGGGTCCGAGTGCATCCAGGTCACCCCGCCCAGCAAGGTGGTGTTGTGTGAGGCCCCGGCACAGAGCGAGAGGAACCGAGCCCGATTGTCCCTGCCCTATCGGGGAGGTCACTGACGCTCTCAGCAGCTACTAAGGGACTTTTAGTCGCCAGCGGACAGTGGTGAGCCTGTCGTAATGATCCTGAACTTTGCAAGGCAGCTTTGAACTTGCTCAGAATAGGCCCTGAATACTAAGAAGGGCTCGACCATTCCAGATGAGGGTGGGCGCAGCCGGACAGGAAGAGGGGCGGGCTGGCCATGGCCGGGAGGTGAGTGGAGCCACTCCGCTGTGTCACTGCAGTGAGTTTCGATACAGTGTTGCAACGCGCTTGGTTTGCATGCTGCACTATTTCTCTCTTCCCCCAAGAATATGCTTCCTGGTTTTTCTTAAAACACTCTCTTGGTATATTTTGATTTTTTAAATAAAGACACAGGAATAAGAACTGCTTCTTTCTCCTCTTAGTTGCACTAAGAATTTAAAAAGCCAACACAAGCCCAATGATAAAAATAAATAAATAAATGTAGCTGACAGTGTGTGTGGGAAGGGCATTAAGGAGTGGTGGGGTCTGGGGCTAATTGTTGTGCTCAGACCCATGGCAGGCAAGACACTTGCTTCTCAGCTCCAATCAGGCCTACAGACCCCTGGGAAAAACTAGGAGATGCCTGTGACAACCTCTGTTTCCCACTTTCTCTTTAATAGCATGGTGGCTTGTTTTTAACTGGGCAGATTTTATCATGGGGAAAAAGCACCTTGGCCTGATTGTAGTTACATGACTATCCCTACCTTCCTGTGCACTTAGAATGGCCATGTCACTATTTAGTGTGAGGCTTCTGGGGTGGCTGCATAAAGAGAACAGTTTCGTCTGGGCAACACCCATTTTTATACCCAGTTTTTCCTTCTCTGGCCTAGAGTATGGATGTGATGGCTGGAGCCCTGGAGGCCCTCATGGACCATGAAGCAACCTGGGCAGACAGAAGCCACACACTGATGATGGTGGAGCAGAGTGAGGAGCCCAAGATCTTGGTGGCTTCTGGAGGCCCCCGCGCCAGGCCTGGGTGCCTAAGTCTCTTTCCTGCCCCTTACACATGAGAAAGAGACACCTGTCTCAGCCAAGCTCCTGTCATGTTGAGTTTTTCTTACTTCATCTGCCCAACTTCATCCTTACGGAAATAAGCGGGCTCACTGCAGTAACCCCAGTGTGCCGAGGGCGGGGCCCCTGGGAATGGGGTTAGTGCCCCCGGGAAGCCCCAGAGCTCCCACCCCCGTGCCATCAGTGAAGCAGCCCCCACAAGACACCAGGGCTGCGAGAACGTCTGGGGAGTGTCTGTTACCTTTCTCTCTCTCTCCGCCTCAGAATGATGGACAGAAACGTAGATTCACCAAATCTTTCTTTTTAAACAAGGACTTATTTTATTTGAAAGAGTTACAGAGAGGGAGAGGCAGAGACAGAGAAAGCAGCTTCCTCCCGCTGGGTCACTCCCCAGATGGCCCCAATGGCCAGGGCTGGGCCAGGCTGAAGCCAGGAGCTTCATCCGGGTCTCCCATGTGGGTGCAGGGGCCAAGCACTTGGGCCATCCTCCACTGCTTTGCCAGGTGCATTAGCAGGGAGCTGGATCAGAAGCGGAGCAGCTGCAACTCGAACTGGCCCCTATATGGGATGCTGGCACCGCAGGCCAGGGCTTTAACCCACTGTGCCACAGTGCACACCTTTGCTTTCGGAGTCCACGCTGGACTCAGGCACTGGGGACGCCAGCATGTGCTCACAGCAGGGGCAGGGGTCCTGCTAGGTGGCCCTGGGCCCTGCACATCTTCTCCCAAAAGCCACAGCTCCTAGCAGCAGGCGTCTCCGTCCCCCACCCTCCTCCGTCCTCTCTCGGGAGACCCAGGTGATCCCACCAAGCCTTTACCGGGGCTGGATGCACTTCTCCAGGACCACCCCCACCCCCGCCTCGCACAGTCTCTTATCCAACTCTCAATTACCCAGTCCTGGCCCACACGCTGGCGGCGGAGAAAGCGCCCCCTTTGCAGGCGGCAGGCGCTCCTGGCACTTCACCCTCGGCCTGAGCCCAGTGTATGCGCCCCCCAGCCCTCTCCCACCCTCCCCAGCTCCGTCAGCAGCACCAGCAGCCGTCCACTCTCCCAGGATCACAACCTGGACGTGCACTTGCACTTTGCAGCTGCCCTGCCCCGGGCCCACGCAGAACAGGATTCAGCGCTTCCGCCTCTGCTCTCATTCCCACGCTGCCACCTGCTCAACTTCAGGCTTCCATCTCTGTGCACCTGCCGCCCTCAGCAGCACCTGCCACGCTCGGCAGTCCCCTAAGCAGACTCCCTGCCCCCACAGGGGACCCCGGTGACCACAGCTCTGATCCTGATCTGCTCAAACACCTGCTCCCACGGGTGGGGGGGTCTGGTCTAGCAATTCACACACCCACAACCCGTGTCTGAGTGCCTGGGTTCGAGTCCCGGCTGCGGCTCCTGACTCCAGCTTCCTATTTATGCAGATCCAAGGAGGCAGCAAAGGATGGCCCAAGTGCTTGGGTCCCTGCCTCCCATGTGGGAGACCTGGATGGAGCTCCCAGCTCCTGGCTTCAGATCGACCCAGCTCCGGCCATTGCAGCCATTTGGGAGTGAACCAGAGGATGGAAGACCTCTCTCTCTCTCTCTCTCTCTCTCTCTCTCTCTCTCTCTCTCTCTGCCTCTGCGTCTCTGTAACTCTGCCTTTCAAATAAATAAATCTTTAAAAAAAAAAAAATCACCCAACACCCTAGAAGCTACAAGCACCCACGTGTGCTGGAGCAGCCGGCTGCTGTGCTGGTCTGGGCCAGGCCTGGCCGGTGGGCGGCTGGGTGGCTGGGTGAGAGGAGGTGTGGCCACCTGTCCCTCGCCTGCAGCTGTATCGATCATCTGTTGTGCCTAACACATTGCAGAGCTCAAGACAACCAGCACTTCCTTTTCCTGGGCTCTGTGGGCCAGGAATCAACTCCGGCCGGGGCCTTCCAGCACGACCTCCCTCGCCGTCACTGCCAAGGCAGGGCCTGGCTCCACTTGGCAGATGGGGAAACGGAGGCAGAGGCACACAGCCCGTCACGGGGTTCACAGGGGCTGGCAGGCACACGCCAGCCCGATTCCGAAGCCAGGGCTTTCCCCGCGCCAGGCCGCCCGCCGCCTTCTTGGCAGGCAGGGCGGGGATCCCAGCGAGCTCCCGGCGAGCTGGCTTCAGGCCTCCAGCGCAGGTCGGCAGGTGCACTGGGAACCTGGAGCTGAGCTGCCGGCCTGATCCCAGCCCTCCCACTTTCTGCTGTGTGGATTCAGTCAGGTTTCTCTCTTTCTCTCTTTTTTTTTCTTTCTTTTTTTAATGTGAGCCTAATGCCTATATATTTTGTTTTGATAAACCTGGGCATTTTTTTTTTTCAGATATTTAGCTACTTGAGAGGTAGAGTTACAGAGAGATGGAGAGACAGGGAGGTCTTGCATCCTCTGGTTCACTCCCTAATGGCCGCAATGGCTGGAGCTGTGCCGATCTGAAGCCAGGAGCCAGGAGCTTCTTCCAGGTCTCCCACACAGGTGCAGGAGCCCAAGGACTTAGGCCATCTCCACTGCTTTCCCAGGCCATAGCAGAGAGCTGGATCAGAAGAGGAGCAGTTGGGACTCTGAACCGGCGCCCTCATGGGATGCCGGCACTGCAGGCGGATGCTTAACCCGCTACGCCACAGCGCCGGCCCCTCAGTCAAGTTTCTTAACCCATATTTGACTCAGTTTCCTCCTCTGTCAGATGTGACGACAGCACACACCTCCCAGGGCTGCGGTGCGGATGAAATGAGTCACTAGGCCGCAGTCACTGCCACGCAGCCTCTAAGCTTTAGCCATGACCGTGAGCGGGGCCACCGGGGGCCGCTGGGCTCCGCCCCGCCATGGGACTTCATTACCGGCTGAGTGGCCGCCTGGAGGAACAGCAGAGACAAACGTTGAGAAAAGCCCTTGTAAACTGCGGAGTGCGGTACCTCCTAGGAAGCGCATGACCATCAGCCTGGGAAAGCAGAATCCATCCCCCCGCCAGCGCGGGCACCCAGGGTCTCTGGGGACCGAGCGCAGCAGCCCTGCGGCTTCCTCCTCTCCCCATCCCTGCACTCCTGCCCCCAGCCAGCCATCCTGGGGCAGCTGCAGGAATGCAATGCTATCTCAGCACACAGACAAGCTGTTCCCAGAGGAGCCAGAGCCGCCCCTGGGAGGCCCCGCTCTCCGCACACCGCACACCGGGTCTGTCCTCCTTATCAACTCCGCTGGCCGGGCAGCGGAGACAGTCTGCCTGCTGGGAAGTCGCTGCCCAGCCGATAAGCTGACCCCTCAGTGGCCGCTGCCCCCCCCAACCTCCTCCCCCTGCCCCCGCCCGGGGCTGCAGCACAGCTGATGGGAGTAGGAATCTTGGGGCTGCCTTGGCTTGGCCACCCCCCCAACACCTTGTCCAGGGGCTGGGGGCTGAAGGTGTCAGCCGCTTAGAGGCAGGAAAGGAATGCCTGGAGTCGTGCCAAGGGGGCGGTGTGCAGAGCGCGCCCTCGCTCGCGGAGACGGGTGGCCGTGGTAATGGCGTTGCTGGGTGAGATGCCTTCATCTCGCCACCAGCTTGACACACCCGTGACGTTCGGTCCTGCGGCATCCTCGCACCCACGCTCCACGAAGTCAATCAGCGCACGCTGGGCCCATGAGGGCTCCGTGGGAGTCAGCTTCACAACACAGCAGTGACCTGGTCAGCGTTCCGCCGGCTCCTTACAAATCCTACTAGCTAACTTGTATGTCTTCGGTTTCTCGGTTTTCTGGAGGTGGGGAATACCGGCGTGAACCGTGTCCCCGTCTGACAGGGAGAGGGAGCAGGAGGGCCCAGAGAGGTGGAGAGCGTGGCCCCAGGCTGCACAGCCAATCTTGAGTCTGAGACATCCTTTTTCCTTCTAGGCTAGCCTGCTCTTGGCCAAGCAGCCAGGGCTGCGGTGGGCCCCTGGTCCGCGTCCTGGATCCTCCCTGGGGTTATGGACGTCAAGATCCTGGGGGTTGGGGGTCAGCTGGGAGCTCACCCACTGCCTCCTGAAAAGCCGCAGTGAATGGAACTTTGAAATAACCTGTGTTTTTTTCTGGGAACACACAGGGTGAGCACTTGGCCAGGAGTCCGCCAGCTCCGGGTTCCGATCCCGACTTCGCTGCTTTCTGGATGGTGCTCTGGGGCTGGACACTCACTCTGGGCTTGGTTCTAAGACCCTGAATTCCTAATCTATAAAATAAGTCACCTCCTTGGCCATGGGCCACGGTTACCTGCAGGAATTGGTGGGTAAATCGAGAGAAACAGCACACGTTAAAATCCCCCGGCGTGGAGCTCCACGCGACAGCGCCCTCTCTTCCTATCAGCTGACTCAAGTTCTTGGCCTTCGCAAAGGGCTCTGCTCAGATACCTTCTCTTCCAGGAAGCCCTCCCTGGTCTCCCAGCTGGACACAACCCAGCCCCTTGGAGCTGGCACACCCCTCCCTCTCCCTCACATGGGATGGCAGTTCAGGACCGACTCCCAGAGGCGTCCCCAGATCCTGGAGTAGAAGCCAGCCCACATTCAGTGCTCCATAAAGTGAGGGAGTGGGGGAGGTATGGACTACCAAGCGCAGTCGCCTCTCAGCCTCCTTCTCGGCTTCCAAGGAGGCTTCCGCAGGGTCCCTCCCTCCCTGTGGGCAGTGGCAAGGCCCCGAGGGACCTTTCTTCCTGGACACAACGCCCAGCCCGTGCCGCCGGCTGCTGTCCGCTCCTCCTTGTCCCGTGCTCCTGGGCGCCCTTCTCTCCAACCCCTCCTCCCATGAACCCTGCTCCCATGGGTGCAGGCCTTGCCCTCCAGCCCGCAGCAGTCAGAGTGACGTGCCTGCCGTCCTGGACTCTGGAATCCACTGCCACCGCGGGGACTTGGGGTGCTGCTTCCGCTGCTGGTGCTGTTCCCCAGCCGAGGCACCTGCAGGTGCCCTTCGCTTCTAGGGGATGGGTTCTCGGTCCCCCAGCTCCCACGTCCAGATGTGCCCCAGGGGTGCTGGTCCTTCAGCGTGGCTGCGAGTCTTCCCGCCCCCTCATCCGCAGGCTCTGGATCTCGGGCAGCAGAGAGAGTGGCTGAGCCCTGAGCTGGGGTGGGCGGCTTACAGCCAGGCCCCCAAACTGTCTCAGGTTTGCTCAGGCCGCATCTCCCTCCCTGTGCCTGCTGGCTTCTTCCCCCTCCCCACCCACATCCCCCTCATAGGAGCCCCTCAGGCCCCTGCTGCAGCCTCGGGCCTCCAGCCACCCCTCTGGCTGTGGCCACCTGCCCTGTGTGTCCCGTCTTGCCACTATAGCCACAGGCACTGACCGAGGCCCTGGGACACGGCGGTGCAGACATGGCCCCTTCCTCCCCCTGCTCCCGGGGCCTTCCTTCTGATGCAGGATGTAAGGGAAAGAGACAAACAGAATCATCGAGCAAGACCGTTAACATTTTAAATTAGCTTTACTATCGGTAACATTGCTGTCATTGAGAGCCAATGCTTCGGGGGAACCAGTGCTATGGCGTAGTGGGTAAAGCCACCGCCTGCAGTGCCGGCATCCCATATGGCGCTGGTTTGAGTCCCGGCTGCTCCACTTCTGATCCAGCTCTCTGCTATGGCCTGGGAGAGCAGCAGAAGATGGCCCAAGTGCTTGGGCCCCTGCACCCACGTGGGAGACAGAAGAAGCTCCTGGCTCCAGATTGGCTCAGTTCCAGCCGTTATAGCCCTTTGGGGAATGAACCAGTGCATGCAAGACCTTTCCATCTCTCTGCCTCTGTCTCTGCCTCTGTGTCTGTAACTCTGCCTCTAAAATAAATAATTAAATCTTAGAAAAAAAAAAAGTCAATGCTTTGGCTAAAAGTAGAGCAAGGTTGGGGGGGGGTGCTGAAATTGCTACTTAAGTAGTGCGCTCTAAGAGACTGAGAAGTGGCACCTGCTCAGAGGTATGGGGTGGGCTCCGAGGATCCTGGGGGAGGAGCGCTCTGAAGAACAGCTGGGGGAATGGCGCGTGCCAAGGCCCTTGTTTGAGTCCGTGCTCCCTCCTCTGTGGCCCCACGTCATTCCTGTCTTTCTTTGGCCCCTCTCAGTGTTCCGGAGTGGTAGCGGAAGGCGTTCACCTGGCCACCTGTGCAGCAGTACCAGGAGCTTCCTGGCGCAGAGATCCTACAACTGTCCACCTGCCGGTCCCCACGGTCCCCACCCTGTGCGTCTAGACGCACCCAGGCTCACGGAGGCAGCCCCGTGCCCTGCAGCCGACAGAGCGGCCTCAGCGACGTCTGTCGAGATGAACTCCACGGAGAGTAAATGGTGATTATGGGCGCCCAGCCCGAGCAGTGGACAAAGGCCTCCCTGTGCCTGCTCTTGGGGCCTGAGCCCTGGGTGGTCATTCGTGTGAGGCTCAAACGCACCGACGTGTGCAGGCTGGGAACGGGCGTTCGCCATGGGGCAGCCCAGCCAGGACAGCTCACAGGTGAGCACGGGCCCGGAACTTAAGTGTGTGCTGAGGCCGCCCCAGCCAGCTCCCCGCCAGGAGTTGGAGCACGCTCACCGCCTTGTTCCTGCTTTGCTCAGAGGCGTGAGCTGCTTTGCATCTACAGCTGACGGGAGGAGAGCAGGCCACGGCCGCTGCTCCGGTCACACCGCCTCTCTGGGACCTGCCACTTGTTTTCCTCAAAACCACAAGCCCAGGGGATCATGAGAAAGGCAGGGTCCTCAGAGGGAGGAGACAGGGACTGAGATGGAGGAAGGGGCACCGATGTGACAGCAGGAACCACACTTGGCCAGAGTTTCTTTAAAATGAGCAACCTGTTGAATGACCTCTATACAGCCAACACATCGCAAGTCCCCATGGAAAGGATGGGGAGTGGGCACTTGGAGCAGCTGCTCAGGACACCTGCAGCCCATATCAGAGTGGCTCGAGACCTGGCTGCTCCACTTCTGAGCCAGCTTCCCGCTGGGGCGCACCCTGGAAGGCAGCAGCTGACGGCTCACGTGGCAGGTCCAGCCCAGCCCTGGCTGCTCAGGCACTTGGAGAGGGAGCCAGCAGATGGGGAAAGCTCTGTGTCCGTCTCTCTGTCTTTCAGATAAAACCAATACGTATTTTTTTAAAAAAGAAATGGCTGGGGTTTGAGTCGCTGGATGACCACTCCCAGCACATCACAGCACAGAACCCCAGATACCCTCAGCTACAACCGGGGAGTGTGGCCCACGCCTTCCCTTTACCAGGAGGTGAGTCAGCCGTGGGCCTGCTGCCAGGTAGCCATCGCCTCAGAAGGACTCACACAATGAAAACCCAGGGACTCGGGGCCCAGGGAGCCTCCTAGAGTGAATGAAGGAGAGAGAAGGGACCCACGGGTCCCCGAGGGCTGCCATGTGTGGAGAACAGCGGGTGCTTAAGAAACGCAAAGGGAAGCTCTGGTCTTGGGGGATAGAGACCACACAGGGAGAGCAGGTGCAGCCCAGGCGTGAAGGGAGGCGTGGATGTTAACCTATGGGGGAGGTTTCCAAGCAGAGTTATGACAGGACCTGCTGCTCGTCACGGGGCAGCAGGTCGATAGAGCTCCTCAGGGCTGGCCTGGGGAGCTCGAGGGCCGAGCGGGATGAGGAGTGTCGGCGGCAAAGGAACCACACCAGAGCCGGGAGATCAGTCAACGCCCAGGGCACAGCCGGGTTCTCGACTTCATTGGGAGGGGAGGAGCTTTTATAGACACAGAAAGGGGGCTGTCCAGGGCACAAGGGAACCGAGCCAACCAGCTGAAAGGTAAGGCAGGACACGAGCCGGGCACGCCCTCAAGGGCCTGTCACAGCCGAGGACACATACTGTCCACGAATACGGAAGTCTCCTGTCAGGCTAGGTACCTCCCCCGGGGCCATCTTGGATTGTTGGAAACGCTGAGTCACTGGGTTGCGGAAGTGCGGCAAACAGGAGCAAAGGCTTAGCAACTTTGTTTCCTTTTCGATTGGAGCACTCCCCCCCATCCCCCACCCCCGCAAGGACCCCAGTTGTGTTGTCTGCATCTCGCACATCCTACCGGCAGGGGTTGGGATGGCTGGAGGCAGGAGTGCCCAGAAGCTTCCAGGGAATTGGGTACGAGGCCTGACTGAAGTCCAGTGCAGAGAATGCTAGGTGTCTTGAATTGGGTGCTGGGTACACTGTGTTTATGTCCTTCTTTACAAACAGATGATTTAAAACGCTAGCAAACGCTTCGAGAGAGTGAAGATCACAGTGCTAGCAAGGACAAATACCGTGGGTGGTGCCTGGTGCGGGGGAAGACGGCAGTTAGGATGGCCACATTCCATGTCGGAGGGCTGGGGTTCGAGTCCCAGCTCCGCTCCTTGTTCCGGCTTCCTGCTGATGCGCACCTTGGAAGGCTCAGAGGCTGAGAGACCTGGATGGAATCCCAGGCTCCATTCTTTGACCTGGCACAGCACTAGCTATTGTGAGCATTTGGAGAGTGAACCAAAAGATGGGAACATGCTCGCTTTCTCTCTCGGGCCGTCTTCTGCTGCTTTCTAAAGCACATTAGCAGGGAGCTGGATCGGAAGTGGAGCCGCCAGGACTGAACAGGCACTTATATGGAATGCCAGCACTGCAGGTACCTGCTGTACCACAACACTGGCCCCCTGTCTCTCAAATAAAAAAATACTCATAGCCAATAACGAAGCTTACCATGCACTTAGCAGGCACCCAACTTTACTTAGTATACATTCATTAAATCCTCATAACAGCATTTTGCTCTCAATTTGCAGAAGAGGATACTAAAGTACAGAGAAGCTGAGCATCCTGCCCCATGAGACCCAGCTAGGATTTGGGACCAAAAGCTTAAGCAAGGAGGCTGGCGGGCTGTGAGGGCAATGCTAGATTGGGTGGGGCCCTGGAAGGGGTGGGGGCAGAGTGGGTGTGGCTAGCAAGCTCCGCCCCCACCCCACTGTCTGCACCCTTTGCTTTTTTTTTTTTTTTAAGATTTATTTATTTATTTATAGGTAGAGTTACAGACAGTGAGAGGGAGAGACAGAGAGAAATGTCTTTTGTCCATTGGTTCACTTCCCAAATGGCCACAATGGCCAGAGCTGCACCGATCTGAAGTCAAGAGCCAGGTCCTTCCTCCTGGTCTCCCATGTGGGTGCAGGGGCCCAAGGACTTGGGCCATCCTCCACTGCCCTCCTGGGCCACAGCAGAGAGCTGGATTGGAAGAGGGGCAGCTGGGACTAGAACCAGCGCCCATATGGGATGCTGGCACCACAGGCAGAGGATTAACCCACTGCACCACGATGCTGCCCCCATTTGTTGTTGGACCCATGCATGCCCTGGGAGACCCAGCTATTTGGGGCCTGCTTTTCAACAAAAACCTAGCAAGTGCCCTCGAAAGGCCCTGGGTCAAGAGGAGCAGAGGAGGTAACCCAGGAGCCTTCCTGTAAGAGGTGTCAGATGCCATGACACCCTGGAGCCCAGATTCTAGCCCACCAAACACTGCCACGGCCTCTGGGCATCAGCTGCCTCTTCCGCAGACTGTGGCAGCCGGCAGTCCGCCCGCTGCTGCAGCCACGCCACTGCTCTCCCCCCTCACCCTCGCCTTCCAGTGAAGTTTCCAGTGGTTTCCGAGAGACACACATCAGCAGCTGCGCCGAGAACTTGTCAGACAGGAGCATTCTCAGGCCCCTCCCAGCCCCACTGAATTAGGAGCCCTGGACAGGGTCCTGCCGCCTGGTTTAACCCGCCCTGCAGGTGCACACCCCAGATGCAGAACC
The DNA here is from genome assembly GCF_033115175.1 of Lepus europaeus. Classification (NCBI taxonomy): domain Eukaryota; kingdom Metazoa; phylum Chordata; class Mammalia; order Lagomorpha; family Leporidae; genus Lepus; species Lepus europaeus. The sequence goes on along the minus strand of NC_084837.1, from coordinate 88,580,038 downwards.
ATGGTTCGCTTCTAATTTCCCTGCTTCTGACCTAAAGCACACACCCCTCTTTCTTGTACACAAACACCACCCGTGGCTCCCTCCTGCCACGGAAGCACACCTTCCCCTGACGTCCAAGGCCTTTCTCAACCCAGCTGCAGCCTCCAGAGGCACATGTGGCCCCTCTGTGACTCACTTAGAGAACCACAGAGCGCTTCCTCTCCAACACAGCCCGCCTGTGTTCCCGGGCCCTGGTTCCGGCTGTTCCTTGTGCTTGAAAGGTCTTTCCTCCTCACTCCCTTCAACCAAAAGTTCAAATTCCTCTTCCAGGAGATCTTTCCAGAATGCCTCCCGCCTTCCAGGCGCTGCCCTCCTGGGACCCCTGTGTCCGGGGACAAGCACTGATCCGTGTTTGACTTTGTTATGGGCAGGACGGTGTCCCTCCCACCCAAAACTCCTATGCTGAAGATCCAACCCCCCGTGCCTCCAAATATCACTGCATTTGGAGACAGAGCGGGCTCTAATCCGATCAGACTGGTGTCCCTGTAAAAAGAAATTTGGGGGGCCAGCTTCCTAGCACACCAGGTTAACCTGTGACGCCTATGACACAGCTGCCCATATTGGAGCATCTGTTCAAGTCCTGGCTGCTCTGCTTCAGATCCAGATCCCTGTAACACATCTGGGAAGTCAACAGAAGGTGGCCCAAGTGCTTGGGCCCCTGCCACACCCATGGGAGACCCAGATGGAGTTCCTGGCTCCTGGCTTTGGCCTGGCCCAATCCTGGCCTCTGTGGTCATCTGGGAAATGAACTAGTGAATGGAAGGTCTCTCTCCACTCTCTCTCTCTGTAGCTCTGACTTTCAGATAAATAAATCAATCTTTCCCAGGCCATTAGCAGAGAGCTGGATCGGAAGTGGAGTAACCAGGACTAGAACCAGCACCCACATGGGATGCTGGCACCACAGGTGGGTTAACTTACTACACCACAGTGCTGGCCTAACCTTTTTAAAAATTTTTCAGAAGATAGTGGAATACAGCTGTGGATTTCTCACAGATACCTTTATCAGATTGAGAAGTTCCTTCTACTGGGGCCAGCATTGTGGCATAGCAGGTAAAGCTGCCGCTTGCAGTGCCAGCATCCCATATGGGCGCCGGTTCAAGTCCCAGCTGCTCCACTTCTGATCCAGCTCTCTGCTATGGCCTAGGCAAGCAGTGGAAGATGGCCCAAATGCTTGGGCCTCTGCTCCCACATGGGAGACCTGGAAGAAGCTCCTGGCTCCTGGCTTTGGATTGGTACAGCTCCGGCCATTGCGGCCAATTGGGGAGTGAACCAGCAGATGGAAGACCTCTCTCTCCCTTTCTCTCTCTGCCTCTCCTTCTCCCTCTGTATAACTCTGACTTTCAAATAAATAAATAAATAAATCTCTCTTTTTTTTTTTTTTTGACAGTCAGAGTGGACAGTGAGAGAGAGAGAGAGAGACAGAGAGAAAGGTCTTCCTTTGCCGTTGGTTCATCCCCCAATGGCCGCTGTGTCCGGCGCGCCGCGCTGATCCGAAGCCAGGAGCCAGGTGCTTCTCCTGGTCTCCCATGCGGGTGCAGGGCCCAAGCACTTGGGCCATCCTCCACTGCCTTCCCGGGCCACAGCAGAGAGCTGGACAGGAAAAGGAGCGACTGGGACAGAATCCAGTGCCCCGACCGGGACTAGAACCTGGTGTGCCGGCACCGCAGGTGGAGGATTAGCCTATTGAGCCATGCCAAATAAATAAATCTAAAAAAAAAAAAAGTTCTTTGTATTGCTAATTTATTGAAAGCTTTTATCAGGAATGAAAGTTGAATGTTGGCAGTCTTTTTCCATAATATTGAAATGATTAAATGGATTTTCACTTGTAATCCATTGATACCAGGAATATCACACCAGTCTTCATTATGGCTGGGATGAACCCTGCTTGATGGAATGTATTAGCCTTTTCCTATATTGCTGGATTCAATCTGCTAAATGTTATTATGAATTTCTCTATCTACTTTTGTGAGCAATGTTGGTCTACTGCTTTCTCTTTGTGTAACATCTTTTTTTTTTTTTTTTTTTTTTGGCATGAGAGTAATGTTGGCATAAGAGATTATCCCCTCTTCTTCAGTTTTCTAGACGATTGGGTATACACTCGGATGCTTTCTTAGATGTCTGATATGCTTCACTGTAGCTGGCTGAGCTAGAATTTTCTTCTTGGGAAAGCCTCTCTCTACAGATCCAATGTTGTGCGTAGCTATTAGCTATGGGTTTATCTCCAACTTGAGCGCATTTTCTAAGTTTGTGTTTCTCATGACACGTGTCCACCCCATCCCAGTTGCCAAACATACTGGCGCACATTGCATAAACATTCTCTCCATTATGGTCCTGTTGGCCATAATGTAGAGTGGCGTCTGTCACGCCCACCATTAGCCCCCTGGGTTTTAGTCCCTGGACTTTTGCTCTGACCTCACCATTTTCCTTCTTCTGCTTCCTTTGTATTTCCTTTTCACTTCTCTTCTAGTGCCTTAAATAGACATTGAAGTAATAGATCGAAGGCATTTTTCTTTCTAATATAACCTTTTTAACTATCATTTTTCCTCTAAGTACTGCTTTAGCTGCATCTCAGAAATTTGAACAGGTTATGTTTTCATTTACATTCACTGTAAAGTACTTTCTATCTTTAAGAATAAAGATGTATGTGTTTATTTGAAGGACAGAGTGACAGAGAGGAGAGATGGAGAGATGGAGAGAGAAAGATCTTCCATCCCCTGGTTTACTTCCCAAATGGTCACAAGAGCCAGGCAGCCAGGAGCCTAGAACTCCATCCCGGTCTCCCTCACAGGTGGCAGGGGCTCAAGCATGTGGGCCGTCTCCTGCTGCTTTCCCAGGCGCAGTAGCGGGGAGCTGCACTCGTCCAGAGCAGCCAGGACTCGAACCCGTGCTCCTATATGTGATGCCAGCATCCCAAACAGCAGCTTAGCCCACTGCACCACAGCACAGCCCCTCTAATTTACCTTTGATTTTTTTCTTTGTTCCATGTTATTTAGTTTCCAAATATTTGGGGATTTTCTAGAGATTTTTTTCTGCCATTTGTTTCTAATTACTTCCATTGTGATTAGAAAATATACTTGGTTTGACTTTATCATTTTATATTCATTGAGACTTACTTAATGCCTTGGAGTTGTGGCCTGTCTTGATAAATGTCCTGTGTGACTATTCTGTAGTTGCTAGATAGAATGTTCTAGAAATGACAGTTGGGTCAAGTTGGTAGTGCTGCTGCAGTCTTCTGTGTCATTACTGATTTTCTATTTGTTCTATGTCTTCTTGAGAGAGGAGTGTTGACATCTATCTGTAGTTGTGGAGGGTGTATTTATCCTTGCAATTCCACTGGTTTTTGTTTCCTGTATTTTAAAATGTGGTTATCGAGTGCATAAACGTTTAGGATTATTCTCTTACCTTGATGAGTCGACTTTTTTTTTTAACCAGTCTATAATAACTTTCTTTATATCTGGTCTTTACTTTGATGCTAACATAGCCCCTCCAACTGTCTTTGATTAGTGTTACTATAGTATATATTTTTCTGTATTAAATATAAGGAACCCACTTTAAATAAGTAGGCTCTTTTAGGAGGATGTGATTGGTTCTTGCTCTTTGTTTGTTTGTTTATTATTTGTTTGAAAGGCAGAGTTACAGAGAGAGGTAGAGACAAAGAGACAGAGGTCTTCCATTTGCTGGTTCACTCCTCAATGGCCGGAGCTGCGCCAATCTGAAGCCAGGAGCCAGGAGCTTCCTCTGGGTCTCCTACGTGGGTGCAGGGCCCAAGGACTTGGGCCATCTTCTACTGCTTTCCCAGGCCATAGCAGAGCTGGATCAGAAAAGGAGCAGCCGGGACTTGAACCGGCGCCCATATGGGATGCCGGCGCTTCAGGCCAGGGCTCTAACCCGCTGTGCAACAGCGCTGGCCCCTCTTGCTCTTTGTTTGACTTGAATTTTTTTTACTTCTTATTGGAGCGCTCACAATTAATGTGATGATTAATATGCCTGCGTTTACATTTATCGTTTTGCTATTTGCCTTCTATTTGCCCTGTTATTTGTCCCCTTTTCCTCTGCTGCTCCCTTTTTGTTATTAACTGCACTGTTTTTTGTGATTCTGGTTTGTTTGTTTGTTTAAGAATGCTTTATCTTTTCTTTTTAGCTTTAGGTCTCTATTTTTTTTAAGATTTACTTATTTGAAATTCAGAGTTACACAGAGAGAGGAGGAGAGGGAGAGGGAGAGGGGGAGGGGGAGGGGGGAGAGAGAGAGAGAGAGAGAGAGAGAGAGAGAGAGAGAGAGAATGTGATCTTCCATCTGCTGGTTCACTCTCCAGTTGGCCGCAACAGCCGGAGCTGCGCTGATCCAAAGCCAGGAGCCAGGAGCCTCTTCCAGGTCTCTCATGCAGGTGCAGGAGCCCAAGGACTTGGGCCATCTTCCACTACTTTCCCAGGCCATAGCAGAGAGCTGGATCAGAAGTGGAGCAGGCAGATCTCGAACCAGCGCCCATATGGGATGCCGGCACTGCAGGCAGTGGCTTTACCAATATGCCACAGCGCCGGCCCTGTGATTCTGTTTTATCTCCTTTGCACTTACATGGGCAAAATAATTAAATACAAAGGCTGCTTTACATGTCATACAGTTTTACTTCATCAGTGCCACAACTCCGGCAGCATGGTGCCCTGTAGAGGTCGGTCACTTAGCATCACGAAGATGTGGCTGACCGGATGCTGCAACTGTGACCCCCGCCAGTGTCACAGATCATGAGCCTGGGGAAAAATCAGAACTCACATCTTGAACTCCTTACCAGATGCATACTGAGTGGGCGCCATCAAAAAGCAGAAAAACTTAAGCCAGGGCCCCATCTGTACGTACACCTGCCTACCCCCAGCCTCCGTGGTTTTGCTGTCAAACATTTCACACTTAAATGTGTTGTGAGTTTAACAACACACTACTATTCTTTGAATCCTAACAATTATGTTTTGAAGATAAAATCTAATAAAAAAACATCTTACTAGTCCCCATTTGCACACTAAATGAATTTCCATTCCCAGAGTTCTTATCCTTGGTGTAGGTCTATATTTCTGCCAGGCATCTATTCCTTTTGCTTGAAAAAAGTCTGCTAACAATTCCTGAAGGACAGATCTCCCCACATCTGTATGTCAGGAAAAGTTCTCATCTCATCTTTATGTTTGAAGACAACATCGCTGGGAAGAGATTACTGGTATTTTTTTTTTTCCTTTTAGTGTTTTGAAGTTGTTCCACTGTCTTCTATCTTGCATTGTTTGCAATGAGAAATTTGCTGTTATCCTTAGCTGCGTGTCTCTGCATGGAATGTGTGCTTCCTCCCCACTGGGGCTTCTAAATTTTTAACCACTACTTTTAAGCAATTTGGTTACGATGTGCTTTAGTGTAGCTGCGATGTTTCTTTTGCTGGAATTTTTTGAAATTCTTGGATCTGTGGCTTTATAGTCTTCATCCAGTTTGAAAATTCCCAATTGTTATTTATTTATCTAAAAAAATATTTTATTTATTTATTTGAGAGGTGGAGTTACAGACAGTGAGAGGGAGAGACAGAGAGAAAGGTCTTCCATCCACTGGTTCACTCCCCAGATGGCCACAACGGCCGGAGCTGGGCTGATCTGAAACCAGGAGCCAGGACCTTCTTTCAGGTCTCCCATGTGGGTGCAGGGGCACAAGCACTTGGACCATCTTCCACTGCTTTCCCAGGCGCATTAGCAGGGAGCTGGATCAGAAGTGGAGCAGGCGGGACTCAAATGGGCACCCATATGAGATTCTGACACTGCAGACGGCAGCTTAAGGCACTACGCCACGGCCCCAAGTCATTATTTCTTTAAATATTTTATTAGCCCTGCCCTTTCTCCCCTTTCATTTCATATGTTTGCCCTTATGAAATTGTCCCATGATTCACTGATTCTCTGTCCATTCTTCTTAATTGTGTTTCATGCTGTGTTGTCTTTTGGATTTTTTTTTTACAATGTCTTCAGGTTCACTACCCCGTGTTGTCCAGTCTGCCGTTGAGTCTATCAAGTAGGTTTCCATTCAGATACGGCGGTCTTCCTCTCCAGGAGCTGGATTTGGATTCTTGCGTTGTTTACTATGTCTCCACTCACCACGTTTAATCGTACGGCTCCTGTGGCTTCCAGAACGTGTGAGGAGCCATCAAAACACCTGCTCTGCTGCCGTCTCTCACGGCCCGTCAAGGACTCTGTTTTCAGGCGTGTTGTGTTTGCCTTCTTGGGACGCCTAGTCATTTGATCAGATTCCAGGCATTGGGGGGAAAAACCCTTTTGCATTACTGAAGTTATTCCCGAGACTAACTCTGGGGTGTGGTCAGCTTGCTTGGAAAGGCCTCAGTCCTTCAGGCCTTGACGCCAAGCCTGACTAGGCAGGACAGCATCGGCACCTGGTCGAGGGTTGTCTCCCTACCCCTGCAGTGAGGGGGCTCCTGGTGCTCTAACCACCCGCACGTTCTGATGTTTTCTAGCATAGCTGGTGCTTGCAGGTGGAGCTCTGTGGGTGCTCTTTCGGGGATCCCCCCCAGCCTTGGGAAACTCTCTCAAGGACGTGTGCTCACCACTGAATACCAGCTGAGGACCCCGACTTTCCCGGCTCTGTAGCCCTGCCGTCTCCACTACCCCTCCCTGAGAGCCCAGCTCAATCTTCTTGACTCAGAGCAGCAACTGAGCTCGGCCCGGGGTCCTCCCCTTTGCTGGGGCCCGGAAATGCTCTCCGGGCAGTAAGGCCAAGCTCCTCTCACTCGTATTCTCCCACTCAGGAATCGTGGCCTGAGAGCCAGTGTTTTAGAGCCATTGTTTCTTGAATTTTGTCTGGTTTTTTAGTTGTTTCAGGTGGCATGGTAAATCAAGTTGCTGTTATTTGAAAATGTAAAACAAAAAAATCCAAACTTCTAATTTAAAACAAAACAATATATTTGCAATAGCATTTAAAAATCTCAAGCACTTATAGGGAGGGCATCTTACCTGGCAGTTAAAGCACCAGTTCCGAGGCTGGTGTCCCAGCGCAGAGTGCCTGGGTTCAGTCCCAGCCCCTGGTGCCAGCTGGTGGGATCCTGGGAGGCAGTGGTGACGGCTCCGGTGGTTAGGTTCCTGCCGCCCACAGGGTAGACCTGGATTGAGTTCCTGGTTCCTCACACTTGCAGAGTGGACCAGTGGGTGGGAGATCACTCCCTCTCTCTCTCCCTTTCTCTCTTGCTGTCCTTTAATAAATAAGTAAAAACTTTAAAATATATATTAGGGGCCGGCGCTGTGGCGCAGTGGGTAAAGCCGCCGCCTGCAGTGCCACATCTCATGTGGGCGCTGGTTGGAGTCCCGGCTGCTCCACTTGAGATCCAGCTCTCTGCTATGGCCTGGGGAAGCTGTAGAAGATGGCCCAAATGCTTGGGCCCCTGCACCTGCGTAGGTGACCCGGAAGAAGCTCCTGGCTCCTGGCTTTGGATTGGCACAGCTCCAGTCTTTGAGGCCAATTGAGGAGTGAACCATCGGATGGAAGACCTCTTTCTCTCTCTGCTGCCCCCCATAACTCTACCTTTCAAATAAATAAAAAAATAAATCTAAGAAGAAAAGAAAAAAATGAAAGACAAAACACAGCTCAGTCTGCCCGGGAGTCTGCTCCCAGTGCTGGGGTGGGGGTGGGGGTGCAGGTGGGAGGGCTGTGCGCTGCTGCCCACGGGAAGCCCATAGCTGATGGGTGGAGTCTCAGAGCAAGGCTGGGACGGTCCCTAAGGTTCCTGAAGTCGCCCTCCCACAGAGATGCTGGCTCTGCCTTGTCGCCCATGGCCTGCTCTCTGCAACATTTTTTCATCCGAGAGGTTTCCAGCTACAGCAGACTTCCGGAAATTGGGCAGGGCAGCCTGAGGAGGCAAGAACAATAGCCGAGCCCCAATTCTGGGGCTGGGCTCTGGTTACACACTCACATGTAACCCTCCCGGCTAGCCAGCGTCACAAGGCTCTCATGGTCCCATTTCATTGACAAGGAAACCGAGGCCCGTGGGAAGCCGCGGATGGAGCCCCAGCCACAGCGTGCCACCGTGAGTGTCCACCCACACACGAGTCACTGCGCGCTGCGGGGAGGTTCTCCTGGCCCTGGACTCTCCTATCTGGGGGACCCCACTCCCTTCCATAGCAATACCAACCCCCAGAATCCTAGAGTGAGTGTGATCTGCACTGCCACCATCGATTTGGCTTGCAGCTTGCTTACTCTCCTTTGCAGCCACCACATGATCTTACACTCCAAGTTCCAATGGCAAAGTGGCCCTATCTGTTGGACGTCCTGGGTGGGGAGGGCCCTGGCTTCATGGGCCAAGCTGGGAAGAGCCAACCAGAAACGCAGGGGCTGCACCGGGAGTCAGGCACGTTCCTGTGTGACCCGAGGCACATCGCTGGCCTCTCTGAGCCTCGTGCCTCTGTTCCGTGAAGCCCGGGGCATCACTCGTCCCGGGCAGGGCCAACGACAACACCGAGTGTGGGTCGATGACACTGAGAGCCCTTGGCTGCAGGGGAGGAGGAGAGACGGGACCCGGGAGCTCGCGTCTGCAGGGGTGCTGGGAAGGCCGTCCTGTCGGCGCCTCCCCGGGCTCCGGCTGTTTTCCTTCGGAGTCATCTTACCTTATCAAGTCACAAGTCCCTGAGTCACCCCCAGCCCGCAGCCAGCTCCCCGGCTGTCCCTGCTGCTTCCTGTGACCTCCTCCGCCCGCCCCATATTGTTCCCTGCCCCATAGCATTTGGGGACGTGCCGTCTCCCTGGGCCTGGCGACTGTGAGCCGCTGGGAACAGGAAGTGCTCGCAGACCCTGGCCATTCCCAGGAAGTCCTCGCGGAACGGACAGGACGTGTGGAGCGGCAGGCCTGTCTGCCCGGCCTGGAGACCGGCTTCCAGCCGCCGCCCCCGCCCCCCACCCTCTGGCCAGAAGCAAAGGCCGCCAGTCCAGCTCGGGGCCCCGCTCCGTGCGACAGCCACAGCACCCACCCATCTCCGTGCCCTGCTCGTGCCTTGCTGATTTCTGGGTGTGGAGCAGGCACTGGCAGGTGCATGAGGGCATCTGGCTTTTTAACCACAGGTCTGGTCACACCCATGCATACCAGCCGGAGGACCTGCTCGGTCAGCCCCTCTGCCTTACTCAGGGAGCCTTCCCGGTGGCCGTGCGTGGCCTGTCACAGCACTCGTCACCTCACCATCCCCAGGGGCCATGCGCCGGGGACAGGGGCCCAAACTGTCTTTTCCACGACTCACTCCGCAGGAGGGGCTGCACCTCTTAGCTAAGTGAGTAACAGGCACAGTGTAGGTTCCAATGCCTGCCTCCCCGCTCACAAGCTCCTTGGTAAATTTCTATGCCCCCTGTGCCTCAGTTTCCTCCCCTGGTAAATGGGGCTGATGGTGGCTGCCCCCAGCATCAGCCGGAAGCTCATGGGTCCAGGGTCTTCTTGTCCCTTTCCGCTTAGCCCTTGCACTAAGCTTGAGCCAGCACCTGCCACAGACCCAGACGAGGGGCAGCTCCAGCTTCCTGGGGGCAGGGCAGGGTCTCCCGAGAGGGACCCCTCCCCTGAACTTGGCCACTGCCTGATCCCTCCTGGCTGTCGTCCGTGCAAGACCCGTTCCCCATGGGAACTCTTGGGCCTGCACTCGAGCCACTGATGTGCGTGCCGCACGTGAGCGGTCACTGTCACGGTCAGCAGTGGGCTTTGGAAGCCACGAACCTGACCCCAACTTGACCTCCACAACCATCTTTTAAGCACCAGGATCGGGAACCTTGCATTGTAAAGACCAGAAGAAGGAGGTGCTGTGAGTCCCCGAGCGCCAGCCCCGTGTGGCTGACTGAGGGTGTGCTTAGGGACCCTGCCCACACACATCCGCGTTTTGACCTGGTACAGCCCAAGGTATGGATGACTCATGGGCGGACAGTGGCCAGGGGAGGGCCAGGAGAGGGGATGGAGGGTGGCCAGGCCTAACTCGGGCTTTGGGAACCCAGCCCCACAGGCAACCACCACCCCTCTGCCCGGAGTCAGACCCTGGCTGCCCAGCTCCGTCCCCAGCCAGCTCTCCACCCCTTCGCTTCTGTAAATTCAGGCAGGAAGGAGAGGCCAGGAGGGAAATCTGCTACTAATAAGGAAATCAGTGAGTTGGTGTGAGTGTCCCCCAAAGATCTGCTTTGGGGGGCTTTCCCCCGAGACCTGGCCCGGGCCTGAGCATGTTTCCAGCGCCCTCCCAGGCTCCCCGTCAGAGAGAGAGGCCACGCAGGAGTGTCTGGAGCCGAGGCCCGGGGGGCTGGGCTGCGTGGTGCCACACACGTCCTGGGCACCCGCTGGGTCCACAGCCTGACCACTGCCACAGGGACGAGGCAGAGGGGTCGTGCCCCTTCCAGGTCCCGAATGACCCCGGCCACATACAATGACCTCCTGAGCGAAACCATCACACCATTCTCACAGTCACACACACTCACGCCGTGTCCCCAGGCTCACTACAATCCCACCACCGACACACTGCAGACAGCCTGAACTGCACACACAGCTCCTACAACAATCACTGCTCACACACACACCCGCTCCCAACGTGTGCACTCAGAGGTCCACCTGCCCTCTTCCCCATATAGGTAAATGACCCAACACACACACTCACACACACACACTCGCACTCACACACCCCAGTCACCTACCTTGCAGGTCAATCACACATGCATTCACACAACCACACCTGCAAACGATGTGAGAATGCAAGAACATCTGAGCGAAGAGGAATCTTTGAAGCCGTTTATTTCAACACCTTTGTGTGCGGGGGGGGGGGGGGGGGGGGGGGGGGGGGGCACCGCCCTCTCCTTTCCCTCCTGCAGACACCTTGGGGTGGGGCTGGGAGCAGGTGAGACAGGAACTCATCTGGAGCCCAGCCCCAAGAGCTTCAGGCAAAATCTTTTCATGAAGAAACATAAAACGATCATCAGAGGCCAGCGTTGTGGCAGTGGGTTGAGCTGCTGCCTGCAACACCGGGACCCCATATCGGAGCGCCAGTTCAAGTGCTCTGTTTCGGATTCAGCTCCCTGATAGTGCTGTCTGGGAAGGCAGTGGAGCAGCGGGTGGTGGCCCAAGTCCCTGGGTCTCTGCCATGCACGTGGGGACCAGGCCATACCAGAGTTCTGGGCTCCTCACTTTGGCCTGGCATTTGGGGAATGAACCAGTGTGTCGAAGAGCTCCCTCTCTTTCTCTCCCTCCCTCCCTCTCCCTCCCTCTCTTTCTCTCCCTCCCTGCCTCTCTCTCTCCCTCCCTCCCTCTCCCTCCCTGCCTCTCTCCCTCCCTCCCTGCCTCTCTCTCTCCCTCCCTCTCTCTCCCTCCCTCCCTCCCTCCCTCTCTCTGTCCCTCCCTCTCCCTCCCTCCCTCCCTCCCTCTCCCTCTCCCTCCCTCTCCCTCCCTCCCTCCCTCCCTCTCCCTCCCTCCCTCCCTCTCTCTGTCCCTCCCTCTCTCCTCCCCTCTCTCCCTCCCTCTCTTCCCCTCTCTCCCTCCCTCTCTCTCTCCCTCCCTCTCTCTCCCTCTCTCTCTCTCTCCCTTCCCACTCTCTCTCCCTCTCTCTCCCTCTCCCTCTCTCTCTCATAAATAAATATATTTGGAAAAAACCATCAGGAAGGACTCCTCGGAGCCTCAGAACTCCTTCCTGCCCCTGCCTCTGCCCAGACCTGAGAGCAGCAGTGGAAGGTGGCGCCTATGGGGAGACAGATGTGGAGACCTGGCTTCCTGACTGGTTCTGCCACTCCTTTGCTGGATGCCCTAGGGCCTTATTTTCTCACCTTTAAAATGTGGTTAGGATGACACTTGGGACGCCAGAATACCATATCAGGGTGCCTGGGTTCTGCTCCTAGAAGCAGCAGGTGCTTGGGTCCCTGCTACCCACATGGGAGAACAGCATGGAGCTCCTGGCCCCTGGTTCCAGCCTGGCTCAGCGCTAGTCATTGTGGGCATTTGGGGAGGTGAACCAGCAGATGGGACACCTCTGTCTGTCTCTGTCTTGCTGCTTTTCTTTTTTTTAAAGATTTATTTTATTTATTTGAAAGACAGAGTTACAGAGAGAGGTAGAGACAGAGAGAGAGAGAGGTCTTCCATCCACTGGTTCACTCCCCAGTTGGCTGCAATGGCCGGAGCTGCGCCAATCTGAAGCCAGGAGCCAGGAGCTTCCTCTGGGGCTCCCACGCGGATGCAAGGGCCCAAGGACTTGGACCATCTTCTACTGCTTTCCCAGGCCATAGCAGAGAGCTGGACCAGAAGTGGATCAGCTGGGACTAGAACCGGAGTCCATATGGGATGCTGGCGCTTCAGGCCATGGTTTTAACCCACTGTGCCACAGTGCCGGCCCCATCTCTCTCTGCTTTCCAAATAAAAATATATTAATGACAATGGGACAAAGAGTTGTGCTCCCAGAGTTGTGGGAGGGCCAGCAAGCCCCATTTCCAGAGCACCCTGCAAGGTGCCCGACAGACCTGTGTCAGCCCAGTTTTGTGGGGTGACCTGGTGTGAGTGCTTTCCCCTCTCTGGACTCTGAACGCATCTCTAAGCCCCAACAGCAAAGAGCGGGCCCCTGGAGAGCTGATGAGCAGAGGCCTGCGTGGTAACCACGGCAACGGCATGGCACTTGCCCCTGGGATGCCCAACCTCCAGGCAGCAGGGGAGCAGGGCTGTGCCCCTGGGAGAGGGCCTGGCGAGGCTGGTATTTGAAATATCCTCTGAAGGGAGGAGAACTCTGGGAGGTCCTGGGCAGGCTAGGAGGAGGGATGTGGTTGCCTAGGAAACCATGTGTTTTCACTTTTCTGCCAGAGCAGAGAGGAGCCTGCAGAGGAAGGGCCTGGGGTGCACAAGCCCAGGGGCTGGGGGGTGGGATGCTAGCACTGGGATGTGGGGGGGGGGGGGGGCTGAGAGGAAAGGAGGAGCCCCTGGGGGAGAAGTGAAAGCCTTGAGAAAACAGTTTCTGGGCCCCAAACGCCCGAGGGCAAGCCACAAACCAGAACCGCTGAGATGCTTGCCAAAAATCCAGATTCTCAGGCCCTACCCTGGACCCACTGAGGGAGGCGGGGGCGGCTGCAGGGAGGAGGGAGGAAATCTGTTATGAGTCAGCTCCTGGCCCGGGAACCCCAGGAGGAGACCAGGGGTGCACCCTCAGGAAGGAAAGTGGGGCCAAGCCTGGCACCTCTTGGGACAGAAAAATAGGGGCCAGGAGGTTGGAGCCAACGAACCCCATGGCACCCCCACCGCCCCACTTCCTGCAGGCTGAGGGCGGTCGGGAGCCCTGTCTGCTGTGGCAGGCCGATCCTTAAATTCCAGCTGCCTCCCCGCCCCCCGCCACCACCCTGGGGTCCTGGCGAAGCCCGGAGCAGGTCACCCCCCACCCCCCACTCCCCGCACACCCCGGCTGCAGGTGGCACTGTGAGACAGGTGGACTTCTACTTCTGCAGTTACTGCTTAGCAGTAAGGCGAAGTCACAGCCAGGTAACAACAGCCCCTTGTCAGCGGGGCACTGACCCTGGTGCCCCACGCCCCCAGCCCCCAAGTTCCCCACCGGCTCCCCCCCAAATCCTTTACCCGTACTGGCTGCTCAGCGGTCTCCTGGTCACCTTCTTTTTAACCTCCTCCTAGAGTGCCTGGTCCCTCTCCTCTCCAGGACCCCACGGTGCTGCTCCATCCCTACCCTCTCAGCTCAGCACCTGCTACCCCTGGCTGCCAGGGAGGGGGTTGTTGATTGGCTCAGGGAGCCCAGGGAGCAGCTCCCAGCACCTCCCCCCACCCCAGCACACCTGCAATCTCACCGGACGCCTGCACCATCCCCACCTCTGCACCCCTAGGTGGGCTCAGTGGCCTGGTTTGGTGTTGTGCGGTGGGAGTGTGTGCTCTCTGTGTGCCTGGGAAGGGATGTGGCCCCACCTAGGGGCACTGCAAGAGGCTGCCATTCTGAGACCCCCAGCAGGAGGACCCCAGGCCCCAGCGTCAGCAGTAGCCGGGAACAGAGACCCTGGGACAAGCCAGTGAGGCCTTGGCTGTCCCACCCCCAGCTACTGCAGGGACCTGTGCCCCCACAGGTCCCACTGGAGGTTGGCACACACTCGAGGGCTCCGCTGGCACTGTCTCTTTGCCACCCACGCCCAGCCCCGGCTTTGGAAAAGGCCAGCCGTGCTAGGCCCAGGCTGCAGGGGACGCCGGGGTGTGGCGGCGGCTCTTCCCACACAAGCTGCCAAGGGGCCCCTCCACTGCCACCCACCCTCGGGGCGCCCCGCTGGGCGGTCGGGAGGAGGCAGTAGCCGCCAGCTCGGAGCCTTGGGGAGCGCGGGAGGGAGGCTGGGAGACGGCGCGGAGACAGGCCCGATAAGCGGGTCCTCCCAGCCGGCTCACCGCCTGGCGAAAGCAAACTCAAACATCCGGTGGCGGTGGCTGTGCGCTGAGCAGGGAGGGGTGGGCAGGGCGCCCCCTGGGCTCAGCTTGGCAGGACACTCGCTGGGGGGGCGGGGGTATGTAGACTCAAACGGGGGTGGGGGGGTGGGTACGGGCTCACCCCTGGGTGCTGCAGGGCCGGGCTGCTGTGGGGTCCTGAGAACTTAGGGACAGAGAGCGCAGCCCGAAGCCAGCAGGCCAGCTGGCCGTCCCTGGGGCTGGAGGAGACTGCCCTGGCCTGGTTGTGGGGGTGGTTCACCAGCCCAGGACTTGACCCTCAACCCGACAGGGGCTGCGCTCTGAGACGCTCGGTGGGGGTGGGGTGCAGGGCTGATTACCTGCACACGAGGCTTCTCGGTGACTTCTTCATGTAGTCAGGGAGAGAGCCCTGCCCCGGCGCCCTGCCCCCTGCGAGGGGCTCACTCTCCTCTCCACCCTCCCATGCCCACGGGCCAGGACGACCCTGCTCTGTACCCCTGCGGGGCTCCTTTTCCAGCCGGATTTTCGCTCCCGCTCCGGGCAGCACGGCACGGGAGGAGGTAGCAGAGCTGGCCTGTGGCCCCCAGCGCTGCTCGCTCTGGTCACCAAGACACACAGGGAGCAGGGCCTGGATTGACTGAGGGCTGGGAGGGTGCTTTGAGTCGGAGTCTGGACCGCCTGGGGCAGCTTTGGCAGCACTGGCTCAGAGATCTGAGGTTCGGGTGAAGGGGCGAGGGTGTGGCCATGGGGGTCTCCCTGTGGAGCCCCCCCAACAGGTTGGTGAAGCTGGAAGGGACCCTTTGTGCAGAGCAGGGCGCCCAAGGGGCAGGGGGCACAGCTGAGCCACATGGGCTGTGGTCAGGGTGTTGGGGGCGGGGCGGGACAGAGAGGGTTAGGGGCCCCAGGGTGCAGTGACCTGGCTGTGTTTGTAAGAGGCCTGTGGTCACCGGGTGGGGAATGGACAGAGCAGGGGGCCCCCGGGAAAGCCAGGCTGGGGGCGGCTTTGGTTTCTACCTCATCTCTCCGCTGGCCTGCTTCTCACAGGCTGCCCGGGGGTCACCATCCTGTGCCCCCTGCCCCCGCCCTCTGATGCCCTCATATGAGGGTGCCTCAGAAAGTTCTTGGAAAAATGGAGTCGTACCTTTAGTTTGGGGGCAAGACAATTTGAAATGCATGAATATTTTTTCATAAAATGATTTTTCCACGAAGCGGCCTCTTATATGGCCATCCTGGAGCCTGCGATCCCGTGTACTCCCCCCCACAGTCGCCTCTGCTGAGGCCCCTGGAGAAGGTCCTGACCCCCACCATGCCCCTAACATGGGGTCCCCCCAGCTCCAGGCTCCCTCTCCCCACTCTTGAAAGTCAGCCTCACCCCAGCTCAGACCCCCGGCCACCTGGACATAAATGCCTTTGTCGGCTGTAAGTGGCCACCCCATCTGGCCGTCCCTGGCCTCCCTGACAGCTGCCTGCCCCCAAGGGGCAAGGACAGCCTCCCCACCCCCGCCCCAGGCAGAAGCATGGGGGTCTTCCTCAACTGCCCCCTCCCCTCTCACATCCCCGCCCCAGTGAGTCCCCTTGGCATCTTCCCCTCCCAGAAGCCACCGTCTAAGCACACAGCTGGCCTGGGCTGCTGTCCGTGCTGCCTCCCAGCGCCCTCACCAGCCTCGGAACCAAGCCTCAGGGGCGGGGGTCTGGCCCACTCTGCCCCGGATTCCAGCCTCCTGCTAACACTACTGGGAGGCTGAAGACCTGAGTCCCTGTCACCCACATGGGAGACCAGGACGGAGCTCCTGGCGCCTGGCTTTGGCGCGGCCCAGTCCTGGCTGTTACCAGAGTCTGGGGAGGGAACCAGCAGCAGGTGGAAGATTGATTCTCTCTCTTTTTCTCTCTCTCTCTCTTTCAAATAAAAAAAGAAAAGAAATAATAAATGTTAAAATAAATGCTTCCCTTCAAAGTACTTATACAAAAATGAAAAAGAAGAACCAAGTCCCAGTTTCCTGTTTCTTTTTCCCAGATCAGACTCCACTCAGAGACCCCTCCTCCAGGAAGCCGCCTCTGACTTCCAGCTCCATTTGCTCCCCCGTCTTTCCCTGACTCTGTGTTGGTGGTGGGTGGGTTGGGGAGCCAGAATTTTGCCTTTCCTGTGTGGTCAGGGCCACCATGGGGGAGAGGCCGGGCCTAACAGATCTGGCTCCAGGGAGTCAGTGGGCACCAGGGAGAGACTCAGAGGGTAGCACAGGCCCTGGCCAGGGCAGCAAGGGGTTAGTAGGGGGAGCCTGTTTTAAAGATGGGGCTGTCCCCACAGGTCCAGAGTCCTTCATGCAGTGATCTGGGAGGCCTGGGCCCTCTTGTGTCCCAGAAGTCCCCCTGGAGCTCCACGGCTGTGTGAGGAGCACCGCCCACCGCCCCGGTCTTCCCTGAATTCCTGCACATGCTCTAACAAGGAGGCGTACCTGGAACCGCAGCCTCTTGCCACAGCCCCCTGGGAGAGCAGCCCTCAGGATGCTGCCCGACCCTGGATCCCAGCGGGCGGTCCAGGCTGCAGGGTGGGAGGGCGTGGGTGCTCCGTGCTCTGTTCACACAGAGCAGGACCCTGGGGACCGGGCCACTGTGCTCCCCCATGCATGTGGGAGGGGCGGCCTAGAGGGCAGGACCCAGGGCCGTGGCCTGCCTTGACCTGGCGAGGAGCTCACTGAGATGTGTACCTTCATGGAGATGCGGGATCACCCACTGTGCGTCTGTGGTGAGGGGCACAGAACACTCCACAAACAGAGCCAAGCAGACACAGGGGGTCCTCGGGTCTCTCCCAGAGCAGCCCGCACTGACAGATGGAGAAATGCAGGTCCCAAGAGGCGTGGTGGCTTTGCTCAGGGGGTCCAGAGCAGCCCGTGGGCCAGACCTCAGGACCCCAGCTCCTCGGCCAGTGCATGCTCCGTGGCCTGGACACGCAGGCCTGGGTGCATTCTGAATAGGTGGGGTCAGCGGGGACTTTGGGGTCAGCTGAGTCGTGGAGAAAGAAGGCTGAGGGGCCTCTCTGATCATTTCTAGGGGAGGACGTGGGGCTGGGGGCACAGAGACCCAACAACACTTTGCACTGCATCAATCCCCACTATTAATTTATTATTTATTTATTTATTTATTTATCTATTTTTTTATTTTGGGGCCAGCACCGTGGTGTAATTGGTAAAGCTGCTGCCTGCAGTGCCAGCATCCCATGTGGGAGCTGATTGGAGTCCCGGCTGCTCCACTTCCGGTCTAGCTCCCTGCTACGGCCTGGGAAAGCAGTAGAAAATGGCCCAAGTCCTTGGGCCCCTGCACCTGCGTGGGAGATCTGGAAGAAGCTCCCAACTCCTGGCTTCAGATCGGCACAGCTCCAGCCATTGCGGCCAGTTGGAGAGTGAACCATCAGATGGAAGACCCTTCTCTCTTTCGCTATTTATTTTATTTTATTTGAAAGGCAGAGTGACACAGACAGAGGGAGCTTCCACCTGCTTGCTGGTTCACTCCCCAGATGGCCATAACAGCCAAGGCTGGACCAGGCTGAAGCCAGGAGCTCCACGTGGGTCTCCATGTGGGTGGCAGGCCTAAAACAGCAAAGAGGCCGCCCCGGCACCCAGCTCTCCTGCTCTGCCTCTCTCACCTGTGCTACAGTGGCGCCCCCAGTGAACTTGTGTCTGCATCGCCCACAGGGGGGTGGGGTGGGCTGTGAGCTCAGAGGGCTCTTCTGAGGCCAACAGAGTTCTGACTCGGGACACGGACCCAGCCGCAAGTCCACGCCCATCAGAGTTCTCCTGTCCCAGAGGGCCCCAAGGCCCCTTGTAGGGCGCGGGGCGGGGGACTCAGAATGCACCACAGGCCTGGAGCCAAGTGCAAATCCCAGCACTCACCGGCTGTATGGCCTGGAGCCACTTGGCCAGTCTGGGCCTCGGTTTCCCTCCTGGGGACAAGGTGCGACAGGGACGGAGTGAGGCAGGGAAGGCAGCCGGCCCAGCACAGGGCACAGGAGCGGAAAGACGGAAGCCCTGCAAAGTGGAAGATGGGGCTTCTGTTTGCTTCTCACGGCTTTCTACCGAGAGCACAGGTGAGTCGCTTACGAAAAGGGTGTGACAGGGCTGCCAGGCAAGGCTTGCTGGCCATGTGGTGGTCCCGCCCCCACCTCCTCACCTCGGCTCCACCCACTCACAGCTCTTGGATCTTTGCTCAGGTTGGCATCTCTACCTGGCACTTCCTGCTGCCACGCATCAAAGCTCACCTCACATGTGCCTCTTCTCTGTGCAACAGCTGAGACCAGGGTTGGCAGTGCCCACCTTGCTCCCTGCTCCAAGAGGTGGCTTTTTTCTTTTTTAAGATTTATTTATTTATTTGAAAGAGTTACACAGAGAAAGGAGAGACAGAAGGAAAGAAAGAGAGAGGTCTTCCATCTGATGGTTCACTCCCCAATTGGCCGCATCGGCCGGAGCTGTGCCGATCCGAAGCCAGGAGCCAGGAGCTTCCTCCAGGTCTCCAACGTGGGTGCAGGGGCCCAAGCACTTGGGCCATCTTCTTACTACTTTCCCAGGCCATAGCAGAGAGCTGGCTCGGAAGAGGAGCAGCCAGGACTCAAACTGGCGCCCACATGGGATGTCGACGCTTCCGGCCAGGGCATTAACCTGCTGCGCCACAACGCCGGCCCGAGGCAGCCTTTGTGACCTGGAATGAATGTCAGTGAATGAATGCATGCATGAATGGTGACTCGAGTGATCCCATCACTCATTCTGGGAGGTTTGGAGATGGGCGTAGCCTGACTGCCCATCTCACTGCGTAGCCTATGCCGGGCGGAGCAGAGGCAGCGTCTGGGCTGGCACTCCCAGGCACGCCGCCCCACCCTTCCTCTCTCATTCCTCTGGTCCCCAAGGGACCTTTATACACAGGTTTTCTGATCGCTCCCCCCAGTCGTGCTCCAGGTCTCCTTATGTGCTGTGTGAGGACACTTCACAAAGTGCATGGGACGATGGGCTTCAAAGGTGAGTTTGAGGCAGGCATTGGCTCAGAGTTTCAAATGTCCATGGGGACACCCACGTCACCCATGAGAGTTACAGATGCCCATGGGACACCCACATCACCCATGACAGTTGCAGATGCCCGTGGGGACACCCATGTCACACAGGAGTGTTGCCTAAACTTGAGTCCTGGCTCTGCTCTCAACTCCAGCTCCCTGTTAACACACACCCTGGGAGGCAGCTGTCAGGGCCAAGTGCTTGGGCCCCAGCCACCCACAGGGGAGACCTGGACAGAGTTGCTGGCTCCTGCTTTAGGCCTTGGTTCAGCCCCAAGGGCATTTGGGGAGTGAACCAGAAGATGTGAGCTCTCTATCTTCCTATGCTTCACAAATAAAAAAAATATTAAAAAAGGCCTTTTAAAGAGAGGTTTATTTTTGGTGCAGAAATGTCTTGAAATTCAGCATGGTTTGTCCATAGTTCACATTTCCAGGAACTTCTGAGGACCCCTCATGTGTGTGTGTGCGCGCATGCGTCTGGGTGACACGTATATGTATATGATGAGATTTTCCACGCTCCTTTCCTAAGCCAACAGCGCTCCCACTGAGAATGCCCACCCTAAGGTGGCCAGTGACCTGTGTAATCTCTTCTGCACTCAGAACAGTCAGCGAGGCAGGCGCTGTGGTCCCCATTGCACAGATTTGTAAACTGAGGGACAGCTCTGAGCTGACTCACCCAGCTAGCGAGTGGCAGGGCTGGGACACACGGCTGAACTTTCAGACCACAGGTCCCTTGAGGATGCTGGCATTGCAGACGGCGGCTTCGGCTTAACCCGCTCTGCTCCAACAGGAAGCTCTGTGCCCGTGGGGAAGAGGCCCCCGGCTGGGGTCAGGTTCTTCCAGGCACTTCCTGTCTGTGGGCCTCAGTTTCCCCCATCCTAATAAGAGAAGAGGAGGTCCCCAGTGAGGTTTGGAGGTCCCGGGACACTGGGTGCCTCCCCCCACCACGCCGTGATGCTGAAGTGAGCGTGGGTTCCTGAGCCCTGAGCTCCAGGCTGGAGCTGAAGGGGTCAGGTGGAGGGAGGGGACGAGGCAGGAATGTCTGCTCCCATAGAGCTCCCGGCTGGCGGCCTCCCAGGGGTGCTGGGCTGGGAGCCGGGCTGGCCCCCAGCTTTCCCCAGGGCCTGATAAACCAGAAAAAAAGCGAGCCCGCTGTGAAGGGAAGGAAGCACCCGCAGACAAAAGAGGGAAGGGCACACTGATTCCATCGGCTCCGGCCCTCCGTCACCCTGGCGGGCTGGGCAGGGCAGGCAGGCCGTGCAGACGGCAGCCTGGGGAGCTGGCGGCAGGATGCTGGGAGCCCGGCTGCCTGGTGATCGCAGTGCCCAAGCTGGCTGCGTGGGGGGAGGGCTGGGACCCAGCCAGCCGGGACAGGCTGCACCACAGGCGCCCCACTGGGGCCTCTGCTCAGTGCACCCAGCCAGCCGGGACAGGCTGCACCACAGGCGCCCCACTGGGGCCTCTGCTCAGTGCACCCAGAGTCCAGGGACCCGGGGAGGCGGGGGAGCCACTGTCCACAGCCAATGAGTGGCATGGCCAGGCTGGGACCTGGTCCTCTGACTCCTGATCCCCCTCCACCCCATACCTCACCCACGTCTGCCAGGACCTAATTCTGTGATCTGAGGAGGCGGGGAGCCACTTAGAACGTACGAACGACATAGACCCGGCTCAGGTGTTTCCTACGCCATCTATCTTAATCTTTATAGTAGCTCTTTGAGGGGCCAGAATCATAGCACAGAGGGTTAAGCCACTGCCTGCAATGCCAGCGTCCTGTATCAGAGCGCTGGTTCAAGTCCTAGCTGCTCTACTTCCCAGCCCACTACCTGCTAATGCACCTGGGAATGCAACAGAGGACGGCCCAAGTGCACCCACCGCTCACATGGGAGACACAGGCAGAGTTCCTGACTCCTGGCTTCCGCCTGGCCTGGCCCAGACCTGGTTCCTGCAGCCGTCTGGGGAGTAAACCGGAAGAGGAAAGCTCGCTCGCTCTCTCCCTCTCCTCTCTGTTGCTCTGCCTTTCACATAGACGAATAATCTTCACCTGAAAGCCCTAGGAGGGTAGCAGTGTGGATGCCCCCTTTCCGGAGGGGAAGTGTCGTGCCTGCAGTCTGATATTGGAATCGGAACCCACGCTAACAGCTGGGCCTTTGTGAAGGCTTCCAGGGCACCAGCTTTCCCTTGTCTGGAGGCTCCAAGGCCCAAGGTGGGGACAGTGGCCTCTCAGCAGCCCCCGAGCCCGGCCCCACGCTGTGGAGCCCTACTGAGGGCTCAAAGGAAGAACAGCTAAACTACTCCTAAGATGAGTAAGGAGGAAACTCATATGAAAACATGCCAGAGGTGGTGCTCGGCTCAGCAGGGGAGACTCCCCGCAGGGCACCTGCAGCCCACATCAGAGCGCCTGGCTTTGAGTCCTGGCTCTGCTAACGTGCACCCAAGGAGGCAGCAGGGGATAGCTCCAGTAGCTGCGTCCCTGCCTATGTGGGAGACTCAAATGGAGTTCCTGGCTCCTGGTTTCAGCTTGGCCCATCCCTGGCTGTTATGGGCATTTGGAGAGTAAACCAACAGAGGGAAGATCTCTCTGTCTCTGTCTCTCCTGCCAACAGCAGGAGGAGAGGAGTGGGGCTGGGCTCCCTGGAGCCCTTGCTTGGAACCGTGGGATCAACGAGGCCTGACGGGCCTGGGAACCTGCAGGGGGGCTTCTGTCCCCAGCTCTACCACCCACATCCAGGGCAAGGGACTCTGAGAGGGGAAGAAAAAAGCCTAGGCAAAGGTCCTGCATAGGCCCAGGCTCCAGCCCTGCCCAGCTGTGTTCAGCTGGAGTAAGCCACACACCAACCACCTTCCCCGGCATCCTCCTCAAAGGCTCCGGCCTCTCCCAGAGGCCCCAACCTCAGAAGCCAGGGCATGGGAGGGGGCACACAGGCAAGGAAGGAAAGCCAGTGGCCGTGGGCTGTGGCAAGGTGGCGCCCCTCCGGGGAGGATGGAGAGCACACAACTCAGGGGCCGGCGTTGTGGCCCAATGGGTCAGGCCGCTGCCCGAGACCCCTGCGTTTCAAATCGGAGTGCTGCTTCCGATCCAGCTCCCTGCTGATGCGCCTGGGGAAGCAGCAGAGGGTGGCCTGAGTGCTTTGGTTCCTGCCACCCACGTGGGAGACCCAGGCTCCTGGCTTTGGTCTGGCCCAGCCCCAAATAAGGCCATTTGGAGAAAGAACCAGTGGATGGAAGATCTCTCTTTCTCTTTCAAATAAGTTAGCATTAAAAAAAGAAAAAAAAGAGTTGGTCTCTTCCGGGTTGGAAGGGAAGCACAGCTTCTCTCTGCAGCAGGGAGACGGTCAGCTGGGGGCTGGGGGGGGCGGCCAGAGATGCCTGACCCACGCTCCCCCCACGCAGCCACGTCTCAGTCCATGGGCCCAGTGCCTGCCTGCTAGGCCCTGACAGTCAGTGAGGAGCCTCACACGGGGGACTTCGAAATGTTTGTGGGCAGTGGGCATTTAGCCTAGTGATTAGACACCCACCATCCCATGCCGCAGTGCCTGGGTTCTAGTCCCGGCTCCAGCTCCTGAGTCCACTTTCCTGTCTACACAGCCCTGGAAGGCAGTGGTGAGAGTTCCAGTGGTTGGGTTCCTGCCAGCCATGTGAGAGTCCTGGATTGAGTTCCTGGCCCCTGGCTTTGGCCCTGGCCCAGTCCCGGCTGTTGGCAGGCATTTGGGGAGTAAAGCATGAGATAGAGATGATGAGAGATATCTCTCTCTCTCTCTCTCTATTTCTCTGCCTCTCAATAAATAAACAAATAAATACCATTTTGAAAATTAATGGAAAATGGAATTAAAAGATAAGTCTGTTTTGGTGCAAAAAAAATTTGGATTTTTTTTTTGAAAAAAAAAAATGATATTGGGTAGGAGTTGTGAAGGGCCTACGAGAATCAGAGAACAGCAGGCAGCCAGAGGAGAGGGTCTGCCCGAGGGGCCTGGGTCTGCACCAGGAAGGCAGAGCACACGGCACCCATGCATCTCCACAACCGCCAAGACCACCCATCGCCGCCCACAGGAACTGAAGGCACCCAGGGCTCAGCTGGTCATTCTGTGAAAATAAAACCTGAGGCCCCGAGAGGATGGTGACCTGCCCGAGCTCACACAGCACAGGGGCACAGCCAGGCGGCAGCCAGGCCTCCCGACTCCGCGGCCGGCGCTCTCTCCCCTACAGGCTGCCTGTGCCCCTCGGGGGTCCCACGTTCACACCCCCTCTGCTTGTTTTCCAGCTGAAAGCTGGGTCCTGCAGGAAGCTCCGAGACCCCCAGCTGGGGGCAGGCCTGGCGGAAGAGGCCAGGGCTAGTGGGCTCTGGATGTCATGGCCAGAGACAGAGTGGCAGGGAGCACCTGTCACTCCCCAGCGGGGGCGCTGGGCTCACAGCACCCCTTCTTCCCCCGGGGCTCTGGGGCACCGGGAAAGGGGTCTGGTGCACAGCCCGGGGTGACCTAAAGTGCCACAGATAGGGACTGGGGGAGAATCCAAAACACAGAACAAACACGTAACTGTCCCCAAAGGAAAAGGCCAGAGTGTGGATTTTAAACAGGAAGCACGAGGCGTCAGGCTGCGGGGAAGATAACAGGGCCCGGCCTGGCCAAGCACAGAACAACAGAGACCAGGGCGGGTGGAGGAGGGCTGGGGGAGGGCCAGCCCGCTCCCCCCTCCCCGGGTGCAGGGAGCCAGGGCCCTGTCTGCCCACACAGAGCAGGGCACGCAGGCGTCGTGTGGGAGGCCTTCCTGGAGAGGCAGCACAGCGCCAAGGTTGGGGTCAGGCAGACGGGGCTGGAATCCTTGAGCGGTGACTGCCTGAGCCTCAGTTTCCCCTTCTGGAAAACACGGCTAAGAATACCTACCCTGAAAATGTAGGGAGACAAGGAGCGGCAAGGGCTGGCACACCCGAGGGCCGATATGACCTGGCCCTGGAGACCCTAGGGCCACCAGCCCCACACCAAAGGCACCTCCACTTCTGGAAACACAGGAGCGCATGGGTCCTTGTCCTGCATGGGTAAACCCAACGCTGCCCTCGGGAGACCAGAATTTGCTAGGGTTGCTGGAACACAGGGCGGAAGACTAGGGGGTTAACAGCCAAGGTTCCTTCTGCAGGCTCAGAGCCCAGGCGCTGCAGGGGTGAGCCTCTCCCCTGAGCTCCGACGGCTGCCTTCTCCCGGCGTCTCGCACCATGGCCTCCCTGCATGGAGGATGGACTGGATTGGGGGGACCCTAACGACCTCCTCTCACTTCAATCACCTCCTTAAAGGCCCTGTCTCCAAAAACAGGACTGCAGGTTAGCACCTCGACCCCCGGGAATGGGGGGGGGGGGCGGCACAGGTCAGTTGCTCACCCCTGGCAGGCTGCCTTGCTCCAGGCTGCCCCAGCACTGACTTCTTCCCAGGGTCCTGAAGTCCAACCCTGGCTTTCTTCTTGTTTTTATTTTATTTTAAGTGCAAGCAGGCTTTTTTTTTAATGCATTTGTTATTTATTTATTATTTTCAAATTATTTATTTGAAAGGCAGAGTGCCAGAGAGAGAGATGGGGAGACAGAGAGGGAGAGAGAATCTCCTGTCCGCTGGTGCACTCCTCAAATGACCACAAAAGCTAGGGCTGGGCCAGGTGAAAGCCAGGAGCCAGGAACTCCACCTGGACCCCTCTCTGGAGATACCCAGAAGGCAGCACCCTCGTGTCCTGTCCGCTCTGCCAGGGGTCGGAGACTGGACAGGAAGGGCAGGGACACAAGCCTGCTCGCAGCTTTTCAGAGGGCCGGGATAAACCAGCAGCGAGATGTTGACGGCGCCGCCTGTATTCAGAGCACATCAGTCACCTGGGCCAGTTTAAGCCTCGGACAACTCAGTGACCCACGCAACAAAGCTCATAACTGTTTTGGGGAGGGGACTGGAGGCACAGCGCAGCCAGGTGACGTGCCGTTGTCACACGGCTGACAATGACGGTCGCTGGCAGGCCCAGGATCCAAACCCAGGAGTTCCGGCTCCGGGGAGGGTGGACCGGGCCTTACTGCAGGGGGAGGGGTCACCGACGCACTCTGACATGTCGGTACCTGCTGTGAGACCTTGTGCGACAGCACTCCAGTCTCTGGGCCTCACCGTCCCAGCCGTCACGGGACAGCTAAGACCAGAGGCCCCCTCCGTCCGCGGCAAGCCACCCCCTTCCCTCTTCGCTGCCCCTTCCAGGCTTTTCCCTTTGGCCTCACTGCCACGGGACAAAGTCCCCTCGCAGGGACTCGGCGTCTGGAAGGCCGCGCAGGGACCTAGCACACAGCTTCTTCTGTGTGGGTCCGCCAAAGCCGGTCCCCGCTCTGCAGCCAGGTCCTGGCCTTAGGGCCGCAGGGGACGAAGGCGATGCCGGGCTGCACCTCCCTGCTACGTCATCACACCGGGCTCCGCCTCCCCTTACGTCATCACGCAGAGCTCTGCCTACCCTCTGCGCAGTCACACTGGGGGCCTCCTGAGCCTCCCGCTCCCCCGCCAGTGTCACCTGGGGGCCTCGTGGGTGATCGTGACATTTCAGCCTGGACCCTGTAGTGGCTGGCTCACCCACCATCATAGACCCGCCCCTCGGGCTGCCCCACGGCCATCAGTAAGGAATGCCGTGAGCTGGTGTTGGGCACAGCGGTTTTGGCGTCGAGTCAGAACACCCGATTCCAGTCCTGGCTCCTTTGCTTGCAATTCAGCTTCCTGCTGCTGCGCACCCTGGGAGCCAGAGGGGAGGCTCAAGCACTCGGGTCCCTGCTACCCCCACGGCAGACTCGGATTGAGCTCCAGGCTCCTGGCTCCAGCCTGGCCCAGCCCTAGCCGCGGTGGACATTTGGGAGTGAACCAGTAGATGGAAGGTCTCTGCTCCTCCTTCCCCTCCGTCACTCTCCCTTTCAAATAAAAAAATTTTAAAAATCAAAGGTGGCGGGGAGAGAAACAGAGAGATAACTTACTTTGATGCAAAACACTTTGAAGGGGTTGGCACTGGGTTAAGCCTCCGCCTGCAGCGCCGGCATCCCACATGGGCACCGATTGCAGTCCTGGCTGCTGCACTTCCCATCCAGCTCTCTGCTATGGCCTGGGAAAGCAGTAGAAGATGGCCCAGGTCGTTGGGCCCCTGCACCCGTGTGGGAGATCTGGAAGAAGCTCCTGGCTGCTGGCTGCAGTCCGGGCCAGCCCTGGCCATTTTGGCCATTTGGGGAGTGAACCAGCTGATGGAAGACACCTCTCTCTCTCTCTCTCTCTTGCTCTTGCTCTCACTCTCCCTCTCTGTAACTCTGCCTCTCTAATCTTTAAAAAAACAGTTTTGAAATCCATGCATATTTTTATCATATTCATTTTTCACGAACTTTTGGAAGAACTTGTGTCTGTATAGACATTATTTTTTTAACAGGCAGAGTTAGACAGTGAGAGAGAGAGAGAGAGAGAAAGGTCTTTCTTTTTCCATTGGTTCACCCCCTAAGTGGCCGCTATGGCCAGTGCGCTGCGGCCGGTACACTACGCCGATCCGAAGCCAGGAGCCGGGTACTTCCTCCTGGTCTCCCATGCAGGTGCAGGGCCCAAGGACCTGGGCCATCCTCCACTGCACTCCCGGGCCACAGCAGAGAGCTGGACTGGAAGAAGAGCAACTGAGACAGAACCGGCGCCCCCACCGGGGCCGGCGCCGCAGGCGAAGGATTAGCCTAGTGAGCCGCGGCGCCGACCCCTGTATAGGCGTTTTAACCCAAAAGTGTACAAGTATGGAAGAAAGCCTGCAGGAGCCCCCACACACCAAGCCGTGTGCCCAGGAGGTTGGACTGCAGACTGTTCCTCTCTTCCCCTCTTGCCTTCCTGGTGTTTCCCTACACTTTGAGTAGGTCTGTTTTGGGTACAGTGGAACGACAGGGGAATTGTACAAGAAAGCATAAGAAGGAATGTTCACCCTGGAGTTGGCCCCTGAGTGATGCCCCGTGTCAAAGGAGGACCGCGCCACCACCCCTTAGTTTCAGCAAGCTCCCATCACACCCTTCACGTTGTCTTTTGTTTTGTTTTGTTTTTAAGATTCATTCATTTATTTGAAAGGCAGACTTACAGAGAGGCAGAGGCAGTGTCTTCAACCACAGAGCAGCGTTGGCTCCCTACAGAGTGGTCCCCGTGTGTGTGCACGGGAGACCCCCACCCCGCCCTGGCTGGCAACACTGCCTGTGGCTCCATCCCTCCCTGCAGGCGCTGGGCGTTCGCTCCGCCCACATGCCCGGCCTGCAGAGACTCCCACATAGTGCACACCCGGCCTGGAGAGATGCTTCCCCTGAGCTGGCCCCGGTGGCCCCTGCCTGGAGGGCTTGTAGTGTCCTCTTTGTCCTTTTTTAGACTTCTCTTTCTTCTTCAGACTCACTGGCTGTCTGCTAGCATTTCAGGGTCAAAGCCGGGTTGGAACCCAGGTCTGTCTGTGGGGCTCCAAACCCTGAATTCCTTGCATCTCACAGAAATAGCTGCTGCCCCGGGAGGTGACCGTGCTGGCCACTCCCGCAGGCGGAGACTGGCGCCCTCTGGGAGCCGAGCCAGCTTCCAGCGTCACCAGATCCAGGGCCTGCCGCCCGCCATGGCACCCACATGTGGAGGAGGATGGCAGCTGACACAGTGGCCGGATGGGGGCAGCCTGGGCGGGACAGACACAGGCTGGCAGAAGACAGAGGCCGTCAGCCCATTTCTGAGGCCTTAAATCCCACCCCAGTTGTCATAATAATTCACAAAGGGATTATCAGTAGCATTGTTACCAAAAAAAAAAAAAAAAAAAAAAAAAAAAAAAAAACCTCTATATACTGATTTTTTTTTTTTTTTTTGGACAGGCAGAGTGGATAGTGAGAGAGAGAGACAGAGAGAAAGGTCTTCCTTTTTGCCGTTGGTTCACCCTCCAATGGCCACTGTGGCCAGTGCACCGCGCTGATCTGAAGCCAGGAGCCAGGTGCTTCTCCTGGTCTCCCATGTGGGTGCAGGGCCCAAGCATTTGGGCCATCCTCCTCTGCACTCCCAGGCCACAGCAGAGAACTGGCCTGGAAGAGGGGCAACCGGGACAGAATCCGGTGCCCCGACTGGGACTAGAACCCGGTGTGCCGGCGCCGCAAGGCAGAGGATTAGCCTGTTAAGCCACGGCGCCAGCCTATACTGATATTTTCACAATGACCATATATTGCTTTCTAGTAAGAAAAAGCGATTTTTATGAAATTGTGAAAGGAACAGAAATCGATGTTTCACTTCCTGCCTTGGAGCACCCAGGTAGTCTTTTGGCCCCCTACGTGCACAGGCCGGGTGCTGAGCGCCCGCACCCGTTACCCACACTTCCTAGGATCCTGGCAAGCGCGGGGCTCTTCAGCCCTTAGAGCCACAGGAGCTGAGACCCACACAGGCCTGACTCCTGCTCAGAGGCTGCTCCCCTTGCTCCCCCGCCCCCTCCCACAGCATTCCTCCTCCACCACTCCAGCCCCCGCCTGTGCCCGGCTGAAGGCTGGCATCATGCGCCTGTGCGCCTGCCAGGAATACCCACTGTGTAATTTCTGCCCCATTGTCAAAAGGCGCTCTCTGTCCTGCCCAAGCCACACAAAAATCCCTTCCTGAGGGCAAAGAAAGGCCCAGGCCCCAGAGTTCAGGGCCAGCCCCCCGGGGGCCTGTAAGCAAGCGGGAGGCAGGCGGGCTCAGGACCCAGGCCAGAGCCCGCGGGAACCCAGTAAGGACCCCGACAGTCCTCGGCTGGAAGCCAGGGATGGGGAGGAAGGTCACCTTCTTCAGGGCACCCGGTAAGAGCCCGCTCCCATCCCAGTCCCCCCACAGGCCCCTCTGTGGACAGCAGCATCTGCCTACCCGCAGGGAAGCTGTTTTCCAGGCGAGGCCTTGTGCTCTGTGCTGTCGGGGGCCCAGGCTCTCACATCTGGGGTACAAGCTCTTTCATTAGTCTGACCCTCAGCCTTCCTCCCTGGTTTTCAGATAGGCCCGGGAGACAGGCAGGACAGACATGGTGATCCCATTAAAAAATATTTATTTATTTATTTGAAAGGCAGAAAAACAGAGAGAGGGAGAGACAGGGAGGTCTTCCTTCTCCCCAGATGGCTGCAACAGCCGGAGCTGCACCAGGTGGAAACCAAGAGCCAGGAACTCCATCTGGGTCACCCATGTGGGTGCAGGGGCCCAAGCCCTTGGACCATCCTCTGCTGCCTTCCCAGGCGCATTAGCAGGGAGCTGGATCAGAAGTGGAGCGGTGGGGACTCGAACCGGGGTTCACATGGGATGCTGGCATTGCGGGGTGTGGTTTAACCCACTGTGATCCCATTTTGGGAAGCAGGAAGTGGGGGCCTGGAGAGCTGCTGAGGCTCCCCCAAGCTCCCAGAGCCAGGCAGGGGCAGCAGAAGGGGCACGTGGAGCCGGGCGAGCCGGACTCCAAGTCCAGTGCCCTTTCTGCTGTGCCACGGCCTCCTGTGAGCACCTGGAGCCAAGCCTTACCCACCCTGGACGACGGAGGGCCGAGAAGAAGCCAAGGCCGGGGCTCTGAAGCCAGTGGCCTGGACTGGGTCTGCCACTGGTCTGAGCAGTTTACTCTGCGTTTCAAAGTCTCAGGCTCCTTATCTGCAGGTGCGGATAACAGGACCCCCACTGTGGGCTTTAGACTTGAGCCCAGCTCACAGTAAGTGCCCAATATATTCGTTATCCTGGAGCTTTTACGAGGGGAGAAGGCTTCCTGTAGGGCAGTCAGGAAGGCTTCCTGGAGGAGGTAGGAGGTTTGACGGGTGGAGAGGCATTTGACAAGGGGGCAGGCAGGGAGCATTATGGGAAAGAGCACCGGACTGGTCCCAGCAGTGCTACCATGCACTGTGTGTCCTTGGAGAAGGCCCCTCACTCCCCCCTAAATGAACCAAGGGGTCCACTCACATGCACGCCAGCCTGGTCAGTTGCCTGTCCTGATTCTTATTGTTGGGGCAAAGGTTTGCGGGCTGGACTCAGCCTGGCCTAGGGAGGGCAGATACCAAGCAGACCGGGCGAGGTGACAGTTGGCTAAATTTAACTTTTCCATCCCAGCACAGGGAGCTTCTGCGGAAGACAGCCGAAGATTCTCTCCTTAGGCCATCAGGACATCCCTGCCAAATGTCCAAGGTGGCCTTAGATACTAAATTTTTTTTTTATCTCTATAGGTTAATTAAAACAAGTTTTTAAATTCAATCGAGAGGCACAGAGAGCGCTGCTTCTCTCCTCAAGTGCCCACAACAGCCCAGGTCCCCCTGTGGGTGGCAGGGACCCAACTATTGGGGCGTCTCTGCGGCCTCCCGGGGGCTGGCCCATGGGGAAGGCAGGTCAGGAACCAGAGCAGGGTCTGGACCCCAGGCCCTCCGGTGTGGGTGCCACCCTCCCAACTGGAGCCTTTACCCCTGGGCTGAATGCCAATACTTGGACAACAACCTGACTATGCACTGCAGAATTGTTTTTTTTAAAAAAAGGAAGTCTTCAAAGTTAGAAAATCGTCCATTTGTGCCCAGGGCATCAAAGTTTTCTTGCCTTACACAGATAGCCTCTATGTGACCTGGCGAGTTACAGTGCGAGTGGAGGCCCAGGGGCCCGTGCAGGCAGGTGCACACAGAGCGGTCAGGTGGACATGGAGGGGGAAACCAAGGCTGAGGAGGGGGGTGGGGAGGCCTGGGGTGGCCACGTGTGTGGACCTCCCGCTGCGGGGGCCATTGCCACAGCCCAGGGAGAGGAAGGCCCGGCCTGCCTCGAGCGCCACTCAGTGCTAAGGAGACAGAAAGCTGCTCCCAAGTCGGAGCCCTTGCCCCAGCTGCCCGCAACTCAGAGCTGAGCCGGAGTGAGTAGCTCCTGGAGGGCAGTGGGTGGGGGGAGCAAGAGGGAGTGGCACGGAGAGACTTGGGGAAGGAGTGGCACATGGAGGGGGAGCTGGGGGCCTGCAGAGGCACCCCAGGTTGGAGGGGAAGGGCAGGTGGGGGTGGCTTCTGCACCGAGGTGTGAAGACTCCCATGGTGGAGCAGGACAGTGGGGACTCTGGGGTGGAGAAGTGCAGATGAGAGTGTTGGGGGGCAGGGAGGGGGCGTGCAGACAACAGGAAGAGAGGCCCCCTTGGTGTTTCAGAGGGGGTGCTGTGGGACTGCCAGAGCCAGCTCTGCCCTGCCCTGCCCTGGGGTCCAGACCAACCTTGACCCCGCCCGGGCCTCAGTCTGCTCGGCTGGGCAGTGAGCACTTCTGGGCTTCTGCCCTGGAGGATGGCACTAAGTCGGCAGCGCCGAAGGCCCAGCGGCTTCTCACCCACACTGGGAGAACCAGCCACCAGCCGCCTGATCATTCCTCAGGACGGTGCCTCATTTAAAAATAACATCAAAAATGAATTCTCCAAATCCCCACAGCCAGGCTGCCCCTAGCCCCTCCTGGCCCCCCGCTCCCCTCCTCCCCACGCCCACCCCCAGTGACCCTGGGAACGGGCCTGTGCTTTCCCAGCCCCCGGAGCCCGGCTCAGCCGGTGGGACGCAGCGGCGACAGCTGATAAGCAGCCTGTATAGTTCTGTCTGCAGTGGCGGCCTGGGGGAGGCTGGAGGGCGGCCCTGGCGGCAGACTGGGTGGCTGTGGCCTCTTCCCCTTCCTCGGCCTGCTAGCTGGGTGCAGGGCCAGCCCCTGCCAGAGTTTCCCCAGCCGCCAGCTACAGGCCTGAGCCTGGTGTGGGGTGATTTTATCTTCCCGCGTGGGTATTCCTCCCTCGTTTAAACAGCTCCATGGGGCTCCCATCGCTGACCCCTAGACCCCTGCCCATCCTGAGTGAGAGGGGCTTGCACACAGCTGGGGGCGGGGGGCTGCCCCATGTGACGCCTCGGCCCCAGTGTGCCCCCCCGCCCCGGCCTGGGCTCTCTCCCTCTCCCCTCCTCTGCTCAGTTCCTGCTTTTTCCTTCCTTCCCCTGGAAGCCCTCCCAGATGCTGCCGGTTGGGTCCCGCTGCTCAGTGCATCCACGACACCCCAGCTTCCTCTCCGTGCCTTCCTGGCTGCGCCCCGTTGCACAGCAGACTGACCGACTTTGTCCTTTCTCCGTTCGGGCACCCACAAATCCCTGTCCCATGAGAAGCCTTGAGGCGCAGGTAAACGCAGACCCGAGAGGGCAGGGAAACCACGTGTTTACCCCAGCCCCTGCCATGGTGCTTGGCACCTCAAAGTTCTGAAGGATTTGTTGAATCATAAAAAACCATTGCCCCCTGTGTGCCTCGCGCTGCTCCCAGCCCCTACACTCATCACATCCCAGTGAAACAAACAAGGTTCTGAGCAAGTAAGACACTTGTCCAAGGCCTCCCAGCACAGGAGGACACAGCCAGGATCCTGGGGTCTCTGCCTGGGTTTCCCATGCTGACCTGGGCTGGCTCCTGTAGACAGACAGTGGGGCAGGAAGAAGCGGGGAGAACCCCAGTGGCCGGCTGGGGCCTGGGGGAGGGGGCTCCTGGGAACAGCACCTCCAGCCCCGAGCCCCAGCGCTCAACTTGCAAAGTTCAGAATTCTCTCTGCTCTCGCCTGAGAGATTGGAGGCATGATTGTCAGTGTCATTTTACAGGCACAGCAGAGAGAGGCCTAATGCTCTAGGGACTGCCCCTTCACCCAAAAAGGACCCCCTTCTACTAAGAAAAAGGAGAAGGGGCTCCTGTGTCCATCAGGGGCTCACGGCCCCTTTTCACCCGAGCTGTGTGTCCTTGGGCAGGTTACCTAACCTCTCTGAACCTCACTTCCCTCATCTGTAGAGTAGGAATAATAACAGTGCCTACGTCATGGACTTGGTGATAGGCTCAGTGGACAACCTATGTGCTTAGAGCAGTGCTGACACGGAGCAAGTGCTGTTAGCTGATGTCGCTGTCGCTTTTAGGTGGCTCCATCTTTCCAGGATGCCCTGGTGAGATGCAATGTTTGTGGAGCCTTCCCTGCCCTTGGACACACCCAGAATAGCCCCAGGATAACCACGCCCTGGGACATACCCAGGATAGCCCCACCCCCGGACACACCCAGGATAGCCCCGCCCTCTGAGACATCCAGGATAGCCCTGTCCTCGGTGTGCGGCTGCAATCCCGGCGGGGGCAGGGTGGGAGGGGGCTCTGCCGCTTCGAAGCCTCAGCCTTAGCTGTCACGTGGAGTCCAAGGGTGGCAGGTGACACAATCAGACCTTCACCTGATCAGTGACAACGACCGGATCCTGAGGACTCTGGGGGCTGCCTGAGTGGGCAGCATGTGGCCACCAGAGTGGTATCCAGTTTGTGTGACCTTGAGTTTGAGTCACCTGTCCCCCTCTGGAAAATGGGGCACTGAGTACCCCCCTCACCGTGGATGCTTCTGGAAACCCTGCATGGGGCAGGCACGTCCCTCGGGCCAGAAGTGCCAGCCACACGTGGCAGCTCTGACCACTGCTCCAGAGAAGCCGAGCCAGGCAGATTCCATCAGAGGAAAGGAGGCCACCAGCCCAGGGGACATCAGGGACCTGCTCCGGCCAGACAGGCCCTCTGTGAGGCAGGGACGAGGGCCAGGAGGACTGGGCCCCCGTGGCACTCCGAAGTCACGTTAGGCAAGTCGCCCAGGTCAGCTGAGCTAGAAGGAGGGGCGGAGGGAGAGAGGGAGGGGGAAAGAGAGGGAGAAGGAGAAAAGGAGCTGGGGGGGGGGCAGGACGAGGGAGGGAACGAAGAGAGAGGGGAAGGGAGGAAGGGAAAGAGAGGGAGGGACGCGGAGGGGGCACAAGCACCTGCCGGGTCAGGGTGGGGCTGGAGTGATGAGCAGAGCGGGCCAAGGTCACCTCCCAGTCTGTTTTCTAACAGGTACTCCCCAAGGTGGACCCCTACCTCCCTCCCCCGGGTTGGCCCAGCCTGCCCTGAACAAAACAGAGTTGATGGAAGTCAAGGGCATTAAAGTCCCACGGGGTCCCCTGCCCCCACCCCAGCCTGCTGTCTGGTTCACACTCCGCCTTGGCGATCCCAGCACACAAACACACTTTCTACTTGAGGGGAAAAAATACCCTATTGTTTTGTCACCTCAAAAGCAAAAATGCTCATTGTGAGAAAATGCCAACAATGGAGTGAGCTGTGAAAACCTGAAACCCCACCCCCGTGGGGTGCAAGGGACGCCCAGCTGGCGGTCCGGCCTCGCCCAGCCTTCTGTCCACCTCTCCACAAACACGGGGAATGCGGGGTCCCTGCTGTTGTTGCCCAAGATCGGATTCATCTAATTGCTTCCCTCACCCCCCAACCCCACGACCACGCCCGCTGCTGCAGCAAGCCTGAGCTGTCACAGAGGGAGGGGGACACGGAGAAGGCCCAAGGGATGGGGCCGGCGCCGTGGCTCGCTTGGCTAATCCTCCGCCTGCAGTGCCGGCATCCCATATAGGTGCCGGGTTCTGGTCCCAGTTGCTCCTCCTCTGGTCCAGCTCTCTGCTGTGGCCTGGGGAAGGCAGTGGAGGATGGCCCAAGTCCTTGGGCCCTGCACCCGCATGGGAGACCAGGAGAAGCACCTGGCTCCTGGCTTCGGATCAGCACAGCGCCGGCCGTAGCGGCCATTTGAGGGGTGAACCAACGGAAGGAAGACCTTTATCTCTGTCTCTCTCTCACTGTCTAACTCTGCCTGTCTCAAAAAAAAAAAAAAAAAGAAGGCCCAGGGGAGGCCAGGGAGCGTCTGGCAGAAGTCATCCTGTTCACGCTCAGAGCTCGGACAGACCAAATGGAGAAAGTCATGCAATGAAGCCACAGGCAGGGAGCAGGCCACTGGCGAAGACCCCAGCCCACACGTAAGTGGGTTCCTGCCACCCTCGTGGGATTGAGCAGTATAGGCCGTGGCTCAGCCCTGAGAGCATTTGGGGAGTACATTGGTGGATGTGAGGTGCTCTCTGCCTCTTAAATAAATTTGGGGAAAAATGCGCAAAACCTCTTGCTGCTTTCTTTCAATATTTGTGCCCACCTTTCTTTAGGATCCTACAAACATAGCCAACACGTTTGCTCTGCTGAAGGCTGACCCCCGTTCAGACACACACACACACACACACACTTCTCTTAGAACAAAATGAGATCATGCTTCACACACGACCTCACACTTGTCACTTGGCCCTCATAGGGCACCACAGACAGCCCTGCCAGCCACAACATGCTGCTCCAATGAGCTCATGACAGGACTGAGCCCACCCACACACACTCGTACAAGTAGACACAGAGATTTACATGTGTGTGTGTGTGTGTGTGATTTATTCATTTAAAAGGCAGAGTGACAGGGGCCAACACTGTGGCATAGTAGGTTAAGCCACTGCCTGTGTTCCCTGCATCTCATATGGGTACCAGTTTGAGTCTCAGCTGCTCCACTTCCAATTCAGCTCCCCACTAATGGCCTGGGAAGGCAGTAGATGATGACCCAAGTGCTTGGGCCCCTGAACCCACATGGGAGACCCAGATGAAACTCCTGGCTCCTGACTTTGGATCGGCCCAGCTCCGGCCACTGCAGCCATTTGGAGAGCAAATCAGTGGATGAAAGACCTCTCTCTCTCACTCTCTCTCTCTCTCTCTTTCTGCCTTTCAAACAAATAAATCTTTAAAAAAAAAAAATTTTTAAGGCAGAGTGACAGAGACAGATGGAGACTTACAGATTTTCTATCTGCTGGTTCACTCCTCAAATGGCCCCTATGGCCGGGGCTGGGCCAGGCCAAAGCCAGGAGACTGGAACTCCACCCGGGTCTCCCACTTGGGTGGTGGGATGCAAGCACGTGGGCCCTCCTCTGCTGCCTTCCCGGGGCATGAGCAGGGAGCTGACTGGAAAGCGGAGCAGCTGGGACTCCGTGATGGGATGCAGGCACGCACACGCCAGCCAAACCTGCTGCACACGTGAGTTTATTTTGGTGCAAAAGAAATTTGAAATCCATACACGGGAAGAATCTTCAAAAAGTTCATGGAAAATATATAATATGAAAAACTCTGTATGGTTTCTGAACTTTTGTACCAAATTTTTTTGTTGTTTGAAAGGCAGAGAGAGAGAATCTTCCATGTGCTGGTTCACTCCCTAAATGCCTACTACAGTCAGGGCTGAGCCAGGCCAAAGCCAAGAGCCAAGAACTCCATTCAGGTCTTCCCTGTGGGTGGCAGAGACCCAACTACTTGACCATCACCTGCTGCCTCCCAGCAGGTACATTAGCTGGAAACTGGATTGGAAATGAAGGAGCTGGGACTCAAGGCGGGGCACTCGGACAGGAGATGTAGATGGCGTGTGTGTGTGTGTGTGGTGTGGGTGTGTGTGTGTGTGTGGTGTGGGTGGGTGTGTGGGTGCATGTGTGGGGGTGTGGGGGGGAGGATGTATGTGTGGGGGGGGTGGGTGGATTGGTGGGTGTATGGGTGTGGGGGGTGTATGGGTGTGGGGGGTGTGGGTGTGGAGGGTATGTGTGTGTTTGTGGGGGTGTAGGTGGGCATGGGGGTGTGTATGGGATGCAGGCAACCAAAGCAGCGACTTAACGACCCCCAAATAAAATTACTTTAATTCCACTTTTTCACGAACTTCCCCAAGTATCTTTATATGCATAGCAAACAGTTCTTCCTGGCTGTCGCGTCTGCCTTCGCTTATGGCGTCTCCTGACAGTAGCGGACATTTCAATGTTTCTTGTGGTCTAGTCTGGCCCCGTTTTCCTACAGGGCCGTGAGTTCCTGACTTACGGCAGGAGATCCACTCTGCTCCCAAGACTGTACGATCACACAGGAATTTTCCGAAATACCCATTCATACTCTTCTCATCTCACTTGTCCTGTTTAGGTCCTGTATCCAGATGGATGCAACTGCCTTTGTCCACCTCACATCCCTTCCTCAGGAGCTAAGCCTCTCTTTGTAGATGCGATACCGAATTGCACTGAACGATGCACTGGCAGCCTGTTTACCTTGGAGTACTTTTAGACAGAATTGTTTCCAGTTTCTTTTCTTTTTTTTTTTTTTTAAGATTTATTTGAAAGACAGAGTTACAGGGAGAGGTAGAGAGAGAGAGAGGTTTTCCATCCACAGGTTCACTCCCCAAATGCTGCAACCACCAGAGCTGCGCCAGTCCGAAGCCAGGAGCCAGGAGCTTCTCCCGGGTCTCCCACGCAGGTGCAGGGGCCCAAGGACTTGGGCTAACTTCTACTGCTTTCCCAGGCCATAGCAGAGAGCTGGATCAGAAGAGGAACAGCCAGGACTAGAACCGGTGCCCATATGGGATGCTGGCGCTTCAGGCCAGAGCTTTAACCCGCTGTGCCACAGCACCGGCCCCACCAGTTTCAAACACTAGTTAGTAATGATAATAGCAACCTTTTACTAGTAGAGAGAATTTTGAATGTTCCCAGTGCAAAGAAATGAAAAAATGTTTCTGAGGTGACAGAAATGCTAATCTGATCATTTCACATTATACATCTATAGTACCCCATAAATAATTATTGTCAGTTAATATTTTTTAAAAATACAGCACAAGATTTTCCCTAAAAAACATAACCACTGATTATTTAGTGTCTCCCCCCTGGCAGGCACAAAATTAACCACATGCTCATTTAACCATCAGAACAATCTGACCAGGCTGGGGTGTTTAGCAAAGCTGTTAAGACCCCAGTGGGCATGTGGAGCGGGTGGGTTCAAGTCCCCGGCTCCCAGGCTCCAGCTTCCTGCTCATGGACACCCTGGGAGGCAACAGGTGATGGCTCAAGTATTGGAGTCCCTGCCACCTGCATGGGAGACCCAGGCTGAATTCTCGGCTCCTGACTTTGGCCTGGCCCAGTTCCAGCTGTTATGGGCATCTGGG
This sequence comes from Lepus europaeus, assembly GCF_033115175.1. NCBI lineage: Eukaryota > Metazoa > Chordata > Mammalia > Lagomorpha > Leporidae > Lepus > Lepus europaeus. Next base: position 88,541,785 of record NC_084837.1, on the reverse strand, counting down.
GAGTGAACGAGTAGATGGAAGATCTCTCTCCCTGCCTTTCAAAAAATAACACAGCAGCAGCAGCAGTAACAAGAACAAAAACAACCCGCCCAGGTTCTATATGACGTTACTTCAAATTGTTCGTGGAAAATGAAACTGAAAGATAAGTTTATTTTGATGCGTAGTTTTTTCTTCTTTTTTTCTCTAAGGATTATTTATTTATTTGAAAGTCAGAGTTACACACAGAGAGGGAAAGACAGAGAGAGTTGTGTTTTTTTTTGTTTGTTTGTTTGTTTTTTTTGACAGGCAGAGTGGATAGTGAGAGAGACAGAGAGAAAGGCCTTCCTTTTTGCCGTTGGTTCACCCTCCAATGGCTGCCGCAGCCGGCACATCTCGCTGATATGAAGCCAGGAGCCAGGTGCTTCTCCTGGTCTCCCATGCGGGTGCAGAGCCCAAGGACTTGGGCCATCCTCCACTGCCTTCCCGGGCCACAGAAGAGAGTGGCCTGGAAGAGGGGCAACCGGGATAGAATCCGGCACCCCAACCGGGACTAGAATCCGGTGTGCCGGCGCCGCAAGGCGGAGGATTAGCCTGCTAAGCCACGGCGCCGGCCAGAGAGAGAGAGAGAGAGAAAGATCTTCTATCTGCTGGTTCACTCCCTAAATGGTCACAACAGCCAGATTCCACCTGGGGCTCCCACATGGGTGTAAGGGGCCCAAGCACTTGCTGCTTTCCCAGGCGCATTAGCAGGGAGCTGGATCGGAAGTGGAGCAGCTGGGTCTCTAATCAGCATCCATATGGGGTGCCGGCAGGGCAGGCGATGGCTTTGACCCGCTACGCCACAGCGCCAGCCCCCAATACACGCATCTTGCACAAACGTCTGGAAGCACCCTCGTATCACCTGTTTTGGGAAGCGAGGAGCTATGTCGTGTGAGGCCCGCCCAGCTAGGCAGTGCATGGGAAAGCTCAGCTTCAGAGCTGGCTCTCGGCGGGCGGGGCTTGCAGGTGGCGGCCCGGGTTTTGAAGCCAGGTCCAGGGATTCGGTACTCCGATTTGTCACTTGGTCAGGTACTCCGGTCAGCTTTGCAAGAACACATTGAGGAGCCTGTGCGCTTTTTTTTTTTTTTTCCTTGTGCTTCCTTGGGATCCATTCCCAGAGTGGATTAGGGAAACAAAGGGTACGAATACTTTCATGGCTTCCCGTCTACATTGCCAAAGTGTTATTACAAAGGCCTGTCCCCTGTTCCCCGCCACGGGCCCCGTGAGAAGCTTCAGAAGAGGAGTTCCAAGTGCCCCCGGCCCCCACGGGACACCCTAACCCTGGGCAGAAGCACCTGCGGGACAGCCCCGACACAGCGGCCTTGGCTGTGTGCTCCCCCAGACTTTGTCTCTCCTGTGAAACCACGGAAAACCTGACTATAAAATGGGATTAGGCATAGTTAGGCCTGGCTTCGAAGGAAAAGACAAACCCCCAAAACCCCGGTCCCGAGGAGAGGTCCAGCCGCTTGGTCAGGCGGGGGGACCTCCCGGGCGGGGACAGCTCGGGGACAGGGGACAGCGCCGGGGAGGGCGCGAGGCCCACTCCGCCCGCCCCGGCGCCCGCGGGGCCCCTCGCCGGCCGATAAGGCGGGAGCGGCCCCGGCCCGGCGGGAAGGCGGGAAGGGGCCCGGGAGGGCGCAGATAACGCCCGGCGCTCGGGCGGCCGAGACTCGGAGACGCCGCGGCCGCGGAGATAGAGCGCCCGGGTCGGGCGCGGCTCCCGGGCGGCCGCAGTGCAGCGCCGGCCTCGGGGGCCCCAGAAAGCAGCTCGGACGGGGCGCTCGGGCGCTGTGACGGACGGCAGCCCGCGGGGTGGAGGCCAGGCCGGGCTCTGCGCGCCGCCGCCCCTGCCCGCCTTGGCCGGGAAGGCTCCGAGAGTGGCATTTGCATTCTGCCCCCCAGATTCCTCAGATTCCCCATAGACAGCGCAGTTGGCCGCCGCACAGCGGCGGGAGCGCGGGGCCGCCGGAGCCGCCAGCCGGGCGCGGCGCCCCACGGAGGCCGACCTCGCCGGGGCAGCCTCCCGGGCTTCCGCCCGCCGCGAGCCGGCACCTCCGGGGCAAGCGGGCCCCTCCGCGCCCCTTCCCCGCGGCCTCCCCCGGACACCGCCCCCACCCCGCCCCGACTGAGGGCTTCACTCTTCGGGCTCCTGCCTCGGAATTTCCCGGGCATTCTTTATATATATATATATATATATATATATATATAATTTTATTTTTTTTACACCGTCTTAAGAACGTTCCTGCGAGGGAAAGGGGGCTGACACTGGCGTAGAGGGTAAATGTGCCTATGGTGCGCAGATCCCACAGGAGCGCCGGTTCGAGGCCCGGCTGCTCCACTTCCGACCCCGTTCCCTGCTAACGGCCTGGGAAAGCAGTGGAAGATGGCTCAAGTCCTTGGGGCCCTGCGCCCACGTAGGGGATCCGAGTGAGGGTCCTGGCTTCAGCCTGGCCCCGCCCTGGCTGTCGCAGCCATGAACCAGAAGAATAAAGCTCTGTCAACTCTGCCTGTCAAATAAATAAATACATCTTAAAAAAAAAAAATAGAAAGAAAGAAAAGTGCCCTGCCTAGGCTCCAACTTCTCCATAATAGGGCTTGACCCCACGCTGGAACCCGTAGGCCCCGCTCTGGGGCCGGGCAGGGCCTGGGTAAATAGGAACTAGCAGCCCTTGCTCCCCACGGGCATCTGGCACTCAGCCCGCACCACCGGGCCTCAGTCTACTGCAAGAGAAATGGGACTCCTCCCCAGGCTGATGGGAGGCTGGGCGCAGGCAGCCCTCTCCCTGGGAATGCTGGGTAACAGCCATGCCCTCCTCCCCGACCCCAGGAAACCGAGTTATCTTTGACCCCAGCAACCCAAGCCTCCCCTGGAAACACCAACACCCCCCCCCCAGCTTCCTTCTGGTACCCCAGCCAAGACCCTCAGTTTCCCAGGGCGGCTTCCACTCCGTGCACATCCCAGCCCCCACCCTCTGCCCTTACCCAGGCAATCAGGGCTCTGCCCCCATCCCTTTCCCCCTTCAAACCTGCTCTAGGAAAATGAGTTCCCAAATACACTTGATCAGCCTGGGATTCCGCACCATTTCTGCCTTGGGGGTCACTGGCCCCTCCCCCTCCCCAGGCAGGAAAGCCGGCCCTGCCCAGTGTATTTGGAATTTCATATTTTATATTTTTTATTGTTTTTCCCCCCTGCCCCCCACATCCTGAGTTGGGGTGGGGGTTTATAGGTGCCCACTAATTAGCCGCGAACAGAAGCCTTCTTATTCCATAAATAAAAGCCCAGATAGACTGTGTGGACACAAGTGCAGCCTGTTCCCTGGGGGAGTTTACATTTGAAATATGTAACCCCCAGGGTCTGAGCAGGTGAGCCCCCAGGGGTTTTTCCATGGGCAACTTTTGCAAGAAGGGGGTGCTCAGAGCTGGCCTTTGTGACAAGCTGACCCCAAGGGCAGCACTCTCCCCCCACTTCCTGCGCCAGGCACACCAGCCCCTCCCCCACAGGGACTTCCTTGCTGGACAGAGGTGAGGGGAGAGGTAATGACAGCTGTCCCCAGGGCTGGCAGTCTGGGTTCTAGAGGGATCCGACAGACCCGGCAACTCCCCCCACTGTCCTCTCTCTAGAGGCAGGTGCAGGGGAAATGTGCCCTGAGACCCCCCCCCCCAGGTCCCACGCGCTGCCGCAGGGGTGTCTGCCTGTTGGGGGCTAGACTTCCTCCTCTGCGCTGTGCCCTCACCGTGGCCCGAGGACCCCGGCTTCACAGGGGAGGAGACTGAGGCTCGGGTTAGATCTGACACCCAGACTCCGTGGGCAAAGCCAGGCAGAAGTGGCCCGCACCTTGCTACGGAAGTGGAAACAGCCCCTCTGGCCGGAATCTCACCTGGGGGCCTTGCTCAACCAAGGTTACAACCCCCCCCCCCCCCCCCGGCAGCAGGAGGGACCCGAGGCTGAAGGGAGGGCGGTGTGGACGTGTGGGACCGGGACCCTGGCTCTGCTGAACCTGGACGGCAGCGGCGGGGTGCTGCCTCGCGCCATCTGGTGGCCGTGCTCTGTCACTGCAGCAGCTCCAGAGGCCTCTAGGCCCAGAGCCTTCTGGTCAGAATTCCCCCAGAGCTTCTAGAATCTTGGGAGAGGGTGCTAAGCCGGGACCCAGAGGCGGCGGGAAAATTCGGAGGCAGCAAGATTGGCTCCTGGAGCAGCTTCCACTGCAGGCCTGACTGGCAAGTGCTCCTCCCCACGTGGTCTCTGGAGCTGGGGAGACAGCAGGTAGGGAAGAGGACAGGCCCCAGGACATGTTCATCTCAGCCCACCTGCCGTGTGGCCCTGTGCCGCCCTGTCGGGGGACCTCTGCTGAAGAGGCCATGAGGCTCCCGTGATGTCCTGTGTGCGGCTGGCTCAGCACGTGATCGGGAGTCGTGCCCGTGTCACTGATGGGCGGGGACTTAGGGCTTCACCAGCTGGCCCTGGAACCTGCTTAGTAAGGGGTGAGGCGGGAATTCAAACCCTGGCGGCTTCTGGAAACGCACACCGTGGGGCCCGAGAGGCTTGATGCGGGAGGCCCGCTTTCAGATGCTTCCAGAAAGACAAATGCGCACACACAGAGGATGGGGCAAGATGTCAGCAGTTGGCGACTGGCTCGGGGTGTGCGCAAGTTCTCTGATCGCAACTCTTCTATACGTTTGAAAGCCCAGCAGTTTCTAAATTCTAACTGGTTTCCTCTGCCACACTCCTGGGAAGCAGATGAAAACACAGCCTTCCCCGAGGTCCTCGCTCCAGACTGCTGGCCCAGCTCTGGTCTGGAGCTTTCTCTTTAGTTAAAAAAAGGAACCCTTGGCAGGAGCTCCCAGTCCCTCCGTGGAAAGCCCGAGGAGGCGCCCCTGCCCTGTGGCTAGCATCACCCCGCCCCCCACGTCCTAGCCCACTCCCCAGTCCCCCGCCCGACCCAGGCCCCTGGCAGGTGGCGGTTGGAGTCCGAGGTGGGGTTTATTTATAAGTTCCTGCTGGTGATGAATCACTAGAGGAACCGCTCGCAGACTGGAGACAAGAGGCCGGGGCCGCCCGGCCGGGAGGAAGCGCTCTTTAGCTTCGACTTTCCCCTTGGCACAGGCCGCCCCGCGCCTGGCCCGGCCAAGCCCTGCCAGCCCCTTCTGTTCTCAGAGGCAGCAGCACGTTCGCCGCCAAGTTCTGGCGGCCCAGCCCCACACTGGAAATGAGCCTGCCTTCCGCGGCCCGGCCACTTCCTCTTCGCATCCGGAGACTCCTCGGAGTGCGAGCGAGGGCGGGGAGCACATGCCGCGGCCTCACCCTGCTGCGGTCCCCATCGGCCTGGATGGAGAATCGCTGGGGACTCCTTGGCAGCCGTCGGAACCCTCTGGGGAAGCACCCCCCAGCTCGGGTCTGCCCCCTACTGGCGGGTTCCCGGGGTTAGTTCCATTCAGTCAACATGGATTGGGCACCTACTGCATACCACACTGTGCAAGCTGCCCAGTGTGGTGTGGGTTAAGGTGCCAGTCATCACGGCCTGGCCCTCCACCTGCCCAGGTAGAGGCTCAGGAAGTGCCCTTCTTGGTTTCCCTCTGGGACTGCCTGCACCAGGGTTGCCCTGTGTGACCAACAGTGCAGCCGGTTTGATTTTCAGAGGTGCTAAAAATGCTCCCCACGGCTGCTTGAGCAGGCGCTGCCCTGCCCCCAGCCGGCGGTCAGCCCTGTGACCCTGGACCTCCTCTCCCTCTGGGCAGCGCCCCTGGTGGCTGCAGGGAGTTCATGCCGGGAGGCTGGCCCCGTATTCCCATTTTACAGAGAAGGCCATAGCTCCAAGGAATGCCTTGCCTGGTCAGGGCCACACACCTGCAGGGAGAGAGCGGGATTCGCACTCACAGCCCATCTCGCCCCTCTTATCTGATGCTATCGCCGAGCAGGGGGGAGGGGACACTGCTGTGCCTCCCCAGAGGGAGAAGAAAGGGAAGTCCGACTCCGAGCTTGCCGTGCCACCTGTGCCCGGCTGCCTGGTGCAGCCTTCTCATCTGCCCAGTCATCGGCAGAGGGCAAAGCCAAGACTTGGAAAGTCGGGCGGGCTTGGGGTCACCAAGCTGGTGTCGGAGCCAAGACCGGACCCGGCCCGCGGCCGTCTCGACACAGCCTCAGACGTGGGTCCCCAGGTTTGCTGTCGGTATCCCGTGGAAAAGCCAGCCAGGTGGCCAAGGATACCTGGGCACAATGGCAGGAGCCTGGGTGCTGGCCCCTCCCCCAGGCCCCAGCCTGACAGAACAGGACACCGGTGTGGCTGTGCACATGGGTACGTCTGCACCTGCACGGCAGTGGAGCAGCGGTGACAGCTCTCTTAGGGACACAGCATCTTCAGAGGCTAAAAAATCTCATCTCTGAAGGAGAATCACTTCCTGGATTATTTAAAAAAATAAAAAAAATAAAAACTACCTCCTGGGCAGACGTGAGCAGAACCCACGCTGGGAGACGCTGGAAGGGCCATGGGGGCCTTGGAGCATCTAGCTGCCTGCCCAGGGGGCGCCATGGGGGCTGTGGCCAGAAGCGCAGAAGTGAGGCCATCTCTGATGCCCGGGGCCCACACGCAAGGGGGTTTTGGGTCCAGTGGTCCCAAGTCCTTTGCGGAAGTTCTGCATGGCTGCCCCCAACTCCTGCTCTCTGGGGGGAAGCTCCCTCGCCGCCCTGTGGCTCTGAGGCATCCCGTATTGGCGCCGGTTCGAGTCCCGGCTGCTCCACTTCTGATCCAGCTCCCTGCTGATGGCCTGGGAATGCAGTAGAAGATGGCCCAAGTCCCTGGGTCCCTACACCCATGTGGGAGACCCAGAAGAAGCTCCTGGCTCCTGGCTTCAGCCCAGACCAGCCCTGGCTATTGGGGCCATCTAGGGAGTGAACCAGTACATGGAAGACTTTTCTCTGCTTTTCAAGTAAGTTAATTAATTTAAAAAAAAAAAAAAAGATGCTGCTTGGGATGCCTGTATCCCATACCAGAAACCTGAGTTCCAGTCCCAACACTGCTTCCAGGTTCAACTTCCTGCTGATGCATATCACGATGGGTGCGGGGGAGGAACAGCAGGGGGCACCTGGGTCACTGTCACCCACGCGGGAGACCCAGATGGAGTTCCTGGCTGCACGCTTCTCCCTGGCCCAGCCTTGGCTCCTGCGGGCAGCTGCAGAGTGAACCAGCAGATGGGCGGTCTCTCTCCCTCTGTCTCTCTGCCTTTCAGAGAACTTTTTAAAACAGGTTGAAACAGAGGTGATAATTCCATTGTACCAATTGCCCGGGTGCCCCCGAAACCCCAGGGTCTGCGTCCCAGCACAGGAACTGTGTGACCTGAGACTCAGTGCCCCGTCTGTAAAGGAGGACCATGACCCCTCTTGTTTCCTTGGAAAACAAACGCCAGTGCAGTTTGGCGTGAGTGGGGCCAGTCCCCACCTGGACACGACTAGCACTGTAGGGACCGTGCCTTGCCGGTGATGACCTGGGCGTCCCAAGCAGAACAGCAGGTGAGGAGGACGAGGGCAGCTGCCCCAGGAGCAGGGGGCTGGCTGGAACACGCACAGCCATCCGCCACTCAGCTCCAGTGCCTCCCGGCGGGCCGGGGCCTGGCCCAGTGCCCGCACAGAGTGGGCACTCAGTAAACACTGCCGAGTGAATGGATGTTGTTTGGATGCGGAAAGCTTGGCACTGCCGCCACTGGCCGTTCCCGGGGACAATGGGCCGGCCTCTTTGGAATGGGGGGCTGTCCCGGAATGTCTGAGGGCTGAGGTCACCGGGCTGTGTGCGCTGCCTGCAGGAAGCGCTGGCTCAAGAACGCCTGGTGCCAGCCGGCAGACATTTCCTGGCTGGCAACGGGCCCTGCCTCCTCCTCTTCCTCCTGTTCCCTGCCACAGGCCCCCGGGGCTTCTCTCCTGGCCTCGGGTCCCCCCTGAGATCGCAACGCCTGGGGTTCGCGGGCCAAGGACCCGGCGCAGCCTTGCCCCCAGCAGAGCCAGGAGCGACAAAGCAAAGCGACCATGCTCTCCAGAGCCCACCTCTCCCCTGGAGGCCCCTGGAACCTGCTGGGAGGGGCTCCCAACGTGGACGCCTCCCCCATCAGTCTGGTCCAGCTGACACCAGGTCCTGGGGTCAGAACTCCACAGAGAGAGGGACAGAGGGGTCCGTCCCCAGAGGCCGAGTGTCTGGCACTGCGAGAGCCACCGACGGCCTCAACGGTCCCTGGGGTCACCCCATGCGACACGGGCCTGCGTTGTACAAGTGATGCACCCGCTCCAGAAGCCAAGCATAGAGGGAGGAGCCGCGGCCCAGAGCGGGAAAGGCAGCTTCCCAGGGTCGCACGGAAGTGCAGACCAGGTGCACCTGCCGGAGCCAAGCCTGGCTCCTGCTTCAGCCTAGACTTTGGGCAAAAGCCTCTTCTGGGCCTCTTCCTGCCTCCCCCCAAAATAAGCAAGGAGGGCCAGCCGGGCCCACTGCCCCTCCAGCCTTCCAGCCACCAGAGTGTGTTGTCTCGCTGACGTCCCTGCACCTGCAACCCCCGAGACCCCTCCTCCTTGTCCCTGTGCTTTCTCTCCTTCCGGGACAGCCATCTGGGCTTCGGCTCGGGAGCGTCAGTTACACCCTTCCCTGGACAACCCGTACAGTTGTAAATGTCACAGTCCCAAGCAGTCTTCTAACTCCCACGTACCTATTTTACAGATGAGGAAGACCGAGGCCAGAGGGCCCACACGACTTGCCCCATAGCTGGCCAGTGGCAGTGCTAGGATTTGAACCCGTGTCTGTGCTGAACTGTGCTGATTATCGTCCTGGCTCCCTTGGCATGGGCACAGGGCCAGGAACAGACACCCAGGAAATCCGTGTGGGCACTATTGACCTTTCTGAGATGGGCCTCACCCATAAAACGGGATTTCTGAAGCTGCAGCCCTTCCCAGGGAAGGCGCTGGCCCGTCAGACCCCAGCAGGACCACGCCAGGAGTGCACCCTGGCGGCTGGGGGGCCTCAGTTTCCCCAACAGTCAAGTGAGACCGTCATGCTGTGTCTCAGGGACAATGTGAGGGTCCACAGGGCTGAGTTGCCGGCCCTCCCCAGCCCTGAGCCACGGAGACAGGCCAGGTGCTCCCCTGCCTGCCATCCCAGCTTAGCACGCGGCCAGGGACTCCACACCAAAGCCCAGCCACTCGCCCCTCCGCCAACCCAAACCTGGATGTCCCACAGGGCTGCAGCCCCAAGACAGGCTGGGCCTATTGGGGATACATCCACCCTCTGGAGCTGGGCCACTATGGGGCGGTGGCTGAAGTGGCTGGCAGAGTCTAAGGGGACTTTGTTCCGTGCAGCCAGGGCCCCCGCAGGCCGGGAGTAGCCCGCTGTCCGCAGCCAGCCTCACTCTCTCACCGCCCTGTAATCCTGGTGACTACAGTGCCAGAGCGATGCGACCTCCAGGCTGAGCACACAGGCAAATGAAACAACGCCTCTAGGTTCCGACAGCCCGCAAGGAGCAGAGCGGGTCTGTCTGACCCCGCTAAGCACAACCAGGACACCGGCACCATGATGGCTTCATTCTCCCTCTCCTGGGCTGGACAGAACTGACTTGGACACCTGCTAGGTGCCAGCCTGGCTGCTTCGCTCCAATGCTATTTGATCTCACTGTGAATAACCTGGGGAAGTGGGCGTCTCTGGCCTCATTTTACAGAGGGGGAAATGGGCTTCCCAGAAATCCACGTCAACTGTTCACAGGTGCAGCCTGAGACAGGCAGACCCCTCGCCCTTTCCTTCCTTCTGTGTCAGAAGGGCGAGCAAGGGCACCCAGAGTGTGATCCCGCCGGCTTCCAGATACCTCCCTGGTCCTGGGCCTGTGCTACAGAGAGCGGCTGCACCCTCGCTGGGGTCTGGGCTGGGCTGACCTGATCCTGTCCCTTCTTCCTTGGCCAGGCACTAAGCAAAGAGCAAATGCAGCAGTACAGCCCCAAGGCCCTGCTTTTGAAGGTGCAGGTGTCCCCGGAGCAGCCCGGAGGGAAGCTGGCCTGGGGGAGCAGGGGCCTGAGCCGCCTGGGACGGAGCCCGGGGCATGGTCATCCTGCCAGATCTGGGCTCCTGATGAGTCTTGTTGACAAGACCGGGACTTGTTAAACTTCCGGTGTTGGTTTAAGGGGTCCAGGGTGGAGCCTGGGAATCGGCATTGCCACGAACTCCCAGGGAGGTGGGGGGGGGACGGGGGCATCGGCATTCTCACCTGCTTGCCGGTACCTCTGATGCACGGGCTGTCCTCAGTGCTGGGCAGGACCTGACCTTTCACCCTGTTTTACCTCCCCCTCCCCCGCCGCCCTGCCGCCCCGCCGGCGTCAGGCCTGAGAGTGGCAGTGACCCGAGGTCACCCCGTACAGGAATAGACTGGACTCATCAAATGCTCAAACAGGATGTGACCTTGCAATGAGGGCACTTGGTCCAACCTCATTTCACATTTGGAGAAACTGAGGTCAAAGGCACCCAGGGCAGGTGTCGAGCGCCAAGTCCTAGGTCTTCTCTCCACGGCCCATGCAGGCTGTCGCTGCACCTGCACGCCCTGACCTGCCAGAGGACAGACCCTCTGCAGCTCTTGCTCCTCAGCGACAAACAGCAAAAAAACCCCTGCCCTACACGCCAGTATCTGACAAAGCATTGTCACAGCCGCTCGGGCTGTAGCCTTAAACAGACAAGCAACAGGAGTCATTGCTGTGGCGGAGTGGGAGCTTTGCCTGCGACGCCGGCATCCCATATGGGTGCCAGTTTCGGTCCCAGCTGCCTCATTTCCAATCCAGCTCCCTGCTAATGGGCCTGTGACAGCAGAAATGGTCCAAGTGTTTGGATCCCTGCACCCACATGGGAGACCCAGAAGAAGCTCCTGGCTCCTGGCTCCTGGCTCCAGCCTGGCCCAGCCCTATCCACTGTGGCTATTTGGGAAGTGAACCAACAGATGGAAGATTTCTCTTTCTCTCTGTGGTTCTGCCTTTCAAATACTTAAATAAATATTCTTTAAAAATGCAAGTAACAGACAAGCACATTGTCCAGTGGTTACAACACTGGTTTTGAGGTCTATATCCCATATCGGACTGCCTGGGTTCAATTCTTAGCTCTGGCTCCGGCTTCCGGCTTCCTGCTGATGGGCACCCTAGGAGGCAGAAAGAGACGGCTCAAGCAGATGGGTCTCCACTGCCCACAAAACTCCAAATGAGTTCCAGGCCCTTGGCGTTGGCCTTTCCCGGCTCTGACTATTCAAGGCACTTGGGAAGTGAACCAGTGGATGGGCGCACGGTCTGTCCATCTGTCTGTCTCTCTGCCTCTCAAATCCCATTTTTTAAAAATAAATAGCATAAAATACAAGTAGGCAAGAAAACCAGACTCTATAAAGGGAATATTGGTAACTATTACTACATAGATTTTAGAAATAGCAAGATAAAATAAAACAACATAAGCAATAAAGATAAAATAGTTGCCAGTTAATTATGCAAAGAAAGGATGAAGCACTCTCATCATCAATAGGAACCAGAGATTGCAGGAGTGGGCAGTGGCTGTCAGGAAAACCCAGGGGGCCTGCACAACGCCCACAGAAAATGCACATTATGAACACCGTACGCACGCATTCCGGAACGTTTTGTACCAAAATGATTTTTTTTTTTTTGACAGGCAGACTTAGACAGTGAGAGAGAGACAGAGAGAAAGGTCTTCCTTCTGTTGGTTCACTCCCCTAATGGCCGCCACGGACGGCGCTGTGCTGATCCGAAGCCAGGAGCCAGGAGCTTCCTCCTGGTCTCCCATGCGCGTGCAGGGCCCAAGCACTTGGGCCATCCTCCACTGCCTTCCCGGGCCATAGCAGAGAGCTGGACTGGAAGAGGGGCAATGGGGACAGAATCCGGCATCCCAACTGGGACTAGAACCCAGGGTGCTGGCACCGCAGGCAGAGGATTAGCTAGTGAGCCACGGCGCCAGCCCAAAATGATCTTTTAATTCCATTTTTTTCATGATTTTTTTTTAAAGAAGATTTATGTATTTGAAAGGCAGAGTTACAGAGAGAGAGAGGGAGAGACAGAGAGAGAATCTTCCATCTACTGGTTCACTCCCCAGATGGCCACAAGGGCTGGGCTGGGCCAGGCTGAAGCCAAGAGCCAGGAGCTTCTTCTGGGTCTCCCGCATGGCTGCAGGGGCCCAGGCACCTGGATCAACTTCCACTGTTCTTCCCCGGGCACGTTAGCAGGAAGCTGGATCAGAAGTGGGGCAGCTGGGATATGAACCAACGTCCATATGGGATGATGGCCTTGTGGACTGCAGCTTAACCCACTGCCCCACAGCGCCGGCTCCTTTCCATGAACTTTTTGAAGCAGCCTTGTCCACCGGGCCACAACCCTATCAGCTTGGTAGAAGTCTCAAAGGCAGCCTGGCCGCGCTGTGGGGAATAGCAACTGTTTTGTGGAGTGCGAACATTTCAAACATGTGCTTTGACTCAGCAATTCCACTTCTGGGAAGTTATCATGTAGATACACTCAGACCACTGAGTAAATACTAGGTACAAAATGTCTTATCAGCCCTGTTGGCAACGAGAGAAAACTGGAAATAACCCAAACGGCCATGAACGCGGTCACTCGGAGAATGAGGAGGGCTATGATTTTATTTTGTACCCTAAAAACTCGAGAAAGGTCTGTGTGCGTGGGTCACACACACACTGAGATGTCTGGGAATTCGCACCAACCCGTGGGTCAGACAATGAGACGGGCCGGGAGGGAGGGTTTCCACTCGTCTTAAAACAAAACCCTCGTGTAATTCTGCGGTCCTCACAAAAACACAGGCTCCTCTTGTCAGAAGTGAGCTTGGATCTGCGCTGCAGCCGAGCCTGCCTCGGCGCTGGCTGTGGCCCGTCCCCGTGTGTGAACGCGAGGGTGGAGGGCGTGCGAGAAGCTCCTGGAAATCGCATTTTCAGGCCTCGGTCGCCAGCACAACACGGCACGTGCGATATTGCTGATGAAAGCCGTTGTCTGAGCCATAAAACCTGTCTGATTATGTTCCCAGATTCGCCTCCAACTCGGCCTATGGAATAAACGAAACGTCCAGCTGACTCCCAGAAATATGCCGGGACAGGGGACGCAGAAGGGACAGTGCGGGAGGTGTAGTGTCCCGTGGCTGCTGACATCGCCACGCTAAATAAAAGCTCTACTGCGTCCCCACTGCCCCCACCATGTCCCCCCAGGGCCCAGGGGGCTGTGCAGGGGGCAGGGGCAGCCCAGGCCTGGGGTGGCTCTGGGCCCCAGCTGGAGGCGGGACTTCTTCCTCCAAAGCGTCCAGCGGCAGTTGTGCGGGGACCCCACTCAGTGCTGGCAGCAGGGCTGGGCCACCGCTCAGTTTGCAAACCGGCTGCTCCTCCTCCCTCTGAGAAACGCTTGCTCCAAGGGGTGGCCTCAGAAAGTCGCCACAGTCCCCAGCTGCCCTGGCCTGGGGCTGGGGCTCCCCGTAGACAGAGCCCCCTCCCCAGCAGTATGTCCTTGCCCTGGTCGCGCTCCTTGGTCCTTTTGGATCCCCTGAGCTTCTCCGGGCCATCCCTCCACCCCCATCAAATCCTGTGTCAAGACAGCATGGACATTCCAGCCAGCTGCAGCCTGGACCCTCCTAGGCCAACCCCCAAACTTCGTCTTCTATTTATTTGTTTTCATTTTGTTTGAAAGGCGGGCAGAGGGACAGAGAGACTGACAGAGGTCTTTTATTGGCCTGTTCACTCCCCAAGTGCTAGAGCCAAAGTCTGGAACCCCCTCGGGGTCTCCCATGTGGCTGGCAGGGGCCCAAGCCCTGGAGCCATCACCTGCTGCCTCCCAGGCTGCACTTGGGTATGGAATGTGGGCATCCTGAGTGGCCACTTAACCCCTGGGCCAATGCTCTCATCTTCTCCTGGGGGAAGCATTCCAGAGAGGAGAAGGGACTGGCCCAAGGTCATCCAGGGAGTTCACGGCAGAACTAAAACCGGGCCTTGAGTGACAGTGTCTCAGCCCCTTCCCGCCCACTCCCAGGCTTTTCCGGACACATCTGGCTGCCCCTTCCTCATCTCCCCACTTGTTGCTAAACGAGCATCTGCTAAGCACCTACTGTGTGCCAGGCGCTGCTCTCCTCTACCACCTTTCTGCTTCCTCCCGGAGGCCTGCGCTGCCCGGAGGCACCGCCCATGACTCTGCCCTGCAGGAGGAGCCGGGAGGGCCGTGAACGGCCAGCAAGGGGCCCCTGGAGCCCAGCTCTGCCGGGGAACAGGCCCGCTGCCCGGGGGACCGCGTCCTTTGGTTCTCAGAGGCAGCCTGCCCGGCAGGCGCTCAGTCCCCGTCCTCACCAGCGAGGAGAAGGAAGCAGCAGGCCCAGGTTTCCGCCTGCCCACGCTGGGGTCCTGGGTCCCGCTCAGGCACCATGGGAGGGGGGCTCCCTCCAGGCTCCCACTTCTGCAGAGGAGAGAGGTGGGGGTGGGGGGAGTCCCTGTCTGCCTTTTCTCAGGGTGCTCAGAGAAGAGAGTGGCCGGCCAGCCAGGGCTCAGGAAGCAGTGCTCCTGTCCTGGGCCCCTGGGCCCCTGACCTGGGGCGGGGGGCGGGGGGCGGGGGGCAGCAGCCTCTCCTGTGAGGCTGAATGAGAACACGGCCCCTCGCCCTGGAAATACTCTATAGCTGCCCCACGCACTGTGTTGCATCCTGATTCCCTGGAACCCACCCTCGCACTGCTCCGAGCAGGGTAGACCCTCCGGGGGGAGGGGGCCTCTGCCAGGAGGAGGCCAGCTCAGCACAGCAGCCCCCACCCCGCCGAGGGTATCTCTGTGACCTGCGGAGCCTGCAGACCCCACTCTGGGAGGGCCCTCTGGCCCGAAGGTGCTGCCAGATGGGGTGTGAGTGCCCCCTGGGGGCGGCTCCTCCAAGTGTCCCGGTGCGCGCCATACCCACCCCCACCTCTCCCCTGACATCCAGAGTTCAACTTGACACCAACAGGTGGATGAGAAAAGTAACTAAAACACTGTTTGGGGGTGGGTGTTCAGCCCAGCAGCTGAGTGCCTGGGTCCGATTCCCAGCTCCGATTCCTGAATTCAGCTCCCTGCCGATGCACACTCCTGGGGGCAGCAGGTTCCTGCTCTGGTTCTTAGCTCCCAGACGCTGCCTGGCACAGCCCGGGATCAAGATGTTGCAGAATCTGGGGAGTAAAACAGTGCATAGGAGCTCTGTTGCTCTCTCTCTCAAATAAACACAGCTTTATAAGAATACAAACAACTGTTTTGCAGGGTGTGCACTTTGCCAGCATTTAAGATGTCAGACACCCTGGTCCCATAGCAGAGGGTCTGGGTTCGATTCCTGGCTCTGGCTCCTGCCTCCAGCCTCCTGCTAATGCAGACCCCGGGAGGCAGTGGGGATGGCCCAGGTAGCTGTGTCCCTGCCACCCTTGGGATACCGGGATTGAGGTCCTGGCTCCCGGCTCACGTTGCAGGAATTTGGGAGTGAGCCAGTGAGTGGGCTCTCCCCTCCCCCCCATGCACATTCCTTTCTTTTAAAAAAATTATTTATTTTATTTATTTGGAAGTCAGAGTTACAGAGAGAGAGGGAGAGATACAGAATCTTTGATTTGCTGGTTCACTCTCCAAATGGCTGCAACGGCTGGGGCTGCACCAGACCAGAGCCAGGAGCCAGGCAGGAGCTTCATCCAGGTCTCCCACGTGGATGCAGGGGCCTCAGCACGTGTGCCATCTCCTGCTGCTTTGCCAGGCTCATTAGCAGGGAGCTGGATTGGAAGTGGAGCAGCCGGGACTGAACTGGCATCCATGTGGGATGCGGGCACTGCAGACAGCGGCTTAACCTGCTGCACCACAGCGGTGACCCTGTGCCTTTCAAATAAAATGAAAATAAATTTAAAATGTTTTAAAAGGAGGGCGTGGAGAACTGGAACTGCCTGGGCCGAAGTCTACATCACTGCCGCCTTCCGCTTCCCCTCTTAAAGAGGCCTCGAAACAGGAGCCGTGGGGAGTGATAAAAAAAAAAAAATCAAGTTCCAGTTCCCAGCCCAGTCTGTGGCCTGAGACTCGCTCCTCTGCACTGCCGGGTTCACTCCCTGGAACCCCCCTCCCCTCCTCCCTGTCCCAAGCTCTGGGGCAGGATGGGAAAGAGGAGCCCATTAGGAATAGGGTGGGAATTCCGGTTCTGTCACTTACCTGCCACATGCCTCCACCAAGCTCATAAAACCTCTGAACTCCATGTTCCCATCTGTCAAATGGGAGTACCAGGCCCCTCCCCAGAGAGTGAGGAATACGAGAGTCCAAACACAGCCTCCCACAGTCGGCGGCTGACCTGAGTCACCCTTTGCTTCCTCTCTCCGCTGAGGCCTCGGCCTATGTGTGCCGCCCACCCCCCCAGCCGGGCTGGCTCTCAGCTGCCCGCGTGGGATCAGCATGAAACGGCGACTTCCACCAGGGCTCTAGGAGGGGGGCCCACCTCCGGCTGATGGATCCCGCTGACAGCTCTGGCCACTGGCACCCGCCACACACCTGTCAAGAATGAATGATCCTTTATACCAGGCCGGCGCTGGAGACCCCAGCCGGCAGCCCCCTGAGCCCCCTCTGTCTGGGAGTCACTCCCCCCCACCTTCATGCACCCACACTCATTTTCTGAGTGGCTCTGTGTGAAAGGCCATGACAGGTGCAGCAGGCCGGGCAGGGGCTGCTCCAGGTGGCCGGGACCCCGCACCTGCAGCCCCTGCCCCGGGACTCGCCTGCAGAGCCAGGCAGGGCCCGGGCATTTTATGGAGAGACAGGTAGACAGAGGCCTTTTCTCCTAGGGCACCACATACCTTAGTTCTGGGGCTGAGGGAGCGAAGGAGGTGGGCGGACCCCATGTCGGACGTTGCTCCGGTGACAGGAAGGGGCAGCCCCCAGCCGGGACCCCACAGGCTCCCAAGTCCTGACTGAGCTGCTCAAAGCTGACACTGAGAAGCGCCCACCCCCTGTGCTCCTGGGACACGCACACCTGCCCCGCAGGGAAGTTCTCTGACTGCACATGAAGTTGCCGCTCCCCAGGGGGTGGCTGGTGGGCTCTCCTCTCTCAAAGCCACCCTGCACCCCTTTCCCGAGAAGTCAAAGCACAAAGAAAAACCCCAGGAGCTGCCTCTCCAGCAGGGCCTCCTTGCAACCCAAGCCTGCTGGGTTGAGATCTAAGTCCCGGCCGCTGCTCTGACACACCTGGGCTGGGAGTCTGCCCACGGTGTCCCAACTGGGCGATGGCAGCAGCAGCCACTTGTGAGAGAGAAGGGCGAGCTGGCACCGTGGCTCACTAGGCTAATCCTCCACCTGTGGTGCCGGCATCCCGGGTTCTAGTCCCAGTTGGGGCACCGGATTCTGTCCCGGTTGCTCCTCTTCCAGTCCAGCTCTCTGCTGTGGCCCAGGAAGCCAGTGGAGGATGGCCCAAGTGCTTGGGCCCTGCACCCGCATGGGAGACCAGGAGGGGGCACCTGGCTCCTGGCTTCGGATCAGCACTGTGCGCCGGCCGTGGCGGCCATCTGGGGAGTGAACCAACGGAAAAGGAAGACCTTTCTCTCTGTCTCTGTCTCTCTCTCTCTCACGGTGTAACTCTGCCTGTCAAAAAGAGAGAGAGAAGGGCGACCCAGCCGTGAGACATGGGTGCGCAGGTTCAACCACGTCAGCGTTGTCATGACAACAGTGACTCCCGTTCCCAGTGGAGTGGAAGAGTCTGCAGACCTCAAGTCCCCAGCCCCGGCGCTGGACGTCATCACAGCGCACGCACGTGGCTGGGCTGGAACTGGCTTCACACTTCACAGTCCCGCACTCGCTCCTCATCCCAAGCCCCCAAGTTGGCCGGTGACAGCAGGGAACCATGGGGCAGTTGTCAAGTGATGGAAAAATCAGTCTCGGTCCCCGCCCCCAGCTCCCTGTCTTCCAAATAGATGAAAAAGTAAGGAAATAACTTTAAAACATGCACTGAATATTCGAGGAGGGCAAGGGCAGAGAAGGGCTTTGTCTCGTTTGGAATTTGATCAAGAAACAGGGCTCCTTCAGAAAGGCACGGCAGGCGACCCACCAGGAGGACACCTGGGATCCACCTGCACTCCAGGTGCGCCATCCTCTGTGCTTCTATCTACAGCGACAGGCAGGCTCTTCCTCATGCAGTGACCCGCAACCGTTCAGACTGAAATACAGCCTGTTGTGCTGTCCACTGATGGCCCCTTTATTTTACAGTTACGGCAGTATCTTTGTCTTTAATTGTGTCTATAGGCTGGTTATAAGAACTGTGTATTTCAGACTGGCACTGTGGTACAGTGGGTTAAGCCATCACCTACAGCACCTGCATCCCATTTGAGCACCAGTTCAAGTCCCAGCTGCTCCACTTCCAATCCAATTCTAATGCGCCTGGGAACGCAGCCGAACACGTGGGAGACCCAGAAGAAGCTCCTGGCTTCAGCCTGGCCCAGCCCCAGCCATTGCAGCCATTTGGGGAGTGAACCTGTAACTCTGTCTTTGAAATAATTTTTTTTTTTTTTTTAAAGAAAAAAGTCTGGCCGGCGCCGTGGCTCAACAGGCTAATCCTCTGCCTAGCGGCGCCGGCACACCGGGTTCTAGTCCCGGTCGGGGTGCTGGATTCTGTCCTGGTTGCCCCTCTTCCAGGCCAGCTCTCTGCTATGGCCCGGGAGTGCAGTGGAGGATGGCCCAAGTGCTTGGGCCCTGCACCCCATGGGAGACCAGGAGAAGCACCTGGCTCCTGCCATCGGAACAGCGCGGTGCGCCTACCGCGGAGGCCATTGGAGGGTGAACCAACGGCAAAAAGGAAGACCTTTCTCTTTATCTCTCTCTCTCTCACTGTCCACTCTGCCTGTTTAAAAAAAAAAAAAAAAAAAAAAAAGTCTATCAGAACACTGGCGTCAGAACGGAAGAGGACCTCTGCTTCAGTGAAGTCAGTTTGAGATTTTGGGGACCAATCTTCCTATTGGGGGCAGCTTTAAGCCGGCAGGTGGCCCTGAGAGTCACCATTGTCTCAGCCTGGGGTCCCCCTGGCCCCACGGGGGCCCCCGTGGTGATGCTTACCTTGTCTTCCCTACAGGCAGGCTTTCCCACTCCCTCTAGCAGGAGCCCCTCTCTTTCTGCCCTTCTGTCTTCCTCTCCGGGAAATCACTCTGCCTTGGGCTCTGAGACCCATGCACCCTTGCTTTTCCCTTCCATGGACCAAGAGCTTTTTGGGGGCGGAGCCTGCTGCGCTTGTTCAGTGCAGGGCACTTTGGAAGATGACCACAAGGGGGCAGCAGACAAGCCAGCCCTCTTGTCGAAGTCCTCCCACTGTTATCTTTATTTATTTATTTATTTATTTATTTAAGAGGTACAGAGAGAGAGAATCTTCCATCCGACTGCTGGTTCATTCCCAAATGGGCACATCAGCCAGAGCTGAGCTAATCCGAAGCCAGGAGCTTCTTCCAGGTCTTCCATGTGGGTACAAGGATCCAAGGACTTGGGCCATCCTCTGCTGCTTTCCCAGGTGCGTTAGCAGGGAGCTGTTTTGGAAGTGGAGTGGCCGGGACTTGTACCAGCACCCATATGGGATGCTGGCACTGCAGCCTGGGGCTTTAACACACTGCACCACAGCACTGGCCCCAAAAATGAATCTGTTTAAATATATGTATATATAACTATTTATATATGTATATATAACTATATTTATTTCAATTTGTCAGTTGGAATGCTAGAACCTCTTGTTATTTGATGATTTCAGTTATTAAATGTTACCTACAGGGAACAAGTATTGGCGTTTATACAAGCTAGATTGTCTCATCGTCAAGGGAACACCTGTGGATGTCCAGGAAGATAATGTCAACCTTTCTGGAAAGTTCAGGAACAACCTAGGACTTTGCAGATGATCACGAAGGTAGGAATTGTCCTGCTTCAAATTTTTGTTGGAGTTTTAAGGAGTCTGTTCTTTTACCCATCGTTGGGGACAACTTGATTCAAACAAGCTTCTTAACGTCTCGCCCTGCGAAGCTGCCCCCGCGTGCTCACCTGCACGCCTCCAGTTCTCCCGGGCTCCCAGCAAGCCTGCCTTCCTCTCATGGTCGGGACTCCTGTTCCTCCTGGGAGCCAGCTCTCCGCCCGCCCGGGTCTGGCTTCCCTTGGGCACCCACAGGAGGGGAGGCTCACACAGCCCAGCCACCAGCAGAGGAGGAGGGACGGTGCCAAGTCCTGCACCTGCAGGGTCACCTCCCTGGCGCAGGCTCACGAGACACTGCAGACCCCATGAAACACAGCATGCAACGTGCGCGGGGAAGCCAGGCTTCTGTTCATCGGGCTTTTTAAAACTTACACCTGGGGTGGGTGTTTACCTTCAGGTGAGGATACTACTCAGGACGTGCACGTCCCACACGGGAGGACCTGGGTGCCATCCCCAGCTCTGTCCCCAGATCCAGCTTCCTGCTGATGTACACCTGGGAGGCAGCAGGGGATGGCTCAAGGACGCGGGTCCCTGCCACCCACATGAGAGGACTGGATTGAGTTCCCAGCCCGAAGCTTCAGCCTGGACCCCTCCCTGCTGTAGCAGGCATTTGGGGAGTGAGCCAGCAGATGGTAGCTCTGTCTGCCTCTTTTCTCTCTCTCACTTAAATTTAAAAAAAAAAAATGAAAAAAAAAAAAAAGTTTCCCATTAAACCTGATCTCAGGGTGGCGCCCAGGTGTCAGGAGTTGTTTAAGCTGCCCAGGTGATTCTAATGGGCAGCCACAGATGAGAACCACCAGCCCCAGGCCACGGCCAGCGGGAAGCTGCACCAATGTTAGCATCCTAGATCTGAAGCTAGGGCTGGTTGTCTTTTCCCGGGGAGAACTGGGGAGAAGTTCCTGGGCTGCGGGCTGTTTGGGGTCCCACAGGGGGAGCCGAGAGACCCATAAGACGGGGCTGGCCTCTGTGGCACCCACCTCTCCTCTCCCTTCCTGACACCAGAGCCCAGGGCACAGACGCCAGGACAATGGGTGGCTCAGACGCTTCCTGTTTGCTTGGCCACAGTGGCAGCGGTTGCAAACAGCTTGGGCTGGGGGCGGGGCTGGAGCTGCAGGAGGGGACAGCTTGGCAAAGCCACAGGGTACTTTCCTGGCCTCAGCCTACGGAGACAAGGTCCCCAAAGGGAGGGAGGACTTGGGGCCAGTTTTCTCAAAGCGTAAAGGGATTTTCTGAGTCCTTAGGGGTTGAAGGAGAGGCCTGAGGTTCCGCCCCTGTGTTTGGTTCAGACAAGCTGGGCGGCTGTGGAGCAGGGGGGAGCTCACTGTTGGAAAGCAAACGGCCTGGGGTAGCTTGTAGATGCTGCTGTGCCCCCTGGGGGGCAGCAGGGGACGGCTCAGGCACTTGGGCCCCTGCCACCAGCACAAGCGTCCTGGATTGAGTTCCCAGCTCCCAGCTTCAGCCTGGCCCAGCCCCAGCCATCCAGGCACGGACCAGCAGGTGGGAGTGTTCTCTCTCTCTTTCCTTCTCAAATAAACAAAATAATGACTAACTCTTCAAGAAGAAAACAAAGATGCAGAAATGGTGACATCCCCTCCCCCCAAAAAAGAAAGAAATGGGGACCAAGACCCTACTGGTGGCCCAACTTGGTCAAGTCCCCTTCTCTGGGGAATAGCAATTGAGGGAGATTTATGAGCAATCATAAGCGTTAGAATCTTGGCGTCAACCATCTCCCAGCTGGGGTCATCCTTAGGAAATGATCCTAAATTCAAAAAAGACCTGTTGGACAGGAAAATGTTTTCTAACATTGAACTCTGTGTTCGAGGGGCTTTAAATACAGCCAGACGTCCAGCCATGGGACAAGGCCGACCCCAGAATGTGTAGGGGATGTGCACGCATCCCTGGGTTACAAATGACACTCAGCCTCGTGACTTCGATGACAAGCTTTATTACCCCTCCCCCACGGTGTGGGTGGGCCCGGAATCTGGGAGCCCACCAGCGCCTGGACTGAGAGAGGACCCAGAGACTTACACACAGGTCTCGGGGCCTGGGTGACTCTGGGCGGGAGACATGGCTTCCTCCTCATACACTCCGGCCCTTAGGGACCTCACCTTGGAGTGACATCCTTCCTCTGGTCATCAGAAGCGAGCTGGGGTGCCCAGCCCGCAGTGGAGAGGAAAGGATTCCAAAGGCTATGAAAAACTAGAGCTGGGGGCCACGGGGACCCCCCCCCCCCAGCCGCTGCCCCCCATGCGGTGGAAGTGAATGTGCTCTTGTTAAGTGAACACAGTCGGATGCAAAACTGCACGTGGAGGACGGAGAACACGACAGGGGACAAGAAGGGGGAGAAATGTGTTGGAAACACATCTCGCACCTGGAACGCGGACGGGGTGTGCGGCTCCGGGCAGCTTTGTCCATGAGGACTCGGGCTTGTCCATACGGGAACCACTTACGCCGCCTTTGCTTTCCATGGGTCATTCTGCAAACGTAAGTTGCTCATTTGCTGGCCCTGAGGGCCAAGAGGCTGGGCAGGACGGAATGGAGTCCTGCGCCCCGTCCTTGGAGAAATGCTAGGGACAGCCTCCGGAGCAGGATGTGGACGCGGGGCGGCGAGGGACCCCACGGCGCCCTGCGGGCCTCCAGGGGTGCCGAGGCGGGGCGCCGCTTGGGGAGCACTTCGTGTGGAGGGGCAGCAAGCAGTGGAAAGGCGGGAAAGTAGCCCCAAACCGAGGTCTGCCGCCGGCTCGCTCAGACAGCCAATCACGGACCCCGGGGGCGGCGTGGGCGTGGGCGTGGGCGTGGGCAAGGAGGTGTTCTCCGCGGAGCGAGCACCCCGGCCCCTCTCGCTGAAGGCCGGGGCTCCCCCAGGGCTCAGGGGTGAAGGCTCTTGAAGTTGGCGTTGGAGTTGAGAGCGCATGCTCAGCCTGTGCTCTGGCCCCTGGTTGGTCAGCCGGGTTCGTGGCCTTCCTCTGATTGGCCGGCGACCCGTGGCCTTCCTCTGATTGGCCGGCGACCTGTGGCCTTCCTCTGATTGGCCAGCGACCCGTGTTCTTCAGGGAATTCTGATGCTGGGGAAGCGGGCTTCGCTCTGCCGGGGCCTATGTGCAAGGGCTACTGAGTTTGTTGCTCCGGACCTGGAGTTCCTGGGAAAAAACCCCTGGAGGCCGGCGCCGTGGCTTAACAGGCTAATCCTCCGCCTTGCGGCGCCGGCACACTGGGTTCTAGTCCTGGTTGGGGCGCCGGATTCTATCCCGGTGGCCCCTCTTCCAGGCCAGCTCTCTGCTGTGGCCCGGGAGTGCAGTGGAGGATGGCCCAAGTGCTTGGGCCCTGCACCCCATGGGAGACCAGGATAGGCACCTGGCTCCTGTCATCGGAACAGCACAGCGCACCAGCCACGGCGGCCATTGGAGGGTGAACCAACGGCAAAAAGGAAGACCTTTCTCTCTCTCTCCCTCACTATCCACTCTGCCTGTCAAAAACAAAAACCCTGGAGACAGGAGCAGCCACCAAGATGTTATCTGGAGGGGAGGTAATAGCCTCATGAGGCCCGGCTGCACCACTCCCTCCGTTCAGTAGATTAATTTTAGTAAAGCACTTGATTTGCAACCGTGAAGGCAGGGCAAGGACACTTGATGCTGGGGGGGGGGGGTGACTGGGAGAGCGTGGGAAACCGGAACCGAGGGTCTCGTACCGGATGGGGCTCCGTCTCTCCCTCTATCTGTCTCTCTGTCTCAATTTATGTATGAATGTATTTCATTTTTTAATTTTCTTTTATTTTTGACAGGCAGAGTGGACAGTGAGAGAGAGAGACAGAGAGAAAGGTCTTCCTTTATCATTGGTTCACCCTCCAATGGCCAGCGCACAGTGCTGATCCGAAGCCAGGAGCCAGGTGCTTCTCCTGGTCTCCCATGGGGTGCAGGGCCCAAGGACTTGGGCCATCCTCCACTGCCTTCCCGGGCCACAGCAGAGAGCTGGCCTGGAAGAGGGGCAACTGTGACAGAATCCGGCGCCCCGACCTGGACTAGAACCCGGTGTGCCGGCGCCGCTAAGTGGAGGGTTAGCCTATTGAGTTGTGGCGCCGGCCGTATGTATTTCAAAGGCACACTGACACACAGAGAGAAAGAGATCTTCCATTCACTGGTTTATTCTCCCAAATTGCTGCAACGGCTGGGGCTGGGCCAGGCTGAAGCCAGGAGCCTGGAACGCCATCCAGGCCTCCCACGTGGGTGGCAGGGGTCGAAGTCCTCAGGCCATCATCTGCTTGCTGTCCCAGGTGTGTTAGCAGGGAGTGAGATCTGAAGTGCAACATCCAGGACTCAAACCATCACTCCAGTACGGGATGCCGGCATCCCAAGTGGCAGCTTCACCCGCTGCACCAGCGCCCCGGCCCCCTGGGACTCCACTTCAAAGAGGAAAAGCCGCTGGCACAATGGGAAACCCCCTGGAGGTGGAGTCTCTGACCTCGGGCCTGCCAGTCAGGTAAGCGAGCACGTGCCTTATTCAAACCGTGGTCCTCTCGGCTGGAGAATGGGATAAAGAGCCACGATGCCTCCTCCAGTCAGGCACAACGGGATCAGTTACGTGCAGAAATGCAAACTGTGACGCTGCACTGGCGATGCTTTCTATGAGGGATTACCCAGAACTCCCCCAGCCAGGGACCCGCCTTGTGTATGTGAGTGGCGGGGGGGTGGGTGGGGTGCTGCGGCTCAGCAGGGGACAGCGGGGGACACCTGTGTCTCCCATCCGAGTGCCTGGTTCAGGCCTCAGCTACTCCACACCTGGTCCAGCTTCCTGCCCACGCACCTGGGAGCCATCAGTTGATGGCTCCAGTGTTTGGGTCCCTGCCAGCCATGTGGGAGACTCGGGTGGAGTTCCTACCTCCTGATTCAGACTTAGCTGTGTCCTGGGCCTGTGTATCCCAGTTTTTTTATTCCAAGTTCTTATGCAGACTGAGAGCAGAACTGTTTACAGGGAGAGAGTGAGTACATTCAGGGGTGAGTGCCGGCAAACCTGCCAGGGAGACGCTCACCGCAGAGGGCCCCACAGCTGCCCACGAGGACAGAGCACAGGAGAAGGCCAAGAGAGAGCCATTCCCCAGTCCAGCTGTCCCCTTTAGGGGGCGGTGCCCTAACTGACTTTACAAATGGGGTGGAGTTTGAGCTGGGTGTGGTGTGCGTGAGGTTTTCTGGGTTTCATGGTCTCCAGGTGGAGCTCCGCTTCTTCCTGTGGGAGACCCAGGTGCACCATGGGAAAATGGGCATGATTGGCATGGAAGGGGTGGAGCTAATTTTCAGGGCTGAAGACAGAATGTGGGAAATTTTCCAGTTCCTTTATTCCTGTCTAACTCGCTGCCCATTCTGGACCTGGGTCCTACATTAGCTCTTATGGGCACTTGGGGCAGGGAACCAGCAGATGAAAGCTCTCGCTCTCGCTCGCTCGCTCTCTCTCCCTCCCCTCTTCTCCCCCCCCTCTCTCTGCCCTTTCCTCTCCCTTCCAAGTAGGTTAAATATTTTTTAAAACTGAAGAGCAGGGGCCGGCGCCGTGGCTCACTAGGTTAATCCTCCACCCCTGGCGCCGGCATCCCACATGGGCGCCGGTTCTAGTCCTGGCTGCTCCACTTCCTATCCAGCTCTCTGCGATGGCCTGGGAAAGCAGTGGAAGATGGTCCAAGTGCTTGGGCCCCTGCACCTGCGTGGGAGACCTGGAGGAAGCTCCTGGCTCCTGGCTTTGGATTGGTGCAGCTCTAGCCGTTGTGGCCAACTGGGGAGTGAACTAGCTGATGGAAGACCTCTCTCTCTCTCTCTCTCTCTCTCTTTCTCTTTGCCTCTCCTTCTCTCTCTGTGTAGCTCTTTCAAATATATAAATAAATCTTTGAAAAAAACTGAAGAGCAAACTGCCAAACAATGTTAGCACATCTTTCCCTAGTGATACAGGAAATCAAACACAACTCCCTGAAGTGCGCGTTTCTGGTCTGTATGATTGCACACAGGAAAGACAGGCAGAACAAGGCGGGTGTCAGAAGCAGCCCCTCAAGCGCTGTGGCGTGGTGGGTAAAGCCACTGCCTGTGACTGACACCCTACATGGGCACCAGTTCCTGTCCTGGCTGCTCCACTTCCGATCCAGCTCCCTGCTGACGCACCTGGGAAAGCAGCGGAGGATGGCCCAGGTGCTCGGATCATCATGTGGTGCCTTCCCAGGTATATTAGCAGAGAGCTGGATCAAAAGCAGAGCAAGGCCGGTGCCGTGGCTTAACAGGCTAATCCTCCACCTTGCAGCGCCGGCACACCGGGTTCTAGTCCAGGTCGGGGCGCCAGATTCTATCCCGGTTGCCCCTCTTCCAGGCCAGTTCTCTGCTGTGGCCCGGGAAGGCAATGGAGGATGGCCCAAGTCCTTGGGCCCTGCACCCGCATGGGAGACCAGGAGAAGCTCCTGGCTTCGGATCAGCGCTGTGCGCCAGCCATTGGAGGGTGAACCAACGGCAAAAAGGAAGACCTTTCTCTCTGTCTCTCTCACTATCCACTCTGCCTGTTGAAAAAAAAAAAAAAAAAAAAGGCCGGCGCCACGGCTCACTAGGCTAATCCTCCGCCTTGCGGCGCCAGCACACCGGGTTCTAGTCCCGGTCGGGGCACCGATCCTGTCCCGGTTGCCCCTCTTCCAGGCCAGCTCTCTGCTGTGGCCAGGGAGTGCAGTGGAGGATGGCCCAAGTCCTTGGGCCCTGCACCCCATGGGAGACCAGGAGAAGCACCTGGCTCCTGCCATCGGATCAGTGCGGTGCGCCGGCCGCAGCGTGCCTACCGCAGCGGCCATTGGAGGGTGAACCAATGGTAAAGGAAGACCTTTCTCTCTGTCTCTCTCTCACTGTCCACTCTGCCTGTCAAAAAAATTAAAAAAAAAAAAAAAAAAAAGGCAGAGCAAGCCGGGAGTTGAACCAGTGCTCCTACGGGATCAGCACAGGAGATGGTTTAACCCACTGTGCCACAAAGGTGGCCCTCAAACAGTATGGGTGAGACGAGGTCTCTGTCGGGAGTTCCAGGAGGCGACTCCACAGGTTGCCCCAGGGAGAACAAAGCCGAGAGCCTCATCCGCATTGCTCTGAGACTCATCCCCTTGCCCACCACACATCCCCCCTCTCCCCTTCCACAGACTGAGTGGAACCTGCAGACCCAGGGGGCTCCCTGAGAGTGGGGGAGGGGAGGGGTAGAAAATGCAAGAAGTAGCCAGCAGCTGAGCTCAGGCCAAAGTGTCCTCACCAGTCCTGTTCCAAACCCTCCACGCACCATCATCACAGGTGCTGGCCTCCCCACTGCCCAAGCCTCTGCTGGGCCCACTGTCCCCTCCCGACCTGGGCCCTGCAGGGCTCCTGGGCAGCAGGACCACAGCTTGGTGGGATCTTTTGGTTTGGAGTGATGGTTTTGCTGCTGCATGTGTGCCTATGTGTGCGTGTGCGTGTACACACACACACTCCACACCAGGTGTGGACAGGGTGCCAATCCATTCCAGCCTGAATTTCACATATCTGGACCACAAACCGTTGAACATCCTGGAAATTCCAATATGATTCTTTCTTTCTGTGGTCCTTGTTCACGTTTGTTCCAAAACCAGGATCTAAGAAGCAGCTTGTAGGACTGCATGTGCGCTTCAGTAGGACTTTAAGATAACGGACCAGGAAATCGGGGAGCTGGGAAAGAAAGATGTCACAGCAATGTGAAACTCGACTCCTGTGTGTGCGCTGGAAGCCAGCACAAGTGTATTGCAGCATTGCTGCTATTATTGTTTCTCAGAAAGGCACAGAGAGAAAGCACCTATCCACCGGATCGCTCCCTAAATGCCCACACTCTCGCTGGAGTTGGGAGGGAGTCAGAGCCGGGAATCGAACCCAGGCACTCGGGGTGGGATGCGGGTATCTTAACCACTAGTCCCGACACCTACCTCATCACAGCGTTTCCAAGCAGCTAGAGCTAAGAGTAAATAAGATAGCAGAGATTCCCGCTCTTGAGGCCTGCGGGAACTTCCCCCAAAAGCCCTCAGACAGGAAGGGGTGGCAGGATGACGTCCCCACCAGGGCCCGGCTGCACGAGTGACGGCATTTGTCCAACCTGACGGGACCGCACCCTTGAGCTTCGTGCATTTCATCGGACGCAAATATTAACCCAAAAAGAGAAGCAGCAGGAACAGATACCGTGAACGATGCACCTGCTGAAGTGTTTCGGGGCGAAGCTGAGTTGCTGGGAGGAGAGGGGTCAGCATGTGGCAGAGCTGTGTGTGTGGTCAGACGCACACTCCCCGCGGCGGCATGTGGCGGGGACTGCACCATTCTTTCAGTTCTCCCGTATGCTTGGGCATGTGTTATTATTTGGGTGGGGGGAGTGAATTCTTTGTAATGGGCTACTTTTTTAAAGATCGCACTGGGGAATCAAGCAATGCTGCCTGCATTGGATGCAATCCTGGGCCACAAACCCACATGCTCTTTTGCCACTGGTCCTGTGATGGCAGAACCCCTCAGCTGTCTGCATGCTCTTCAGAAGAAGGACACGTGCTCTCCTGTGTCCAGTGTGGCTTTTGTGGTGGAGTTATCACTGCTGGAGGTCCCTCCTGTTGGAGCTCTGGTTTGCATTTTGGTCCCATGAGCATCGCCACGTGACCCAGACCAGCAGTGGGAGTCTGCCTAGCCGGTCCCTGATCCCCTTCAGAGAGATGATTTATAGATGTTTGGTTCCTGTGCTGTCAGCCGATGGGAAAACCCAGGGAAATCTGAAATTTCACTCCAGGCTTGATATCTGGAAATGCTGGGGAGAGTCACAGAGGGCCGTTTTTAGGTGTTGATTTCTGTTTATTTGAAAGGCAGAGTGACAGAGAGGCAGAGACAGAAAGAGATCTACCTGCCGGTTCACTCCCCAAATGCCTACAACAGCCAGGTTTGGGTCAGGCCAAAGAACTCCATCCGGATCTCCCATGTGGGTGGGAGGGACCCAAGCACTCGAGCCGTCGCCTGCTGCCTCCCAGGGTGTGCGCTAGCAGGAAGCTGGATCAGAAGCGGGGGCAGAACTCAATCGCAGGCCCTTGGATACGGGATGCGGGTGTCCCAAGCAGAGTGGCCGAACCTGCTGGGCCGCCAGGCCTGCCGCTGAACATTTTTTTGGAATGAGAAGTTGGAAGCTCTGAGAAATAACGTGGGCATCAGGTGCTATCATCCAGCTGCAGAAAGCTGTGGGTTTTGTTCACAGAACCAGGGCCAGCGGCAGCCCTCAGGAGCCACTGAGCCCGGGACGCGCCTCCCATAGCTAGCGACTGTGGCTCTGGCTCCCTGCAGAGAGCCTGCAGCATCCAGGACCTGGGCACTCGCCTGGACTCTCAGGTCTCTGAGACCGCTGTCAGGTCATCAGGAAACGCCTGCCTTTGAGGTGTGTGCCCTGCCCAGAGCACGTGCACAGTTGGATGGCGTGGGGGCCTGCCTTTGTGGTGCAACGGGAGAAGCTGCTGCCTGCGACACCGGCATCCCAGGTGAGCGCTGGTGCAGGTCCTGGCTGCTCCACTTCCCATCCAGCTCCCTGCTAAGGAACCTGGAGAAAGCAGCAGAGGCTGGCTCAAGTGCTTGGACCCCTGCTACCCATGTGGAAGAACCAGGTGGAGTTCCTGGCTCCTGGCTTCAGCCTGGCCCAGCCCCAGCTGTTGTAGAGCTGTCTCTGTCTCTCCCTCTTTGTCTGTGACTCTTTCAAATAAATAAAATATATCTTTAAAATAGAGAAGTAAGTAAAACTTTAAAATAAAACCAAACGGATGGTGTTGACGACAGGGTTCCTTTATCTTCTGTCTGCCAGGCTCTGCGTTCCTCATCTCTTCCTCCGTAGCATTCCGAGGATCCCACGAAGCAGGTGCTGTTAGCCTCTGCGTTTATACATGGAAAACAGGGCCCAGAGGAGTTCTGCAATACGTATGGAGCACCCAGCCAGCAAAATGCCAAGCTAACATTCAAAGTTATGTGAAAGCCCTGCAAAATGTTCATCGACAATGGAATGGAAAGGTAGGGGGCTTTTTTTTTTTTTTTTTAAATTTGAAAGGCAGAGAGAGACACAGAGAGAGAGAGAGAGCTCCTATTTGCTGGTTCATTCCCCAAATGCCCATGCCATCCAGGGTCAGGCCAAAGCTGCAAGGCATGAACTCGATCGAGGGCTCCACATAGGTGGCAGGAACCCAGCTGCTGGAGCCGTCACCTTCTGCCTCCCACGATATGCACTAGCACGAAGCTGGGATTGGGAACCGAGCTGGGACTCGAACCCAGACACCCTGATAGGGGATGCACCAGCTTAACTACTAAACCAATCAGCCACCTCAACGTAAGTGCCTTAACACAACAGGTTAAGCCACCACTTACAACACCGGCATCCCATGTTGGAGTGCCAGTTCGAGGCGCCATTCCTCCAGTTCCATCCCAGATCCCTGCTAATGCGTCTAGGAGGTTGCAGATGTCGGCACGTGGGAGACCTGGCCGGAGCTCCTGCCTCTGGACTTTGGCCTGACCCAGGCTGTTGTCACCACCCATGGGTAAGACCTGGATGGGGTTCCTGGCTCCTGACTTAAAGTTTTAGAAAACTTGTTTAAAATCCATGCATAGGTGCTTATTTATTTATTTGAAAGGCAGAGTGGCAGAGAGAGGGAGAGAAAAGATCTTCCCTCTGCTGGCCCACTCTCCAAGTGGCCAATATACCTAGGTTTGGGCCAGGCGAAAGCCAAGAGCCAGGAACTCCATCCAGGTCTCCCATACTTGTGGCAGGGGCCCAAGCACTTGGGCCATCTTCTGCTGCTTTCTCTGATGCATTAGCAGGGAGCTGGATCAGGAGCAGAGCAGTTGGCACCCCAATATGGGATACTGATGTCACAAGCAGTGGCCCCTATATTTTTATAATAACTATTTCCATGAACTTTTTGGAGTCCTCTCATATGCATGAATTTCACAATTTTGAGTACTAAAAACATTATATATGTATATATATTAAAGATTTATTTATTTATTTGAAAGGCAGAGTTAGAGAGAGGCGGGGGGGGGGGGGTCTTCCATCTGCTGGTTCACTCTCCAAATGGACACAATGGTCAGAGCTGGGCCAATCGGAAGCCAGGAGCCAGGAGCTTCTTCTAGATCTTCCACATGGGTGCAGGGGCCCAAGGACTTGGGCCATCTTCTGCTGCTTTCCCAGGCCATGGCAGAGAGCTGGATCAGAAGTGGAGCAGCCAGGATTCAAACCAGCGCCCATATGGGATGCAGGCACTGCAGGTGGTGGTTTTACGCACTACACCACAGTGCCGGCCCCACCTTATATAATTTTAAATAAAACACTTACTTATTTGAAAGGTAGAGTACACAGGAGGGATCTTCCATCTGCCAGAAGATGGCCAGATTGCCACAATGGCCAGGGCGGGGCCAGGCTGAAGCCAGGAGACTAGATCTTCTTCCAGGTCTCCCATGTGGGTGCAGGGGCCCAAGCACTTGGGCCATCTTCCACTGCTTTCCCAGGCCATTAGCAGAGAGCTGGATCAGAAGTGGAGCAGCCGGGACTCGAACCGGCGCCATTATGGGAAGCTGGTGCCTCAGGTAGCAGCTTTACCTGCTATGCCACAGTGCCAGACCCTGAAAAGAAATCTTTTAATTTTAATCCACAAATGGCTTTACTTTAAGATCTACTTACTTATTTGAAAGGCAGAGTTACAGAGAGAGACAAAGAGAGAGATCTTCTACCTGCTGGTTTACTCTTCAAATGGCTGCAAGGATTGGGGCTGGGCAGGGTTGAAACTGGGATCAGTTTCTCCCATGTGGGTGCAGGGGCCCAAGCTCTTAGGCCATTTTCACTGCTTTCCCAGGCACATTAGCAGGGAGCTGGATCATAAGTGGAGCCTCCGGGACATGAACTAGCGCCCAAATGGGACACTGGCATTGCAGGTGGTGGCTTTACCTGCTATGCCACAATGCTGGCCCCACAAATAGTTTCTACATTAATTATTTGAAGTGAGGAAGAGAGAGAGACAGAGAAAGCTTTCATTCACTGGTTCATTCCCCTACATGCCCTCAACAGCTGGGGCTGGACCAGGCTGAAGCCAGGGCCAGGAACTCAGTCCATGGCTCTCACGTGAGTGGCAGGCACCCAACTACCTGAGCTACTTTGCAACCTCCCGGGGTCTGCATCAGGAACCTGGGTCAGGAGCCAGAGCTGGGGATCAAGCCCAGGGGGTGTGCTATGGGATGCAGGCATGTTAATCAAACGCCTGCCCGTCCACTAACCTTTTGCTGCGCAGTCTCATCCTAACCATCGCTCTGTTTACTCCACATTCTGCCCTCCCCCAGTCCAGTCCCTTTCTCTCGTCTCTGCGGCACCATTAGAAGCAGGCCCAGTAGAAACTCTGGGCTCAGGTCCAGAGTGCTCCTAGTAAACCAAGTGCTACCCCCACCCCACCGTCTCCCAGACAGATAGCCTTGACCTCCCGACGGGCTGGACATCTCTCATCCACACACCCTCACTGTTATCCAGCCATCTTAGAACAAACCCAAACCCACGCCTGTCATCTCTACCCTAGCATCCCGAGCGAAGGGAGATGTCAGCACACACGGCCTCCTGTTTGCACAGGAGACTTGAAGGCCCAGAGAGGGGCACTGGCTGGCCAGGGTCACACAGCAATCCAGGAGTGAACCTTGTCTCCTGCTCTGGTTCTTGTCCCTTAGCTCAGGGCGGGGCAGAGCTGAGCTGGGCTGCAGGTGGCCCCGTCTTGGCTGGGTGGGAGGGACCCAGAGACCCCTGGAGAAAGACCAGCTCCTGAGGCCAGGGAACAGGTTTGCTGGGCTCAGCAGTGTAGACGGGGCAGACGCCGACACAGCAGCTCGCTCGGCACCCAGCAGCCCTGGTCCTGGAGACGGGTGCCAGCCCTGAATCTCCCAAGCCCTCCCTGGCGAGACAGAGGTTGGGCTTGGTCTTCCTGGACCCCTGGTCCACCTCTCGCGAGTCAGTCTTAGATATGGAGGCCCAGAGCGGGCAGGGGCGAGCTCAGGAGGCCCTGAGCCTGCCTGGCTGCTCCCACTGTCCACACCCATCACGCCCTCATGCCTGGGGACCCAGTGCTGCTCCCAGGGCCAAAGCCACGCTGTTTCCTTTCACCAAGTCCGTCCCTAGAAGCCACAGAGCTCAGCCAGGAGTCCTGGGCTGGGGGCGTGGGACCTCCCGCTCTGAACTCCTGGCTGAGGAGGAGGAGGAGGAAGCAACAGGGGCCCCAGAGCCACCCACCCCTCCCCCACACACCAGGGCCTGCCCAGGGCAAGGTGGTCTGGAGACAAACCTCAGGCATCCTGGCCGTGCCCAGCTGACCAGCACCCTCCAACACAAACACTGGGCCCCTGGCTCCGGCATTTTTCAGAGATGACATCAGCTCTTAAAGCTGTATGGCTCCTGCCTGCTCGGCCTAGAGAGCGGGTGTCCAGAGCCCCCGGCCCGTGAGGCACGACCGGCGCCATGGCAGGTGGCACACAGCAGGGAGGTGGCCCGCAGCCTGGCCCCCGGCCCGAGGTTGTACCGCAGGACCGGTGCAAGCAGAGCACAGACCCACCTTCCGGTCCCCAGGCCCCGCTGCAGGGCCCCTGCTCCACACCATCAAGAGTCTCTCTGGGCAGCCAGCCCCTCCATCCTGGGCTTCCACAGTATCCTGTCCACACTTCCAGGACTCCCCAGCCCCTGTGCAATGGCTACAACCACCCCTGTCCCCCACTGAGACCCTCAGCACCTGCAAATGTTTGCAGAGCCAAGGATAGAGGGCAGAAAAGCCAGAAATCTGGCGAGGAAACACCCCCACTGATCACCCTCCCGTCCGATCACCAGGTTTTTGCTAAGGCATCTAGCGCCGGCATCCACTCGGAGGAGCATTCCTGCCCCGTCAACGTGCGTGGGCAAGCTCAGGATCGGGGGTGGGGGGCTGGGGGGGGTCTTAAGACCCCTAACCCCAGGCTTTGCCAGGTGACCCAGGGGAGCCAGCCCCAGCCCCCAGCTGGGCCCCTCAGACAAGCAGGAGGTGAGGGAGGGAAGCATAACCTCCCACGCACCCCCTCCCCAGCCCAGGCCTTCCGCAGCAAATCTCTGGCTGATGACCGTGGGGGAGGAGCTCCGTACGGTCCTCGGCCCTGAAAGGGGCGCCCCTCCCAGGGTCTCTGACTCCCCTGGGACAGCCACCCAGACGTGCTTTACGGCAGGATACGCTCAAGCGCAAGGGAGAACAGCAGGAAGAGAGAGCCCACTGACCCCTGCCCGGGACCGGACGCTGTCCAGAGCGGCTATCAGGTCGGGGACCACGCCCTCTGGGTCTCTAGATCGGGCCCCTCTGCGCACGGCCCTTTGATTTGCACGCGGCTCTGTGTCCCGCACAGCTGCCCTGGCCGCTTTTGCACCTTACACACTCAAAATGGCGGTGGGGCTCACTTCCGCCTCCACAGGAAGAGCGCAGATGGGGCCTACTGGGCTGGTCTGGGCATGCGTGTGTGGGGGGGGTTGCCCCGGCTCCTGGCTGGTCTGGAGCTGGAGATGGACACACGTGCGTCCGAGGAGGACCTGATGCAGTGTCCCGGCTCACTGGTGCTGGCCTCAGAGCGCTCCCTCCCTGGAGGCCAGCAGCCAGGCCCAGAGTGGGCCTAGAAATAGGCCCCTGCCCATGGCTGCCGCAGCTTTCTCAGGCTGGTGGGAGGAGTCAGTCTGTGAAAACCCTGGGCCTGCTGGCAGCACAGCCTGAGCAGCGGGACCCATGGGGAGCGCTAGCTGTGGAGTGGCACTGGGGTGCTGGGGGAACAGATGGGCACAGCCCCGCCTCCCGGGAGCCTGACCAGCAGTGTGGAAGGAGAGCACGGGGGGAGTGGTCAGGGGGTCCAGGAAGGTGTCCCCGAAACAGGTGCTGTCCATCAGAGACCTGGAAACAAGAGGAAGGGAAGGAACCAACCGAGGGTGGAGGCCTGCCCAGGTGCGAGAGGCACCTGGGGGCTCTGCTGAGGCCAGAGGCAGGGGTGAGGGCGGTGAGGGGGTGCTAGAGGGTAAGGCCTCTTTGGGGTTGGGGGGTGTGCTCCAGCCACCACGGTGCTGCTGAGCGAGTGGGGGTGGGAATGCAGGAAGGGTCTGAAGAGGAAGCAGCAGGGAGGGGGGAGAGACGGACCCCAGCACCCCACACCAGGGTGCACACTCTCTGGGCCCAGGAGGCCTGGGTTCCCCCTCCTCAGTGGACGGCCCAGGGCCAAGGCCCTGCTGCTGACTCAGGCCCCGCGGGCCAGCTCAGCATTCCTGCCACCACCACCCCCCCTCCATGGGGCTATTGAAACCCTTTGTAGGGGGTCAGGCCACAGAACCACACCCCCACCCAGAGCCTTCGGCTGCACTGTGGGCGCTGCTCTCGGGGACAGTCTGGGAAAGCTCTGTCCTGGAGCGCCTGGGACAGAGGACAATCCTGGGTAAGTGGCACCAGAGAGGGGATCCCAGAGGGAAGGAAGCCTCCGGACACTCAGGCCGCAGGCCCCGGACCCCCTCTGGGTTTAAGTGGGAGAAGCTGCGGAGGCCCTGGGCCACATCCTGCCTCCGCCATCAGACTAGAGCATTCCTGGGCCGGGGTGGTTTTCCCACAGATGGAGGCCACCTGTCTGGGGAGAGGGTACGTCTGGATCTCCCCCATAAGACAGGGCACCATGGTGGGAACCTGGCCCAGCCCAGGGCTCCCTAAGGGCGGCTTTGTCTCCTCCTGGGGTCAACCTCTGCCTCTGCTGAGGGGGTGGGTCCCACCCTCCCTGGCCTTTGCCCCTGGACTGGCGGCGGGGCCTACACGGCTCAGGTGTGCTCGCTGCAGGTATGGGGCGGGTGCCATGAAGCCGGTGCGAGTTGTCACTCTTTGGTGGATGCTCCTGCTGGGGGCCGCCAGGAAGGGCGCTGCGCAAGAGTCCACCTTCTACTATGGAACCTTCCCCGTGGGTAAGTCCGTCCCTCGGCCGCTCTGTCTGTCCGTCTGTCGGCCTGCCCACCTCAGCTGGCTGGCTGATGTCTTTGGGGTTTTCGCTTCCTGGCTGGTAGGAGGAGAAACATCCTTCCAATATGTTCTAAACTAAAAGAAGTTCCTAGCAAAAAAAAATTTTTTTAGTTACTGAAAAACTATACTGGTAATAAATATTAATCAGAGCTAAAATTGTGCCCCCAAGTTTTTAAGGTGCTAGAGTTTTGCCCACCCTAGCCCACCAGCTCTAGGTCCTAGGGAGACAGAGCTGGGGTGGGGGGAGGTGGTGCGGAGCCCAGCAGGGGGCTCTCCCCACATCTCCCCCGCCGCAGGCTTCTCCTGGGGTGTGGGCAGCTCCGCTTACCAGACGGAGGGCGCCTGGGACCAGGACGGGAAGGGGCCCAGCATTTGGGACGCGTTCACACACAGCGGCACAGGGAAGGTGCTCGGGGATGACACGGCAGACGTGGCCTGCGACAGCTACTACAAGGTGCAGGTGAGTGGGGAGTGCAGGTGCGCCTCTAGCCGAGGGGAGAGGGAGCCCCAGGGATGTGTCAACCCAGTGCCCAGCCAGCTGGAGCGGCCAGGGAAGCAGGGCCTCACCCGAGCCTGTGGTGTGTCCTCTGGGCCCTCCTGTGGCTTGTGCCCCCTGTGGCATGAGTGACGCCAGCTGGCCCTCGGCTCCCACTTTCTTCTCTGGGTTGTCTGCTTCGGGGAGCTTCACCCGAGTTTTTATATATGTATATATATATATATACATATATATATATTTTTTTTTAAAGACTTGAGAGGCAGAATTACAGAGTTTGAGAGAGAGAGAGAGAGAGAGAGAGAGAGAGAGAAGTCTTCCATCCTCTAGTTCATTCCCCAAATGGCTGCAACGGCCAGGCTGAAGCCAGGAGCTTCTTCCGGGTCTCCTATGTGGGTGCAGGGGCCCAAGCACTTGGGCCATCCTCCCCTGCTTTCCCAGGTGCATTAGCAGGGAGTTAGATCGGAAGAAGAACACCTGGGACTTGAACCTGTGCCCATATGGGAGACTGACATCACAGGTGGTGGCTTTACCGCCTATGCCACAACACCAGCCCCCTCGCCCGAGTTTTTTAGGAACACCCCAATGGTGTTCTCAAAGCAGCTCCATAGCCGGCATTTTCCCTGAATCTTGGCATAACTGTTGCATGTATGGGGCAGGAGCTATCAGCTCATGGTACAGGGAGGAGACAGATCCTGAGAAATATGCACAGGTTGGGGCTGGTGCTGTGGCGTTCTGGGTAAAGCCGCCGCCTGCAGTGCCGGCATCCCATGTGGGCGCTGGCTCGAGTCCTGGCTGCTCCACTTCCCATCCAGCTCTCTGCTATGGCCTGGGATAGCAGTAGAGGATGCCTCAAGTCCTTGGGCCCCTGCACCCGTGTGGGAGACCTGAAAGAAGCTCCTGGCTTTGGATCAGCTCAGTTCCGGCCATTGTGGCCATCTGGGGAATGAACCAGTGATGGAAGATCTCTCTCTGCCTTTGCCTCTCTGTAACTCTGCCTTTCAAATCAATCAGTCTTTTAAAAAACAAAAAGAAATGTGTGCAGGCATGAGCCTCGGCACCCTAAGGACCGCTGGGCCCCCGCTGACCGGGCTTGCCTGGCCCCTGCCTTCGCAGGAGGACGTGATGCTGCTGAGGGAGCTGAACGTGAGCCACTACCGCTTCTCCCTGTCCTGGCCCCGGCTCCTGCCCACTGGCATCCGAGGTGAGCCCGGGCAGCCCCTCCCAGGCCCAGGGGCAGCCCCTGTGGGCCACGTTGGCTCTGAGCGGGCTTCAGAGAGTCCTGATGAGAGAGACTGGCCCAGGAGCCCCGGGGCTGCCGGTCACTCGGCTCCCTGCAGATCTCTGCCACCCTCTGAGAGCAGGAGTGCTGGCAGGACGCCCTCAGGCCCAGGAAGCCTGGCCCCGGAGGGTCAAGGCCACGTCCCTTCTCATCACGTCCACTTGTGTCATCCGCAGCCGAGCAGGTGAATGAGAAGGGCATCAGATTCTACAACGAGCTCATCGACGCCCTGGTGAGGAGCGACATCACCCCGATCGTGACCTTGCACCACTGGGATTTGCCGCAGGTGAGGGCTGGCGCAGCCTCCGAGCCGGGGAGCTCGGCTTGGCTGGAGGAGCTGGGCGTGCTGGGGCCTGGACTCTGGCTCAGGGTGGTAGGATCCCTGAGCACATCTTACTGCCTCCATCCATTCGTGCTGCCATAGCAGAATCCTGCCGCCCGGGGAGCTGATGGGGTAGGGGTGTGTTCTCTCACAGTTCTGGGGGCTGCGAAGTCGGAGATCGAGGTGCCAGCCGGTTTGGCGTCCCGTGAGGGTCTGGCGTCTGTTTCCAAGATGCTGCTTTGACCACTGCGTGCCCCAGGGAGGGAGGCTGTGTCCTCGCGTGGGAGAAGGCGGAGGGCCAAGGGACAGACTCCGAATCCCATTCAGGAGGGCGGGACCCCGGTGACTCAGGGCGGCACCGGGGATTCCGCGTCAACCTGAACTTGAGGGGTCGGAGACGTTCAAGCCATGGCACTGGCTGGCGGCACGGAGGGCACACTGGCTGCACGGATGTGTGTAGTAAGCGAACAGCTCGAATCCTCATGTTTCGCAGCACACTTGACATCAAAACAGCAGATCAGAAAACTGCAGGGGAAGAATTCTCAGGTCAGGGTTTGGCGACCTGGCATAATGAACAAGTTTTAATCCTTTGTCTCCATTTGGAGCCAGAACCACACGCGCCCCCTTACGATCCCTGCGCCCCAGCAATGCCCGTGAGGCCTCAGTGGGCTGTAGAAGGTGACGGGGAGGTGTCGCTGTCTGAGTTCTCCATTCCCTTGATGAGGCTGTGATCCTGGCTCTGGGTGCTGCGAGGCGGAGAGCATTTGGGATGGAGGCGTGGCTTCCGGGAGGTGCTGGGGAGCAGGTGTGGCCCACCAGCGCTCTAAAGGATCAGGCAGGTGCGGGGAGGAGAAGGTGCTCTGGTCGGTTGGTGGGAGCAGGGCCCGGGGGCAGGGGTACTGGGGATGGGGTGGACCTCAGGGAGCAGGAGCAGCAGAGGAAGGCTCAGGACTGGAAGAGGAATCAGGGCCAGACCTGGAGGGCCTCAAAGGTGACTGGTAATTGGGGTTGATCCTGTGGGAAGCTGGGGGGGGCGGGGCAGAGAGGGCTTTATGGAGATGAACTGGAAGCCAGCGTCTGGGCCTGCCTTGGCCAAACACTCGCACCGATGGGCCCAAGTCCCAAGGGGAGTGCCAGCTGCGCTCAAAGGAATGATGAGTCTTGGGAGATTCTCCCACCATGAGGGGTGGGGGTAGGAGAGCACCCTTGCTGGAGAAGGCGGCCCCACCCTACACAGAGGCTCCTGGGGGTGTCTGCAGCAGCACCCCTCAAAGCCCTCCTGGGAGCTCTCGTGTGTTCCGGGTGCTTTCCCTTCACAACACCCCCTCCTCCGCCAGTGCCCCAAGTTCCTCCTAGGCGCCAGAGTCCCAGACCTCCATGGCTTAAGTTATTGGCCCCACGTTGCCATCGCATCTCGGTTCATCGCTGCCACTGCTCTCAAGTCTTTGTGCCCGTGACCTTGTCCCTTTTGCTCCCCTGAGCACCTGCTGTGCTGTGAGTGCCCCTGTTTCTCCCACACATTTGGCCAGCGGGGTTCAGAGGGCCTCCTTGGGCACCTGCTTTCCTCTCTCCGTGGCAGCTGCTCCAGGTGAAATACGGCGGGTGGCAGAACGCGAGCATGGCCACCTACTTCCGGGACTACGCCGACCTGTGCTTCGCTGTCTTTGGGGACCGTGTGAAGCACTGGATCACTTTCAGCGACCCTCGGGTGAGCTGGGGCCCTCTGCCGGCGAGAGCAGCCCCTTGCAGCACCAGGTGGCTCCCTGACACTTGTGGCTCCTGTTCCTGTAGGCCATGGTGGAGAAAGGCTACGAGACGGGCCTCCACGCGCCGGGCCTGAGGCTGCCCGGGACCGGCCTGTACAAGGCTGCACACCACATCATTAAGGTGAGATGGATGCTGTGCTCCAGGGGCAGGGGTGGCCTCCGGTGCCAGCTCAGCCCGCCCCGGACTCTGGGCCTGAGCTCAGTCCTCTGCCTCCCAAGCTGTGAGGATAGCCTGGGGGCGGTGTTCTGCTGGACTCGGAGCCCGAGACCTGCTGGTGGCCACGAAGCATCACGATTCAAGGGGATGGTACCTGTATGGGTAGAAATGTGTCACCAGAGGCCGGCACCACGGCTCACTAGGCTAATCCTCCGCCTGTGGCACTGGCACACCCAGTTCTAGTCCCAGTCAGGGCACCGGATTCTGTCCCGGTTGCCCCTCTTCCAGGCCAGCTCTCTGCTGTGGCCCGGGAGTGCAGTGGAGGATGGCCCAGGTCCTTGGGCCCTGCACCCGCATGGGAGACCAGGAGAAGCACCTGGCTCCTGGCTTTGGATCAGCACGGTGCGCCGGCTGCAGCAGCCACTGGGGGGTGAACCAACGGCAAAGGAAGACCTTTCTCTCTGTCTCTCTCTCACTGTCCACTCTGCCTGTCAAAAAAAGGAGAAATGTGTCACCAGAGATCCAGACTGTCCTGTGAGGAGTGCTGACCGCAGGTGTGACCGTGAGCTAAGGGCTCAAGTCTTCAGTGGCTGAGTTGAAGGAGGGAACGAGACAGAGCCCAGGAAGGCCGCGGTGGGGGTTAGACCTGCTCATCTGACAGCGTAGGGCTCCCAGGCCCTGGGCTGTGGGGAGGAGTTCGGACAAATGCGTTGTTTGGGAGCCGCAGTAGAGAGCAGGTGGGGGGGCCGGCCTGTGCATCAGGTTAAGTCACCGCCTGTGACGCCGGCGTCCCGCGTGAGTGCTGGTTCGAGTCCTGGCTGCTCTGCTTCCATTCCAGCTCCCTGCTAATACACCTGGAAAAAGAGTAGGGGATGACCCAAGTGCTTGGGCCCCTGCACCCACATGGGAGAGCTGGATGGAGTTCCTGGCTTCTGGCTTTAGCTTGGCGCCATCCTGGCTGTTGGGGGCATTTGGGGAGTGAACCAGTGGCTGGGAGATTTCTTTCTCCCTCTGTCTCTTCTGTCGCTGTAACTCTGCCTTTCAAATAAGTAAAGTGAACCTTAAAAAAAAAAAAAGCAGGGCAGGCACGGCCCCTCCTCCAGGCCCTCCTGGGGCCAGTGCAAGCTCCTCTACCTGGGGGAGCTGCAGGGCAGGTGTGGGGGCGGGGGAAGGAAGGGGAGACTCAGAGCAGGTGCTGGAGGTGGCTGAAGCTGGGCCACGCAGCAGGCCATGTGTGGGCACAGGTGAGCGTGACGCGGCAGTGGGTGTGGGACTGGCCCTGAGGGACGCCTGGCAGAGGTGGGCGGGCAGCCCGTCCCAGCTGGACAGCAAGGGGCCGCTGGGTGACCCCCGGGCCCTCAGACTCACGATGCAGGGAGACCCTTCGCATTCTTAGGGTTTCTTCTTTTTTTTTAAGATTTATTTATTATTTGAAAGAGTTAGAGGGGCAGAGAGAGAGAGAGATTGGTCTTCGGTCTGCTGGTTCACTCCCCAAATGGACACAACGGCAACAGCTGGGCCCATCTGAAGCCAGGAGCTTCTTCTGGGTTTCCTATGAGGGCACAGGAGCCCAAGGACTTGGGCCATCTTCTTCTGCTTTCCCAGGCCATAGCAGAGCTGGATTGGAAGTGGAGAAGCCAGGACTTGAACAGGCACCCATATGGGATGCCAGCACTGCAGGCGGTGGCTTTACCCACTATGTCACAGCACCGGCTCCGACTTACGGTCTGTCTGCCTTCCTTCCTTCCTCCCTCCCTCCCTCCCTCCCTTCCTTCCGGCAGAGTGGACAGCGAGAGACAGAGAGAAAAGTCTTCCTTTTACGTTGGTTCACCCCCCCGTGGCCGCTACGGCCCGGCGCACTGCGGCCGGCGCACCGCGCTAATCCGAAGCCAAGAGCCAGGTGCTTCTCCTGGTCTCCCATGCGGGTGCAGGGCCCAAGCACCTGGGCCATCCTCCACTGCACTCCCTGGCCACAGCAGAGAGCTGGCCTGGAAGAGGGGCAACCGTAATAGAATCTGGCGCCCCAACTGGGACTAGAACCCTGGGGTACCAGCGCCACAGGCGGAGGATTAGCCTATTGAGCCGCAGTACCGGCCTCTTTTTTTTTTTTTAATTAATTAATTTATTTGAAAGTCAGTTACACATAGAGAGAACGAGAGGCGGGGCGGGTCTTCCATCCTCTAGTTCACTCTCCAATTGGCCACAACAGCCGGAGCTGCGCCGATCCGAAGCCAGGAGCTTCTTGCAGGTCTCCCACGTGGATGCAGGGGCCCAAGGACTTGGGCCATCTTCTACAGCTATCCCAGCTGCTCTACTTCTGATCCGGCTCCCTGCTATGGCCTGGGAAAGCAGGGGAGGATGACCCACATGCTTGGGCCCCTGCACTCACGTGGGAGACCCAGAAGCTCTTGTCTCCTAGCTTCAGACTGGCTCAGCTCTGGCCACTGGGGTCACCTGGGGAGTGAGCCAGTGGATGGAAGACCTTCTGTCACTGTCTCTACCTCTCTCTGTAACCATCTTTCAAATGAACAAAATAAATCTTAAGAAGAAGGCTCTGAAGACCTCTGTAATAGCGCACACCTCCCAGGCCTTGTCCGTAAAGGTCTGAGCCAAGCAGGCGGGATCCCGGCAGCGCTCCGAGGTGTTCCGCTCCCTGGGACGGCCCAGGCTTCCTTGCATCTGTCCGGTCATCTCTAGCTGGCAGGGAGGAAGTGTAGGGAGAGCAGGCTGGGGCGGGAGGGTGGGGGCGGTCCTCAGTGGGTAGTGGCCACCCCTCCTGCAGCCCGCAGACTCGGTTTTTCTAGGTTGATGCCTCCCAAGCTCCAGCAGTGTTGAAACCAGGTTCCTGGGCCCCACTCTCCGCGTTTCAACCAAGTTCCCACCAAGTTCCCCCTGGGTGCTGATGCTCTCAGCCCGGAGCCTGTGAGAACCCGCGGCGCAGCCCACTCCTGTCTCGCGTAGACACGGGACAGCCCCAGGCAGGCTGTGCACGGGGTAGCTGGCCTTTCTCCTGACTCCCTGATGGCATTTTCCTACCTTCCTGAGCGCCCTGCAGTTGCTACAAGCAGGAAGAAAAACAAGAAACTGTAGTAAAAAGCTTAGAAGAAGAAATGAGGACACAGTGGTTTGTGCTGGAGGTGGGCCAAGCTTCCTCCGTGGGATGAGGGCCGAGGGCGCCTCCAGAGGTCAGAGGCAGGGAGACTGGATGGCGAGGGTCAGGCTGGGCTTAGGAAAACCCTGGGTCTGAGGCTGGGCCCCTGGGGCCAGGAAGGAGGGGATGGGACTTCTCCCTGCCCACCCCCATGGAGGGGGCGGGGAAGTGGACCTGTCAGTCACTGTGGTGAATCTGCTCCCTCCCGCAGGCTCACGCCCACGTCTGGCACTCTTACAACGACATGTGGCGGGGCAAGCAGCGAGGTGAGTCGCGGTGCACGC
This sequence comes from Lepus europaeus, assembly GCF_033115175.1. Lineage (NCBI taxonomy): Eukaryota > Metazoa > Chordata > Mammalia > Lagomorpha > Leporidae > Lepus > Lepus europaeus. The sequence goes on along the minus strand of NC_084837.1, from coordinate 88,498,337 downwards.
CCTGCGTGCAGGGAGCACACGGTGCCCACAGAGGCGTGGTCACACCTGCCTCCACGCCCCTTCTCTCTGCAAGGTCTGGTGGGGATTTCGTTGAACTGTGACTGGGGGGAGCCCGTGGACGTCAGCGACCCCAAGGACGTCGAGGCTGCCGAGAGATACCTGCAGTTCTGCCTGGGCTGGTTTGCCAACCCCATCTATGCGGGCGACTACCCCCAGGTCATGAAGGACCGCATAGGTGAGCGAGCCGGGCCTGGGGGCGGGGCTCGAGGGCTCGGCCAGCACCCAGAGAACGGGGAGACCCGTGCAAGTCCCTGGAGACTGAGGATTGGGCGACTCCTCGAGCTGCCCCCTCTTGTGCTCCGCCGTCCTCGCCTGTTCTGCGCCGTTGTCATGGGGGGGGTGGCGTTCAGGGGTCTCGAGGAAGTCTATGGAAAAGGCTTATTGTGGGGAAAACAGCACACGGCTGTCAGAACTCTTCCGTCCCAAAAGATACCTGTTTTTCATTCCTTTTCCCCAACGCTGAAGGACCCTAGAACTTTCCAAGTGTGGTTTCCACAGAGCCTGGGAGAGCGCAAGAGGCAGGGAGAGCACTCAGGGCCTTCGGAGTCTGGGTGTCGCCTAACGGAAACGGCACCGGAAGTGGCTTGGAAAGAACCCAACCTTCAGGGCTGTCTTTTTTTAATTTTAAGATCTCTGTCTGTCTATAAAGCACAGTGACACAGAGATCTTCTATCTGCTGGATCACTCCCCGGTGGCTGCAATGGTCCAGGCTGAAGCCAGGAACCTGGAACACCATCCGAGTCTCCTACATGAGTGGCAGGGCCCCAAGCACTTGGGCCATCCTCCGTGGCCTTCCCAGGTGCTTTAGCGGGCACTGGGTCAGAGGTCGAGTAGCCGGGACTCGAACCGGCTTTCCGACGTGCGCTGCTGGTGTCGCTGAACCCCGTGCCATGGTGCCAGCCCCCAGGACGTCCTCAGGAAGCAGGCTCAGTCTGTGTTTCCACTTGGACCTCATGTGTTAGCCTGTTGGCCACTCGCCCTGGCCACAGCATGACTGCTGTAGCTCCAGGCATCGTGTCTTTACACATCAACACTTCACAGCAGAAAACGGGGCACAGATCCACATTTCCCCCTGCCAATTTGTCCCCATTTTTGAAAAAGACTTATTCACTGTAACTGAAAGGCAGAGTGAGAGAATCTTCAGCTGCTCGTTCACTCCTTAAATAGCCACAACAGCCAGGGCTGGGCCAGGCCAAAGCCAGGAGCCAGGAGCTTCTCCCAGGTCTCCCATGTGGGTGCAGGGGCCCAAGAGCTTGGGCCATCCTCTGCTGCTATCCCAGGCCGTTAACAGGGAATTGAATCAGAAGCGGAGCAGCCAAGGCTCAACCGGCACCCCATTTTTTAAAACTGTGGTAAAATCTTTACTACATCTTCACCTTTTTAAAAAATTATCTATCTATCTATCTATCTATCTATCTATATATATATATTTAATTACTTGAAAGGCAGAGTTAGAGGGAGAGCCAAGGAGAGGGAGAGATGTTCCATCTGCTGCTTTGCTCCCCAGATGGCTACAATGGGCCAGGCTGGGCCAGGCCGGAGCCAGGAGCCAGGAGCTTCTCCTGGGTCTCCCATGTGGGTACAGGAGCCCAAGCACTTGGCCCATCGTCTGCTGCCCTCCTGGGTGCATTAGCAGGGAGCTGGATTGGAAATGAGGCAGCCGGGACTCAAACCTGTGCCTATGAGATGCTGGTGCTACAGACGGTGGCTTTATCCACTCGCCACAGCGCCGGCCCCGATCTTTACTGTTTTTTAAATGTGGGAGGCAGAGACACAGTTCCCATTCGCTGGTCCACTCCCCAAATGCCTGCGATGGCCAGGACTGGGCTGGGCCAAAGCCAGGGCAGGAGCACAGCCCAGGGCTCCTACAGGGGTGGCAGCCACCCAGTCACTTGAGTGCTTCCCAGAGGCTGCGCCAGCAGGAAGCTGGCGTCAGACTGGAGCCAGCAGGACCCGAGCCCGCGCCACAGGGTGGGACCAGGCGTCTTAACTGCCAGGCTACATCCCTGCCCATGCCATACGCATTGCTCAGGGTACAGTTCAGTAGCGTGTTCACAAGACTGCCCGGCTATCACCACCATCCATCTCCAGAACTCTCTGTCTTGCAAACTCTTGCTCTGTGCTCCTTAAACGACCTCCAGCCCCCTCCCCCCACTTCCTGCTTTAACAGTTTTGTCTACACCGAGTGCCTCACCTAAGTGGAATCATACAAGCATGTCTTTTCCCGATTGGCTGTTCTTTACCCAGTGTGACGTCCTCAAGGTTTGCCCCATTGCTGTAGGTCGGGATGCCTTCCGTTCTGAGGCTGGGCAACCTCTCGCTGCGTGGGCCACGTGTTGCTTGTCCCTTCACCTGTCGGTGGGCACGTGAGTGGCACACATCTTTTAGCTTTTGGTAATGCCGCCATGAACGTGGGCGTAGGGGTGGCTCCTCGAGACCCTGCTATCCGTTCTCTCGACCTCCCCAGCAGAGGGATTGCTGAGTCGGACGGTCATTCTGTTCTCAGTTTAAGGAACCGCCATGCTGTCTTCCGTAGCACGGCGCCCTGGCGACGCACGAGTGTCCCCATTTCTCCACGTCCCGGCAGTAGTTGTGGTCTTGGCTTTCAGGTAGCAGCCATCCTGACGGGTACCAGGCGGTATCTCCTCATCGTTTTTGTTTGCATTTCCCCCGACTTTGGAACCTTGAGCATCCTCTCACGTAGGCCACCTGTGCATCTTCTCTGGAGGCACTCTGCATTGAATTGGGTTACTGCGGGGGTGGGGCTGTTCTCTGCATATTCTCAGTCTCTTCTCCCCTATGTCATTTACAGTTTTCCCCCATTCTGTGGGTTGGCTTTTTATTCATTGCTGATTCCTTTTAAGATTTATTTGTTCATTTTGAAGGTCAGAGTTACTGAGAGAGACATAGAGAAATCTTCCAATGGCCAGGGTTGGGGCAGTTAAAAGCCAGGAGCCAGGAGCTTCTTCTGGGTCTCCCATGTGGGTGCAGGGGCCCAAGCACTAGGGCCATCTTCCATTGCTTTCCCAGGTAAATCAGCAGGGAGCTGGATTGGAAGTTGAGCAGCCAGGACATGAACTGGAGCATTGCAGGCGGTGACTTTACCGGCTGTGTCACAACACCAGCCACTAATTATGTCTTTTGACACACAAAATTTGTGAATTTTCACAAAGTCCAATCTGTATATTGTTTGTGTGTGTCTTTGTTGTCATATCCAAAAAACCATTACCAGAGCCAGCATTGAGGTGTGGCAGGTAAAACTGCCTCCTTGGACACTGGCATCCCACATGGGCGCCAGCTTGTGTCTCGCTGCTCCACTTCCGATCCAGCTCTCTGCGATGGCCTGGGAAAGCAGTGGAGGATGGCCCAAGTGCTTGGGCCCCTGCACCCACGTGGGAGACCCAGAAGCTCCTGGCTCCTGGCTTCAGATTGGTCCAGCTCTATTCGTTGTGATGGGGAGTGAACCAGCAGATAGAAGCTCACTTTCTCTCTGTCTGTCTCTCCCTCTGTCTTTCATTGTGCCTCTCAAGTAAATAAATTTTTTTTAAAAATCCTTGATTTGGGGCAGAGACAGTGAAAGCATGCACATGAGCACCCCCTGGTCCACCTCTCATATTCCCAGGAAGGGCTGGGCACGAGCCTAGAGCTTGGGGCATAGCTGGAACTCCCACGTGGGTGGCGGGGCTTTGACGACTGGAAGTGGCACTGCTGCCCCCCAGGGTCTGCGCTGGCGGAATCTGGAGCCCAGTTCTGAACCCAGGTGCTCTGATAGGGGACACGGGTGTCCGGATCAGCGTTTTAACCAATAAGCTCAATGCCAGCCCCCAAGGAGTTGCTTTTTTTGTGTTCATTGATTGAAAACTTTTGGCGAGGGCATATATACAAGGGTATATTGTTGAATTCATTTATTAGCACCAAAAAGTATAAAGCGAAGTCGAGGCACCCCTGCCCCCCGAAGGAAGTCCACCTCCAGGGAGGGACTGTGCCTCTGTGAGTAAGGTCGCTGCCGCCAGGTCAGCGCCTGCCCTCACCAGATGCGCATCTTGGCAGCCCACGTTGGGTGTACCTTCTTCCAGTGGCTGCTCCGAGCTGTACTGACTTAGATTCCGTCACGAATAACCAGCTCCCACAGCCAGACATCTGGGTTGTTCTGTTCTTTGGCTACGTGGGGCTGGCGTTGTGGTGCAGTGGGTGAAGCCACTGGTTGCGATGTTGGATTCTCATATCAGATCCCCACTTGAGACTTGGCTGCTCCACTTCTGATCCAGCGCCCTGCCAAAGCACCTGGGAAAGCAGTGGAAGATGGCCCACGTGCTTGGACCCCTGCACCCACGTGGGAGACCAGGGGGAGGTTCCTGGATTCTGGCTTTAGTCTGGCCCAGCCTCTGCCATTGCAGCCATTTGGGGAGTGAACCAGTGGATGGCAGATCTTCTCTGTTGCTCCCTGTCATTCTGCCTTTCAAATAAATAAACTTTTTTTGGGTAAATATTTATTTGAGAGGTAAAGTTACAGACTTATAAAGGGAGAGACAGAAAGGTCTTCCATCCTCTGGTTCACTCCCCAAATAGCTGCAATGGCCAGAGCTGGGCTGATCCGAAGCCAGGAGCTTCTTCTGAGTCTCCCACATGGGTGCAGGGGTCCAAGGACTTGGGCCATCTTCTGCTGCTTTCCCAGGTGCACTAGCAGAGAGCTGGATTGGAAGTGGAGCAGCCATCAGCAGAGAGCTGGATCGCAAGAGCAGCTGGGACTTGAACCAGCACCCATATAGGATGCCGGTGCTGCAGGCAGAGGCTTAACCTACAGCACCACAGTGCCGGCCCCAATAAAATCATAAAAAAAAAAAAAATCTGGGGCCGGCACTGTGGTGTAATGGGTAAAGCTGCCACCTGTGACGCCAGCATCCCATATAAGCGCTGGTTTGACACACGGCTACTCCACTTCGGATCCAGCGCTCTGCTATGCACCTGGGGAAGCAGCAGCAGGAGGCTCAAGCCCCTGGGCCCCTGCACCCACGTGGGAGACCTGGAAGAAGCTCCTGGCTCCTGGCTTCTGATAGGCCCAGCTCCAGTCATTGTGGCCATTTGGGAAGTAAACCAGAGGATGGAAGATTTTCTCTGTCTCTCTCCCTCTCTCTGTCTTATCTTTTCTCTCTGTCACTCTACCTTTCAAATAAATACATCTTTTTCTTAAAAAACCCTTTGGCTACTCAACAGACATTATCCCCACACTTCCGCCGTGTCAGTGAGCAGGGATAAGTGGATCCGGGAGACAGCGTTCACCTGGTGCTTAGGGCGTTGGTAACGATGCCCGATGCCGTGTTAGAGCACCTGGCTTTGAGATCGGGCTCTGGGTTCCACCTCCAGCTTCCTGCTCACGCGCACCCTGGCAGGCAGTGGGTGATGGCTCAAGCCCTTGGGTCCCTGCCACCTGCGTGGGAGACCTGGATGGAGTTCTTGGCTCCCTGCCACGGCCCTGGCCACTGCAGGTCTTTAGGAAGTAAACCAGCGGATGGGAGCTTTCTCTCCTGCTGCTCCTCAAATTAACAAAAGAAAAATCAGGAATTGGTCAGTGAAAACAATACACTTCTGCAGTTCTTTTATTATTATTATTTTTTTGATAGGCAGAGTGGATAGTGAGAGAGAGAGAGAGAGAGAGAAAGGTCTTCCTTTTTGCCGTTGGTTCACCCTCCAATGGCAGCCGCGGCCGGCACACTGCATTGATCTGAAGCCAGGAGCCAGGTGCTTCTCTTGGTCTCCCATGCAGGTGCAGGGCCCAAGCACTTGGGCCATCCTCCACTGCACTCCCGGGCCATAGCAGAGAGCTGGCCTGGAAGAGGGGCAACCAGGATAGAATCCGGTGCCCCGACCGGGACTGGAACCCGGTGTGCCGGCGCCGCAAGGCGGAGGATTAGCCTGTTAAGCCATGGCACCGCCCTTCTGCAGTTCTGAGAGGAGCCTGCTTCAGACAGAGGTCTGAGCAACACAGTGTGGACGTGCCCCTGTCACCCCCTTCCCACCCCGGCCTCCCGGCCCCCTGCCAGCTTGGTTGTCCACACGCCGTGTGCTGTGAACATACTATTAAGCTATACAGACTCTGGCATTTTTTGAATAGCATCCAAAATTCTGCCAGCCTAAGGCTGTGTTTGCTGAGAGCCCGCCCTCGTGTCGACACGCCAGCATCACCACGTGTGACAGTTGGCCCCGATGACGTCTCTGTCCGTCTCGACAGGAAGGAAGAGCGTGGAGCAGGGCCTCGAGGCGTCCAGGCTGCCGGCGTTCTCGCTGCAGGAGAAGAGCTACGTTAAGGGCACCTCGGATTTCCTGGGCTTGGGTCACTTCACAACTCGGTACGTCACGGACAGGAGCTACGCCCCCCGCCAGGGACCCAGCTACCAGAATGACCGGGACGTCATGGAGCTGGCCGACCCGGACTGGCCGGATCTGGGGCCCCAGTGGCTCCGCTCGGTGCCCTGGGGGTTCAGGAGGCTCCTCCACTTTGCTCAGGTGATTATTCCGTGGAGCCGGGTCGTGGACATCGAGGCCTGAGCTGCCGCTCTCCAGGCTTAAGCTCGGGCGCCTACCTCTGAAAGCTGATCAAAGAGAACAGTTCCAACTCTCAGGCTCCCCAGTGTGCCGTCCAATGAACCGCTTCTGTGTATATCCTTAGCTACTTAAAAATCTGTTTTAAAGGCAGAGGGGTAGATTTCCAATCCGCTGGTTCACTCTCCAATTGGCTACAATTGCTGGGGCTGGGCCAGGCCAAAACCAGGAGCTGGGAACTCCATCCGGGTCTCCCAAGTGCAAGGACCCAAGCATTGCTTTCCCAGGCCCATTAGCGGGGTGTGCAGGGAGCCGGATCGGAAGCAGAGCGGCTGGGACCCCAGCTGGTGCTCCCACACGAGACGCTGGCACCACAGTGCCGGCCCCATAGCTGAAATTCTATGCTGCCCTTCTCACCCGAGATGGGACATGCGGGAACCACCAAGAAACGGGTTCTTTGTATGGTTTTGCCTCGGGTCCACTCGTCCCTAGGGGAACGTCTGAACTGGCAGGTACCAAGTGAACACACGCTGGACTCAGTGGCGGCAGGCTCACGCGTGTGTTCCCATAGGAGCCTCTGTGCCAGCGCCTACCGGAAGTCAGCAGTTGAGAGCCCGCTGTGTGCCTCCCTTTCAGACGCAGTATGGCGATCCTCCCATCTATGTGACAGAGAACGGGGCGCCCCAAAGAGTGCCCTGCAGTCAGCTGTGTGATGAGTGGAGAATCCACTACCTCAAGGGATACATAAATGAGATGCTGAAAGGTGAGAGCGGGACTAAGGCTGTCTGCTCCACTGTGTCCCCTGACCCCGTGCGATCCGATCACGCGTGATCAGCCAAAGTTTGCTTTTACGTTTCTTTCGGCGTTTTGGTATCGTGCTTTGTAAAGGACTGACACAATACAATGTCCTTGCAGCCGTGAAGGACGGCGCTAACATCAGAGGGTACACCGCCTGGTCTCTGTTGGACAAGTTTGAGTGGGACAAAGGCTATGCGGACCGATACGGATTATACTACGTCAGATTCATTGACAGAAATAGGCCTCGCCACCCAAAGGCCTCCATGCGCTATTACAAGAAAATCATCGCTGCCAATGGGTTTCCCAGTCCGAGAGAGGTGAGGCTACTTCGCCACGTCCTGTGTCCTGGATTTGACAGCAGCGGGGGTGCACAGCGGGGCGAGGCCATCTCTGAGAGGCAGGGGGTACAGCACAGCCCTGTCTCTCCCCTGACTTCCCGCTGTGTGCTCATTTATTTAGCATGCAGCAAACACACCTTAAAATGCCACCCCTAACACACAGAATGCTAGGGGTATGACTAGAACTTACACTGGGGCCCTGCCTGCTTTAGGTTAGGACAGGGCAAAATCAAGACAATTGAACGGTACTCCCAATGTTGTCGCTCTTGTTTTTTATCTGTCTGAAGGGCAGAATTAGAGACAGAGACCTTCCATCCTCTGGTTCACTTTCCAAAGGGTAGCAATGGCCAGGGCTGGGCCAAGCCAAAGCCAGGAGCTTCTTCTTGGTTTTCCATGTGGGTGCAGGGGCTCAAGCACTTGGGCCATCCTCCACTGCCCTCCCGGGCCACAGCAGAGAGCTGGATCAGAGGTGGAGCAGCCAGGGCTTGAACCGGAGCCCATATGGGATGCTGGTGCTGCCCGCCCACCCCTTTTAATATTTGTTTATTTGAAAGTCAGAGTTAGATGGGGAGACAGAGATCTTCCATTCACTGGTTCACGTCCCAGATGGCTGCTTTGGTCAGGGCTCAGCCAGGCCAAAGCCAGGAGCTTCATCTGAGTCTCCCACATGGCTAGCAGGGACCCATGGGTGTAAGTCATCTTCCACTGCTTCCCCAGGTGCATTAGCAGGGAGTTGGATCACAGGTGGAGTAGGCAGGACATGAACTGGTGCACCCAGATGGGATGCTGGCGTCACATACACCTGCTATGCCACAATGTTGTGTCTTATGACAAACAGCTCCTGCTCACTCTTCAGCATATGTATAAAAGGCTAAGTAAAGTGACTGGGTAATGACCATGGCATTTTCTTTACCCACCAGTGGAGCCCTACAGATGCATTGCTCCACAATGAAGTTAAAATAATCAAGCTTACTAATCCTTTCAACCTGTTTTCAATTACATATAAACTTCTCAGCTCTGTTGCCACACCAATTGGCAGGGAATATAAACTATAGAGTGCTTTCATATGAGTATTTTAAAAAAGAATTTATTTGAAAAGCAGTTAGAGAAAGAGAGGGGTTTCTTCCATCTGCTGGTTCACTCCCCAAATGGCCGCAATGGCTAGGGCAGGGCCAGGCTGAAGCCAGGAGCCTCATACAGGTCTCCCACAAGGGTACAAGGATCCAAGCACTTGGGCCATGCGCTGCTGCTTTCCCAGGTGCGTCAGCAGGGAGCTAGATTGGAAGTGCAGCAGCTGGGATTTGAACCGGTGCCCACATGGGATGCTGGCACTGCAGGCAGGCCATTGCTTTAACCCACTGTGCCACAGTGCCATCCCCAAAAGTAATTATTGAAAATGTTGAAATAAACTTGTTCACCAAAATGTCAACGTGAGCCCAGACTAACCAGAGAGGCAGCAGCTGGAAGCTGTCGGGCACTCATACAAGCCCTGGCCCGGACGGATACTCCTCTGCTCAGACTCCCCCACTGCCATGCACGTGGGGGTGCATATGAACGCTTAAAGCACAGGCAGATATTTAAAATGTTTGCCTGTACCCCACACTTACTCCAAAAGGAATGTCAGGTAAGAAGTGTGGTCTCACACTAGTTTGTTCATCTGTGGGGTTTCCATTAGGTGAACCGCTGGCACCGCGAAGCCCTGGACATGTGCTCCATCGACAACCAGATGCTCGCCGCAGGTGAGTGCGTCCGCGTCTGTCCTCGGGCAGGGGGGAGTCACACTGAGTGTGACACATCAGTGACAGCCATCGGAAGTGAATCTTCCAAAGCCACGGACAGCTGCATGTTTCTTCACTCTGAAGTGATTCGGATTCATGTTTCATAAGCACTGTAAACATGAAAACCTACCAGGAGAGAGATGCTTATCCTTCCTGGTTCTCTCTGAATCATGCTGTAAATGTATGTAGCTGCAGTTCTTGTTCTTGTGGGAGGAGGGAAGTCAACCCTTACACCAAATGCGATGAAACACTCCAAATTTAGATTTGCTCATTGAGCAAGTAATTTTATTAAGCACTCAACTATTAGTTAAGGGGGTATTTTAAGCCCTGGAGATACAACAGTGAACAAAAAACAAGGAGCCTCGCCTTCTAGAAGGCATCATTTCTTATGCAACGGGATGTAAAAGGGCAGAGACACGGGGCAGTCAGCGGGACACCCCCTGGTTAATAAGCTCGTCTTTGCTGTGCTATCGCACAATCCCGTCAGCTTTACCAGCCAGTGCCCCAGCACGCACCACCCCGCAGACCTAAATAGCCAGGCGGCTCTGCCTCATCCACCCCACTTACCCAGGGGCCTGGCACACAGCCTGCAAGTGTCTGCCACTCTGCACACACAATATGCTAGTCACTTGGCTCGTAAAAAATTATCAAACTGTCAACGCCGACACTCACCCCCCTCTCAGGACGCACGGCATCCTCTCTGGGCCTCTCAGGAGTTTTCCTTCACCCACCTCTCCAGCAGAGCCGAGAGGAGCCATGAGACCTGCTGTCAATCCTGAGATTAACACACAGGGGGATGGGTGGGGCTTGCACGCTGCCACTCAGCCGGTCTCTTCTGAAAGGTTTTACAAAGCCTTCAGTGCACCCGAGAGAGAGTAACTAGACGACAGGGCGCTGCCCCCCCAGGCCCCTGCCTCACAGCCAAGCCCACTGGCCGAGCCCTGCGCTGGGGCTGACGCTGGCTGTCGCGTTGCAGAGCCCCTGCTGAGCCACATGCAGCTGGTGACGGAGATCGTGGTGCCCACGGTGTGCGCGCTCTGCGTGCTCATCGCGGCCGTGCTGCTGCTGCTGCTGCTGGGCAGGCGGAGCTGAGGGGCTGCAGGCCACGGCCCCCGCGGGCTCGCCGCCTTCCGGCTCTGCAAGTTTCCACACACGTCTGCTTCCGGCTCGTCGGTAATTATCCCCACCCCCCAACTTTTGTTTTGTGCTGGGACCTACAAATGAGAAAATGGAAGCATAAGTCAAATAAAAACCACTTGTTAACGTCAGCTCTCCCGAAGTCGGCATGACTACTTTGCTACTCGGCACACGTTTTCATTTTACAAAAGTGGGACCACTGCATACAAACCATTTGGTCGGCTGAGTTTTTAAAACATTTCGAACGTGTCAAACATGTCACCGTAGCAGCCTGCCAGCTCAGCACTGTCCAATGCAGAGGCTCAGGGCCAACGCTCGCCAGGAGAAAGTGAGCACAGGCTCTGGTCTGAGATGCCCCGGAGGCCAAGTGCAGTCACTGTGTTCACTCGGACAGAGCAGTCACTGGCCCAGAGAATACTTCAGCTCTGCTGAAAGGTCAAACTCATCTCCATTTATTTGTGGACAAAATGACTTAAATAATTTTAATTTTTTTCTATTTACCTTTGTTTCTGGAACACAGTAGAAAATAGTGTTAACCGAAAGAATCCATGAAAATAATACCACCAATCAAAATGTTTCTATCTGGGGCTTCATCTTAGAGCTGGGCTGGGTTAAAACTTTTTAACAATTTTGCCTTCAATGTTAAGTTGGTCAGGAGTCCGCTCCTTCTACCACAAATAGGAGGGCATTTCAAAAATGGAATGACAAGATGTTTATTTTGGTGCAATTTTTAAAAACTTATGCATAGTTTTCTTAATGTGTATTTCCTGTGAAGTTTCTGAACAATGCTTATACAGGTTTAAAATGCAGAGACATGATGACTCAAAAAAACTGGGGGTGGGGGACAGGTGGTTGGCCTTGCAGCTGAAACCCCACTGGCTGGGATGGAGGCACACACTGCAGCACCTGAGTGTGATCCCCATGGTCAAGTACCTGGGCCATCTTTTTCCCAGGCACCTCAGCAAGGGGCTGGATGGGAAGTGAAGCAGCTGGGACACAACCCAGTGCTGAGAAGTCCAGCTCCTGCCTCCACCTCCCGATAACGCACACCCTGAGAGGCAGCGGCAATGCCTCAGATGGCTGGGTTCCTGCCACCCTCATGGGAGACCTGGGCACTTGGGGGAGTGAACCTCTCCACTCCTCCTGCCTGTCTTTTTCTCTGCCTCCTAAACAAACATTTTTAAAATTTGTATTTCCCTGCTTTCTAGGATTTAATTGGCCAAAACAAGTTAGCCAGTTCATGACTTCTACTGCTTGGTAACATCGGGTAAGCCTCTTGTCCTCATCTACAATGCCCATGGAAGGTATCGCATCACAGTGCAGCTGGAGAGAGAAAGTGCGCGGAATACCTTGGCGAGGGCCCTCAGCGCGCGCTACTTGAAGTGCACCTGGCTGCAGGTGGCCATGCTGGCGAAGGGCGCCCTCTCCTCCAGGCTGCCGTTGAGTGTCAGCTCAGAAAAGTCTGTAAACAGAAAGAAGGCGCGATGAGAGCCGCTGCGCCTTGCCGCCCTGCCACCCTGCCCACAGCTCAGTGACCGAGCGGCAGTGGCATGGCGCGTGGCTTCCGTAACAATCTCAGACCAGAATCGGGCAGCACACCGCACTGCATGTACATATGACATCATCCTGACGCACTGACAGTGCGGTTAAGTACAGCGTTTAGGGCATTTTCTTTAAGTTACATATGTCTCAGGTGGGAGCCTAGTGCTTTATTTTTTGTGCCACTCAAATAGGGGTAAACAGTTTCAACAAACATAATTTGTAGTTTAGGAAAGACACTCTGTGGGATTTGTAGTCTTAGAGTCTCACATACCCATTTGTCTCTCATGACTGTTCTGTTTCAAAAATAAATGGTCCAGTTGTGAGATGGGATTACACCCACTCCTTGTGGCTCAGCGTTTTGGTTTGCATCTTTTCTCCATTATCAGTTATAAACAGTCATTTGCTGCCCACCCAGTGGGTGCTCAGTACTCCCCTGGACTCTGTTTTTCTCCCCCCTTATTCCCTCTCCTGTGGTGGGCACTGCTCTCAAGCTCCCAGCTGTTTCACACCGTGAGATACCAGGACAAGCTGGCCTTCAACCTCAGTGTGCGGTCTAATTCCTTAAATGCAGGCCACCTGTGATAGCACAGCCCATTACTGGGCTTTAGCCTTCGTACCTGAGGCTTCGTTTGAATAGCTCATGACTTTTACAAATGAGGCTCTCCTTCAAGAGTGGGGGCTTTAGGCCAATAGTCACTGAATAATTTCTAGACAAACACATCAAGAATATGTAATGGGTAGAAGAGGTTACAAAGTTCAAGTCAAAATGGAATTTGAGTACATTTCCAAGCATACTAATAGATGATTTTGTAAGAATTTCTTATCTTTGTGGAAGGAGTTATTGGGCCAATGCATTAGCAAATTGAAATAATGTCAACATTCAAACTAATTTCCACTCTTGAAGCAACCTGTGACAGACTGAGAGCTGTTCCGTTGCTTAGGGAGCCAGCATCACTGGGAACATCCACCTTTCTCATCATTACTATGGGTGAGGTCGAGCACCTTGTATTACGACGACACTGGAATTTCCTTTTTGGGGAACTGCTCCTATCATCTGTCCTTTTTTACCAAGTTATTTACATTTTTCTTGCGGATTTGCAAGTTCTTTATATACCAGGAAAGGACGCCCTGTTCTGAGCACGAGATGCGTCTCCTGGCTCACATCTGCCTGTTAAGCCTTGGGCGTGTTTTGCCATGCAGAAATCTCTTTGTATTTAGTTGGTGTTCAACTTCTGTGGCGCCCAGGTTTCGTCTGGCACTTGGAGAGGACAGCTGTGACTTCAGCTGGCGGCCTCAGGAAAGCGCTCTGGCTGCTTCAGGACTTCTGCAGTTTCACTGTCTGAGCAGAGCCCCTGACACAAGTTTCCACTATGCCCGAATCAAAACACACAGCTCTGGGGAGTAATTCTGCGAAGTATCCAGAACATCTGTATTCCCAGACTACAGGCTTTTGAAATCTTAGGTTCTGTCTGAAATCAGACTGGTTGTCAAGTAATCCTTGCAAAATTTTAACGTTTCATGAACAAGAGACAACAGAACCTCAGACATGGGTGTCTGAGGAAGAGGGAAGACTTGGTGGCTTAGCTCTTTTCACTGCGAGACATTCACTGATGAACGTGGACCATACTGACAGAGCCCTGGGAACAGCTCTCACTCAGTCACAGGGGACACGAGGGTGGACACAGAGCCACGATGGGTGGGGCGGTGCACAACGCTGTGAGGTGTGGCCTGCATTTCCACCTCCTCACCTGTCTTTACTCCTCTGTGCCTCCTGCTCGCTCTCTCTTCTAATAAACATTTCTCTATCCCGGATAATGAGATAAAGTGTCATTATCACACAGTGGATTCTCTGGGCATTACGCTTATATATATAAAAAGTATAATTTTTTAAGACTAAAGATGTTTTACACCTAGAGCTCAGGAAAATTATTTAAAACTAGTTCCTGAAGATAAGACAATGACCTCCCTAAGGTGTATTTTCTACTGGGATAATTCGTCTGAACAGATCAGAAGCCATCTTTACCATTACCAGGTCTGTGAAAACTCAGGTGGTCTACAGGTGAGCTGTCACTCAGCTGCCAAACAGTTTTGACCTTCTTCTGACCGCTGTTTATTTCCACTCTCCATTTCTGTGGTTTCTCACTAAGGAAAGGAAAAAAAAATGTTTTTCTTTCTATAGCCATTTAGTGATGTCCTCATTTGCTAAACACCGAGGAAGGAGAGACAAACAGGTCCCCGCCCTCAAGAAGTGCAGTGGGGGCAGGGGTTGTGGGTGGCCAAGCGTTCAGATGGCTGGGTTGAGATTCTGCATCTCATATCCTGGTGCCCAGGTTAGATCCCTGGCACAGCTCCTGCTGGTGCACACCCTGGGGAGCAGGGGTCCCTACCACACAAGAGGGAGGCCTGGACTGAGTTCCCAGCTCCTGGCCCTGGTCCCTGGCCAAATGCTGCTCTAGGCAGCTGGGGAGTGAATCAGAGCGTGCGATCTCTCTGCCTCTCAAAAAAAAAAAAAAAAAAAAAAAAAAAAAGTTTTAATTTTAAAAGACAACATTGATACCAATTTACCAACTCAATGTTTTCAAAAGCAGTAACAGGGAAATACCAGCTGAGTCAGGGGACAAAAGAAGGTAAGACTGTAACTCGGGGGTTGCACTCTCCATTCCGGGAGGGGCTGTCAGGTGGAGAGAAAGGCCAGCATGAGAGGCCAGAGGCTCCCCGGCCTACAGAAAGCAGCCGCAGGGCTGGGAGGAGGTCAGATGGGGAGGACTCGGACAATCAGCATCTCGGAGGGGAAGCAGCTCAGGGTCACCAGGTCTCCGTGGGACATGGACACCAAAATGCCTACAGTCACGGAGGGGCTTAAGGCATTAATTTAATAATGAACTTGCTTACCTTTGGTATAAGTTTTTTATGGCAGCTGCTCTGACCGGTAGCTGAAAAATGTGTTGCTCATCAAGAGGATTCTGTTTATAGTATTTTATGCAGGATCTAAAACAAACAAAAAGACCTACTTTTGAAAAAAAGAGCCGGATGGAGATAAATCGTCAGGTCATGTGACGCTCAGGAGTGACCCTCAAAGTTTATCAACGACCACAAGCAGCAGCAGCAACACAAAGAATCATCTCAGAGCCACAACATCAATACCAACCCCCGCCCCGACAAAACTTTCGTCATTTTTTTCTTTGAAAGGAAATTTTTTTTTTTTTTTTGACAGGCAGAATGGATAGTGAGAGAGAGAGAGACAGAGAGAAAGGTCTTCCTTTTTGCCATTAGTTCACCCTCCAACGGCCGCTGTGGCCGGCGCATCTCGCTGATCCAAAGCCAGGAGCCAGGTGCTTCTCCCGGTCTCCCAAGGGGTGCAGGGCCCAAGCACTTGGGCCATCCTCCACTGCACTCCCGGGCCATAGCAGAGAGCTGGACTGGAAGAGGGGCAACCGGGATAGAATCCGGTGCCCCAACCAGGACTAGAACCTGGTGTGCCGGCGCCGCAAGGCGGAGGATTAGCCTGTTAAGCCATGGCGCCGGCCTGAAAGAAAATTTCATTTAAAAAATACCACTGTGGACACATTTCTCATATACAGCAACATTTAAGCCCAAAGAAAGGCTTTTTCAGGAGAAAACAGAGGGGAAGGAGACACAGCCTCCACTTTTCAGAGTCTGGTGAAGAAGAATTGACTCATTTACACTGCTGATCTTTAATGAAAAAAAGAAAAAAACAAAAAACACCTCTTCCAGGTTCTATTAAAAATTTTTTATTTAAAAATTTTCCTTGCCACTGAGGCAGGTCCTAATTTTAGAAAAGGCAAAGGATGCCCTTATTTCTAGTCTGAGGCCTCACACACGCACCAGGCACCCCGGCCCACGGCCGCCCTGAGCGAGCGTCTTGGGGCTGTAAGGACAGCGGTGCTACCAGCAGGTTGGCATCAGGGCTCAAGCCCTCCCTGGAGCAGAGATGGCGGCCATGGCAGTCCGGCCCAGGCTTATAGGGACGTAGGGAGAGAGGAAACTAATATTTACTAGGTACCTACACAGTGTCAATACCCTATACCCATTCACGGCGTCATCTTTACAGCACACACGTGGGGTTATCAGAGGAGTAAGATGCATGGAAAGGACCTTCCCAAGGCAGTCAGAGAGCTCAGGGCCAGACGTCACGTCCGTTCCTGCCGCGGCCTCGCCTTCCTAGGACACTGACCAGAACCATGCATGCGGAGGACAGGCGAACAGGTGCTACCCTAACTGGCAATGACACTGTACAGATTTTGCCTGCAGTTTTTCAGAATGAATATATTTTATGTAAGTAACAACAGAGATACTTACTGTGTCAGAGAAAAGAGAAGTTCATGTTGAAGTTTAATGAAAAGCATGCAGCTGACTACTATTTCTAGAATATGGTGGAGCTTCTGGACACGATAAACCTGCTCTTGTAAATCTACTGATGGAGAAATGAAGTATTCCTGAAATGAAAAAAGTAAAAGCAAAACAGGGCGTTAAAGAGTAAAGTAGGGGCCGGCGCCATGGCTCAACAGGCTAATCCTCCGCCTTGTGGCGCCGGCACACTGGGTTCTAGTCCCGGTTGGGGCGCCGGATTCTGTCCCGGTTGCCCCTCTTCCAGGCCAGCTTTCTGCTATGGCCCAGGAGTGCAATGGAGGATGGCCCGAGTGCTTGGGCCCTGCACTCCATGGGAGACCAGGATAAGTACCTGGCTCCTGCCTTGGGATCAGCACGGTGCGCCGGCCGCAGTGTGCCGGTCGTGGCGGCCATTGAAGGGTGAACCAACAGCAAAAGGAATACCTTTCTCTCTGTCTCTCTCTCTCACTATCTACTGCCTGTCAAGAAAAAAAAAAAAAAAAGAGTAAGTAGGTTCTTGGGGCTGGTGCCGTGGTGTAGTGGGTAAAGCCACCGCCTGCAGTGCCAGCATCCTATATGGGCGCTGGTTCTAGTCCCGGCTGCTCCACTTCCTATCCAGCTCCCTGCTATGGCCTGGGAAAGCAGTGGAAGCTGGCCCAAGTGCTTGTGTCCCTGCTCCCACGTGGGAGACCAGGAAGAAGCTCCTGGCTCCTGGCTTTGGATCGGCGCAGCCCGGCTGTTGTGGCCAACTGGGGAGTGAACCAGCAGATGGAAGACTTCTCTCTCTGCCTATCCTTCTCTGTGTAACTTTTTTTTTTTTTTTTTAAGATTTATTTATTTGAAAGAGTTACACAGAGAGAGGAGAGGCAGAGAGAGAGAGGTCTTCCTTCCGATGGTTCACTCCCCAATTGGCCACATGGCCAGAGCTTTTTTTTTTTTTTTTTTTTTTTTTTTGACAGGCAGAGTGAACAGTGAGAGAGAGAGACAGAGAGAAAGGTCTTCCTTTTTGCTGTTGGTTCACCCCCCAATGGCCACCGCAGCCGGTGCACCACGCTGATCCGATGGCAGGAGCCAGGTACTTATCCTGGTCTCCCATGGGGTGCAGGGCCCAAGCACTTGGGCCATCCTCCACTGCACTCCCAGGCCACAGCAGAGAGCTGGCCTGGAAGAGGGGTAACCAGGACAGAATCGGTGCCCCAACCAGGACTAGAACCTGGTGTGCCGGCGCCGCAAGGCGGAGGATTAGCCTATTGAGCTGCGGCGCCAGCCACGGCCAGAGCTTTTAAATTAACGGTACACAGAATGGGCAAAAGAAAAACCAAGTTGAGAATGAGAAATGAACTCACCAAATGGTTCAAAGATGCAAGTTCTTGACCTATGAAGAAAAAATGCAGATGCACAAATAAGGTTTAGGAATTGTCTACTACATGCTAAGGAAGCTAAGTAAACATTCTGATAGCTCATAAATGAAAGAGACAGTCAGGGTAAATAGGAACTCTCAAAAGCCCCATTTTCTCACATGACACCATAACAAAAGGCCAGCACTTATTCTAAAACTGATCATATTGTGCTTCTAATGAAAAGGATCCAGTGTTGGGTATTCAAACATCTTACAAAAGGGTTTTTTATTTATGACACTAAGCTAGCAGAATCTCAAATGTTTGAATTAAAAACAAACCCACAAACAACAACTACAGTGATACGTAACCGAATACCTGGATGAAGGGACAAACTAGGGCCACAGAAGGAAATGTTTATCTCACAGGAGCCAGGCAAAGCCAGCCCACAAACGACCAGGGGTCAGCAGAAGGACGAAATCTGAGAACATCTACACAGACAACAACTGAGACGTGCGTTTCTATCTTTTGAGCTGGGAAAGGGACTTACCTATGAAAAAACTGATATAATCTTTCTTTAGTTTGTCCAAACCAATTTCCAAAAGTATCTGAAGTGGAATAGTCCCTGTGAGGGAAACTGTGTCCATGGTGCCGTGGTAGGACTGATGGATGAGCTTGCTCAGTAAGCTGTTACTCCCACTGTGGAGCTAGAAATCGAGAGCATTTTATAAAACGTAGATAAATCCAATAGGCAAAAGAGAAGCGAATTACAGCTTCCATGAGTTAAACATCGTTAAGTTTACATTCTTAGTCTCCCGACACTATAAATGGTTGCAACCAAAGTCACAACCTATAAACATGCCAGTTTCTGAAATGCTGTTCCTAGCTACCCCCACCTTTTTAAGGTTAAGTCTGAAACTACAAAGAAGAGCTTCAACCTATCACCCCTAGGTACAGTTCCACCACAGAGAAGTCACAGCTGGTCCTCAGAGGCTTCACAGCTAGGAATGCTCTTGTCCTCCATAGTGAGCCGCTGCTGCTGCACGAAGGACTCCCTGTGTGGTCCCTGCTTTTGTCACAAGGAACTCCTCACTGCCTGCAATGTCCAGCACACTAACTGCAAATTAAGAAGCGCTGTGAACTAGAGACTTCACACTGTTCTAAAGGTTAAACAATTCATTTTAAATCTACATAAAACATCTGTCATTTTTCCATTCCTTTCCAATATCTCTATTGTTGTTTACAATTTCTTTTTTTGAATGAATGGCACCTCATTTCCAACCATTGTACAGAGTGGGATTACACTACAAACCCACAAACACCGAAACTCAGGGAAAATCTCGGTGGCCCAAATGGATCCCTACGGGCCGTCAGGTGGAGCCTGCCAGCCTCTGCTCGGAGTGTGCCCGGCCACACCTCCCAACATGGCTTAGCTCCTATGCTCAGTAAGTGGCAGCCAGATTAATGAAAATAACTCCTATTAAGTGAGGAACCCTTTGTTTCTAACTTTTTACTTAGTCTTTTCCTGATTATAAAAGCAGTACAAGGGGCTGATGCTGTGGTGCAGTGGGTTAAGCTGCTACTTATGACACTAACATCCCGTATGGATGCTGGTCCATGTCCTGGCTGTTCCACTTCCAATCCAGCTCCCTGCTGGATTGTCTGGGAAAGTAGAAGAGAGCCCAAGTGTCTGAGCCCCTGCTACAGGAGACCTGGATGAAGCTCCTGGCTCTGCCCAACATAGGCCTAGCCATTGTGGTCATTTGAGGAGTAAACTAGCAGATGGAGCTCTCTCCCCCTAAGTCTGCCTTTCTAATACATAAGTATTTAAAAAAAAAAAAAAAAAAAAGTTTTAGTTATTTAAAAGTCAGAGTTAGAGAGAGGTAGAGCCAGAGAGAGAGAAAGGTCATCCATCCACTGTGTTCACTCCCCAAAAGATCACAATGGCCAGAGCTGTGCTGATCTGAAGCCAGGAGTTTCTTCTGGATCTCCCACATGGGTGCAGGGGCCCAAGGACTTGGGCCATCTTCCACTGCTTTCTCAGGCCATAGCAGAGAACTGGATGGGAAGTGGAGCAGCTGGGACTTGAATCGGCACCCATATGGGATGCCGGCACTGTAGGCCATTGCACCACAGCAACGGCCCCAATAAGTAAATCTTGAAAAATTTTAAAAAGCACAGATTCATTGTGGAAATTGTAATGTGCAGAAAAGTTCAGGGCTAGCACCGTGGTGTAGAAGATTAAGCCTCCAACTGCAGTGTTGGCATCCCATATGGGCACTAGTTTGAATCCTGGCTATTCCACTTCCGATCTAGCTCGTTGCTAATATGCCTAAGAAAGCAGCAAAAGTGCTTGGGCCCATGCACCCACATGAGAAACTTGGAAGAAGCTCCTGGCTCCTGGTTTTGGCTTGGCCCAGCCCCAGCCATTGTGGCCATATGGGGAATGAATCAGTGCATGGAAGGTCACTCCCTCTCTATCTCTTTCAAGTAAATAAATAAATATTTATTTAAAAAGAAAAAATATGTAATTCAAATGGAAAGTCACTTGGAACCCTTCCACCAGAAGGTGGAAAGCTTTAAAAACCTCCTGATACACTGTGAGGCTCTCAATACATTAGTTATCAAAACTGCTTTTTAGGAAGAGTGTCCCAATTTGTATTCTCATTAGTATAGGGGAGCACTCATCTACAGCAGCAGTTGACGACATCAGTGTTGCACACACTGAGCACTTCACCAGGAGCCAGGCAGCAGGAGATGCACATGAACTGAATAGTTATTCCTGCACCAACACTGGGAGGCAGTCACTGTCCCCACCCTCACTTCCAGACAAGGACCTTGTGACCCAGGTAGTGAAGGACCTGCCCACGTCTGCAGAGCTACAATTCAGACCCGAGCAAAGTGCTGCCATGCCTGTGTCCTCACCCATCGTGCTGGGCTGCTGAGGAAACAGCAAGTCACAACCTACCCACGGCTGGATGTCACCACGCTGTAGACTCTGGATGACCAACGAGAAACACTTCACCAAGTCTTGATACGAAACCACACCTTGAAAAACACATCAGTCTGATGTTATTTTCATAGTAAATCCATCATTCATTTTAATATACAAATGAAATAGATTAATAACCTATACTTTATGGATGGAGAGGAAAGGAATTAAAGATGGTTAAAAAAAGGTTTAATACATTTTAAAAACATTTTTATTTAAAGGGGCCAGCACTGTGGTATAGTGGGTAAAGCCACCACTGTGACACCGGCATCCCACATGGGCCCTGGGTTCATCCCAGATGCTTTGCTTCTGATCCAGCTTCCTGCTAATGGCCTGGGAAAAGCAGCAGCAGATGGTCCAAGAGCTTAGGCCTCTGTCATCCACATGGGAGAGCTGGATGAAGCTCTAGGCTCAAGCCTGGTCCAGTTCTGGATGTTGTGGCCATCTCAGGAGTGAACCAGCAGGTGGAAGATCCCTCTCTCTGTAACTCTTTCAAATAAGAAATAAAATCTTTTAAAAAACTCACTTATTTCAGGTAGAGAGACAAAGATCTGCCACTTGCTGATTCACCCAAATACATGCAACAACTGGCACTAGGCCAGGCCCAAGCCAGAAGCTGGAAACTCAATCTGGCTTCCATATGGGTGGAAGGGACTCCAGTACTTGGTCCATCACCTTCTGTCTCCAACAGTGCACATCAGCAGGAAGCTGGAATCAGAAGAGGAGCTGGGACTCAACCCCAGGCACTGATATGGAATGTAGGCATCCCCAGGGGTGGTTTAACTACTGTACTAAATGCCCACCCTGATTTAATACATTGTTAAAGAAAGAAATCCAGGTCAGATTGCAAACAAAACAAAACAAACAAAAAAACTTAGAGGGCCAGCATGGTGGCGTAGCAGGTAAAGCTGCTGCCTGCAGTGCCGGCATCCCATATGGGCACTGGTTTGAGTCCTGGCTGCTCCACTTCCGTTCCAGCTCCCTGCTATGGCCTAGGCAAGCAGTAGGAGATGGCCCAAGTGCTTGGGCCCCTGCACCCATGTGGGAGACCCGGAAGAAGCTCCTGGCTCCTGGCTGGCCATTGTTGCCAACTGGGGAGTGAACCAGCAGATAGAAGACCTCTCTCTGCCTCTCTGTAACTTTGCCTTTCAAAATAAGTAAATAAATAAAACAGGAAAGAGCACAATCACACCGGACACCTACTGCTGCTCATCTTGCACCACAGCTGCTCAGCGAAGTCGAGGTCCCCGCGCACCGTGATCAGCACAGACCTGTCCACCGCGGCAGTGTCGGGCTTCACGCTCTGGAGAGGAAACACGCCTCAGCAAACACTCGGCTCAAACCCAAGAGGGGGACGCTGGGTAGCACAGGCTTTCAAACACAGATTCACCAACACAAAGGTGGACACAGATGCGTTTTCTACAATTGCATTCGCTAACGAGGACAAACTCCTGCACACAGTGCACAAGTGCAGCCTGCAAATCATTTCAGAACTGGAATGCCCAGAAATCCAGACAACAAATGCTGGTGAGGATGTGGGGAAAAAGGTACCCTAAGCCACTGACGGTGGGAATGCACAGCCACTGTGGAAGACAGGATGGAGAGCCCTCAGAATATAGGACCTCCATATGACCCAGCCATCACACTCCTGGGAATTCACCCAAGGGAAATGAAGTCAGCATATGGAAGAGTTATCTGTTCCCCTGTTTACTGCGGCTCAATTCACAATAGCTAAGATATGGACTCAACCCAAATGCCCATCAACTGAAGACTGGATACAGAAATTATGGGATATGCACACCATGGAATACTACACAGCAGAAAAAAATGAAATCCTGTCATTTGCAACAAAATGGATGAAACCGGAAAACATCATACTTAGTGAAACAAGCCAGTCCCAAAAGGACAAATCCCATATGTTCTTCCTGATCTGTGATAATTAGTAGAGCACCTAAAAGGTAATCTATAGAAGTAAAATTAATACTTCAAGATGCAATGATTTTGAACAGCCCTTGTCACAAACTATTGAGGAATAGTTTTTTTTTTTTTTTCATACAGTTTATGGAACTCTTTGCTTAGTATAGAGTTAATCATATGTGTATAAAGTTAACTGAAAATAGATCTTAGTAAAAAATAAGAATGGGAATAGGAGAGGGAGGAGGAAGAGGGATGGGGGAGTGGGGGAGGTATGGTGGGAATAATCACTATGTTCCCAAACTTGTACTGATGAAATGCATGAAGTTTGTATTCCTTAAATAAAAGGTTTCTGGGGGAAAAAAAAAACTGGAATGCTTAATAAACATTCAGCTTTTCTTACAGATGAAAATCTTTAAGAAATTACCTTTTTCTTCATTTCTTTTTGTTAAATGAGAATATAACCAGCTTAATAAATACATAAATATAATACCATATTACAGCATAGTGAAATAAGATCTTATAGTATACTACCAACAATTTCACTTATATATCTCCACAACTGAGCAACTAATTAATATTTACATGTAATTCGCATTATAAAAATACTTACCAGCTCTTAAGGAAAGCAATCACTAGCACTGACATTAAAGACAAGAAAAGGGACCAGTGCTGTAGTATAGGGGGTTAAGCCTCTGCCTGTGGCTCTGGCATCCCATATGGGTGCGGGTTCGTGTCCCGGCTGTTCCACTTCTGATCCAGCTCTCTGCTATGGCCTAGGAAAAGCACTGGAATACGACCCAAGTGCTTGGGCCCCTGCACCCACGTGGGAGACCTGCAGGAAGCTCCTGGCTCCTAGCTTCAGATCAGCCCCACTCTGGCCATTGTGACCATTTGGGGAGTAAATCAGCAGATGGAAGACCTCTCTGTCTGTAACTCTGCCTCACCAATAATCTTAAAAAAAAAAAGAAAAAAGAAAGAAAGACTACAAAACTCCCTAAAATGCAGCCCTGACTAGATGAGATCCGAGATGGTACAACATGAAACATAACAGTACAATCCAATCTTAAAGGTTCACTTCTACGTGACAGTACTCACTCACCTCTGTGTCCTTTCTCGTGGAATCCCCAAATCCACCCAGCTGTTCCAAGTCTAGAAAGTGGCAGAAGCTGGTTAATTCTCGATTCTGCTGTTCTGCTCTGCAAATTCTTTGCATCCTAATCCCATTGTCAAGTGGCACACAGGACAGGAGACGTGTAACTGGGGACTTGGGCCATGACTGGCATCTCCAGCAGAGGGAATTCGAGGTTCCCATCACATCAGGTGTGGGAGGAACGGAGGGACACGACCGCCCCAGCCTGCCCCTGCCAGGCGCACAGCAGGGACGCAGAGGCTACCGTTCACCCCTCTTTTCCTCCAGTCTCAGATATGGCTGTCACAGAAATTTCAAATCAAATCTTACTCACTTTTAACATGACTTCACGACAAAAGCTGTCCCTTCAACCACGTCAGACCTCATCATTTTACGCATATTCCAACCCAAAAGAATATCAAGCCGCAGAGACAACTTGTATTTAAGTGTAGCAAATATAAATTCTCAGTCAAGAAAAATAAGAATGAGTTAGGAAACAAATACCGTTCAGAAATTCCTGTACAAGTTCAACAGCAGATTTTGCTTCCAGAGGCTCGAGCCACTCGGTAACACCAGTCCTCAAACCATCAGCCAACACCTATACAGAGATTTTAAAAAGCCCAAAGACTCCGTTAGCAGAAAACACAGTTTGATCAGTAAGGATCCATTCAATAGTATTAATTGTGCTAACATTTTACAGTGTTTGTCACTTGCCAGCTATGGCAGAAGTGCTTTATATGTAGTATGTTATCCTAACAAAACTCTTGGGGGGGGGGCGGAGAACCAGTGCTGTGGCATAGTGGTTAAAGCCCTGGCCTGCAGTGCCGGCATCCCATATGGGCGCTGGTTCAAGTCCTGGCTGCTCCACTTCTGATCCAGCTCTCTGCTATGGCCTGGGAAAAGCATTGGAAGATGGTCCAAGTGCTTGGGTCCCTGCACCCAGAAGAAGCTCCAGGCTTCTGGCTTCAGATCAACCCAGCTCCAGCCATTGTGGCCATTTTGGGAGTGAACCAGCAGATGGTTCATCTCTCTATCTCTCTCACTCACTCTCTCACCTCTGCCTCACAGTGCAGAAGAGATCCTCAGGAAATGACCACTGTGAAACTGTATGGGCGCTCAGAGACCCAGATGAGGCTCCTGGCTCCTGGCTCTGGCCTGACCCAGCCCTGACTGTTGCAGCCATTTGGAGAGTGAGCCAGAGGATGGAACATCTCTCTCTGACTCTGTAACTCTGACTTATAAATAAGTCTTTAAAAAAATGTAAAACGGTGTAGTTACTTTGGATAACAGTTACAGCTCAGCAGTTCCTCAGAACTCAGTTACCATATGACCCAGCAACTCCATTCAAGAGGTGTAAAACACCCACAGAGACATCCCTGCAGAAGTATTTATGGCATTATTCATAATGGCCATGGGGCCGGTGATGGGGCGTAGTGGGTTAAGCCTTTGCCAGCACTCCACATAGGCGCTGATTTGAGTGAAACCTGGGTGCTCCACTTCTGATCCAGCTCCTTGCTGAGCCTGGGAAAGCGGAGGACAGCCCAAGTTGTACTTAGGGCCCTGCACCCATGTGGGATGGACAGAAGCAGCTCTGGGATCTTGGCTTCAGCCTGGCCCAGCCCCAGCCATTGCAGACATTTGGGGAGCGAACCAGCAGATGGAAGATCTCTCTCTCTCCCCTCCTCTCTCTATAACTCTGCCTTTCAAATAAAAAAAAAAAAAATCTTAAAAACTAAGTAAATAAATATTCACAGTATGTTCATCAACCAATGAATGGATTAACCAAATGTGGTATGTCCATGCAGTGGAATGCTATTTGGCAACAAAAAAGGAACAAAGCACTACAGAAAACAGATTAAAGACTGCAAGGGGCTAGTGGGGCTTAGCTGGAGATGAAAATGTTCTAAAATTAAATATGGTGACAGTTGTGCAACTTGGTAAATACACTAAAAAACTGAAATTGCACACTTAATATGGGTAAATTTAATGGGGTGAAATATATATTTCTTTCTTTCTTTTTTTTTAATTTTTGACAGGCAGAGTGGACAGTAGAGGGAGACAGAGAGAAATGTCTTCCTTTTGCCATTGGTTCACCCTCCAATGGCCGCCGCGGTAGGCGCGCTGTGGCCGGCACACCACGCTGTTCCGATGGCAGGAGCCAGGTGCTTCTCCTGGTCTCCCATGGGGTGCAGGGCCCAAGCACTTGGGCCATCCTCCACTGCACTCCCTGGCCACAGCAGAGAGCTGGCCTGGAAGAGGGGCAACCGGGACAGGATCGGTGCCCCGACCGGGACTAGAATCCGGTGTGCCGGCGCCGCAAGGCGGAGGATTAGCCTACTGAGCCACGGCGCCGGCCGTGAAATATATATTTCAATAAAGCTGTTATAAAAAGACATAAGGAAGACACTGAGTAGATCCTAGTTTGCTTTGTATGCCAAACTAATGGAGTCTCTACTGCATTAAAATGAGGAATCCCTTTGAGATTCAATATATAGACTTGAGCCCAAATTACTGACACACAAAATTATTAAAACAAATGCTAGTTAACCTTTAGTATCAATCAAAATCCCCATTTATCAGCAGAACATTAAACTTGGGAGTAAAATGGCAGCTGACCAGCCAGGAAAGAGGAGAACCACTCATGAATACACACCAAATGCCCCATTAGCAAGGCGGGGAAGAGCAGAGACTATCAACCAACTAATGCTCCCTTTAAAGCAGAGGTGAAGTGCCTGACCCAAGGGCCATATGAGACGTGCAAAATCACGTGGTCTGGACCTGCCAAGGCAACAGCAGGTCTGTAGTAAGCTGATTTTTAAGCCAATCATTTTGAAAGGCCCGCAAATGAGGTTATAAAGATCCGAACGATAGAAAAAAGGTCCCTAGCCTGGCTTTAACAGGAAGAACATGTAAGTAAAAGAAGACTGCCCAACTGCCAAGAGCATCGCACAAACCACACATTTAGAAGAAACTTTAAAGAATACAAAGTAAAACATGGTGCAAGCAAACATTTTCACAAAAACCTGATGTACTGCAAGTCAGGAACTGCAGAAGGCTACTCACCAGGAGGAACCTCAGCTCTCTGTGAAGATGGTTCAGACGACCCCTGGGCTCTCCCGACTCCACTTTAATATTCTGAAAAGCAGCCAAAGTCTGTCAGTCTCACTAGTCATCCCAGCTTCTCTGTTTAAGGGTCACGGTCACCTGCATGTCACATCATCCACACATTAAAAATTCCATTTCAGACAGCACCAATGAAGGGAGGAATGAAGTCAACCTTCCCCAGCGAGGCTGCAGAGCCTGCCTTCCCGAGAGAGCAACCTAGATTCAAGCCAGCACTGCACCCTCTCTTCGCCCGACCAGTGGCAGCTGCATGGAGCAAAGCCCTCGGCACAGGCTCTCCTGCCCTTGCCCATGAAACTTCAGGGGAACAGGCAGGAGAAACTTGAACAAATATCTCTCAAGAGTCAATAATGACTGGACATTATCACATACCAAAAGAAATTCCCCCAATAAATCCGTTGATTAGACCCCTAACTAAACCAACAGGGTGCTGTCCTTGTTACAAACTGAAGACCTTAAAAAAAAAAAAAAAAAAGGAAAAGGAAACAAGTAAATGCCAATGGGCGTGGGCCTTCAGAGTCCAGGGGAAGAGTGAGAGTGTCTTATGAAAAGCTCTCCAGCTCTCCACAACCTTTTAGAAGTACCGCCATATATAAATTCCTATTAAAATAAAAGCATGAAGAATATAATGATCAACAGTCCTAGCACCCTGAGGAAGTTACTGTTCACGGGATTCGAGTTTCTGCACAAACATTCCAAATAAAAAAAGATGGCTGAGCTCCTCCTGTATCTGTAAGTTTGTAGTTTTCCCTTTTTGTGCTTATTGAGCACAGAGACCAACACGCGTACTCCTAAAGACAGAAGAGAAGAGACTTCAATGACTCACGTTACTCCCCACTCAAGAGACTTTATTAGTCTCTAGAAAATTTTTAGGTCCCAGAAGTACAGAGCTGTAGACAACTGACAGCTCAGCTTGCCTGGCAAACCTCCACTGAGCACCCTAGTGAGATGTCAGGGCCAGGCCAGCCTTTCGGAGTTGTTACCCCCAGGTAACTCCTGGGGCAGGAAGCACATAGCACCAGCCACAAGTAGGCAAGCCAACCTTGGGGGCCTCATGGGCCCAGTGAGAAACTAAGGTCCACTCCTACCAGAACGGCAGTCGAAGAGAGTGGAGGGCTTTGAAGAATCTCGTCCACAGGACTCCAGGAAATATCCAAAATGATTGTAGTTTGTGATGTGGCAAAGGTCTCATCCAAGGCGGTGGACTTAAATAGCTCATACTGGGCGAAGCCTCTCGTTGTGACCTGAAAACAGTGCAGCCAGCAGACCATGAGTGAGCTGTGCACATGGCCAGTGCTCACCGTCCAAACCTTTTAAGGGCCAGGTGTTTGGCCCAGTGGTCAAGGTCCTGTGTGGGACACCCACATCCCATGTCTGAGTGTCCGGATTCAAGTCTTGGCTCTGCTCCCCATCTAGCTTCCTTCTCATGCACGCCCTGGAATCAGCAGTAATGGCTCAAGTGCTTGGTATGTACCCAGGCGCAGATCTGCAGTGAGGTCCAGGCTGCTGGCTTTGGCCTAGCTTAGCCCTGGCTGTTATCTAGACAGTGAACTAGTAGGTGGAAGCTCTCTCTCTCTCTCCCTCAATCTGCCTCTCTGCAGTTCAACTAAATTCAAAAAGTAAAACAAAAAGCCACTTTGATGCTTGTCCCAAAAGAAGACACCATACTCCATACTTCTATCCCAATGAAAAAGTACAATTCTTTTAAATCACAAAGGTTAGCTAAAGGTAAGAAGGCATATAGTTAGCTTTCCATAGCCATGGGTTCTGCATCTGTGGACTCAAATTCTATCAATAGTAAACAAGTACAGACATCTTTCTTGTCAGTATCCCCTGAACAACACAGTATAACAGCTATCTACATAACATTTACATTGCATTGTAAGCAACCTAGAGATGATTTAATATATCCAGAAGGATGTGCACAGGTTATATGCCATTTTCTGTAAGTGATCAGCATCAGAGTTTGGTACTCACGACGACGGAAGGAAGTAGAACCAATCTCCATGGACACTGGATGACTGTATTTTTAATTATTAGCTGACATGAAAATAAATGCAAACAATTCGATACTACAGAAAAGTATCTGATCATATTAGGGATGAAAAGACCCTTAAACTACAAACACGGGTAAACAACAGCTAAAGAAAACAGTAAGAGGAGAAAGGTAATACTCACAGCAGACACATGATGCCTTTTCTTGTGCAAATTTTTTAGGTTTTCAAGATTTATGAAATAATTTTTATCAGCTATAGGACATAAAAAAAGAAAAAACTTAAAGATACAATTCAAAATCACACTATTAGAGAAAGCTAGAAATTATAATCTAAATTTTGAGGGTACCACAACACTAATAACTGTTGAAGTTAAACTTTTTTTTTTTAAAGACTTATTTATTTGAAAGTCAGTTACACAGAGAGAGGAGAGGCAGAGAGAGAGGTCTTCCATCAGATGGTTCATTCCCCAGATGGCCTTAATGGCTGGAACTGTGCCAATCTGAAGCCAGGAGCTTCTTCCAGGTCTCCCACATGGGTGCAGGGGTCCAAGGACTTGGGCCATCTTCCACTGCTATCCCAGGCCATAGCAGAGAGCTGGATCGGAAGTGAAGCAGCTGGGACTAGAACTGGTACCCATATGGGATGCTGGCACTTCAGGCCAGGGCGTTAACCCGCTGCACCACAGCGCCAGCCCCTGAAGTTAAACTTAATCAGAGATGAATGTTTATAAAAGAATGAAACTAGAACAAGGATAAATACCACCACCTATACTAAGGGAGTCACTAAGGGGCAGCTGTTTGGCACAGTGGTTGAGATGCATCCTGTGACAGAGTGCCTGGGTTCTAGTCCCAGCTCCACACCTGAGTCCAGCTTCCTAACGCACACTCTGGGAAGCAAGAGGTGAAGGCTCAAGTATTGGGTCCCTGACACTCACATGGGAAACTGGAATTGAGTTCCCAGCTCCTGGATATGGTCTGGACTAGCCCTGGCTCTTGTGGGCATTTGGGGAGTGAAACAGCAGTTGGGAAATCTGTTCATCTCTCTGCCCTTCAAATAAATACAACTAAATAAAGAGTTATATTGTCATCATATTCAGTTTTTTGTTTTCTAATGAAAACCACAAACAATCAAATGACACCCAAACAAAACAAGTGTAAACTCCAGGCCAGATTTCTAGAGATCTGTTTCTGCCTCTGGAATGCTTCCTATAGGCTGGAAGTTATACACCAGAGGAGATTCATCCTGATTAACCAAAGTTCCACTGCTTACCCTTCCCTCAGCAAAAGCCACAAAACAGTAACTACACAGAATATACACACAAGAGTGAGCACCCACCTTTACAAGTGACCACGTACAGGACAATGCCTGTAATGCTGTCGCTTGTCGTGACAAGCTCGGCTCCTAGCCAACAGGTACCTTCAGGATCTGAACTGTCACATCTTGCCCAAAGAGGAGGAAGGGCAGTAACTGGCCGATCAATCTTCAAATGGGTCATATTAGGGTTGTGAGCCATGGTGTACAGTCCAATTAACTGCCTTGGAAATGCAAGGGAGAAGATCAAACTGTAGGTGAGGCTGATCAGTCATTTGCTTTTAAAAAAATAAAGGGTTTCACAGAAAGTGAGAAGTAGCAAAAAGCAAAGAAATATGTACTTCACCCAGAGCAGAGAAACAGAAAAATCAAGAAGCACACAATAAAAAGTGAGAGAGCAAGCACTGGAGCTACTGCAAGCAGGAAGCTCAGGATGGCAAGTGCTGGGGGTCAGAGAAGCAGCAGAGTCTGAGATGAGCAGGAGCCAATCAACAAGCACAGGAACAGACACCACTAGGCACTGGGACAGTTAAGGAAATTTGAATATGGGCTCCAAATTAGTAACAGTATTCTAACAATGTTGCATTTCTAGATTTTTATCATTGTTCTGCTGTTATGTAAGAGAATGTACCTGTTCTCATGAACTACATGGTGAAGTATTTGGAGATAAAAGAATATAAAGTCTCTAATACACTGTCAAGATTTCATTTAAAACACACCTATGTATATTTCTATATGCATACATATACACATATGTTACATGTACTGTACCTATGCAGGAACACCTGTACTGAATGTGTGTGTACAATGGTATAGTTCATGGGAAATGGAACTGAAAGCTAAGCCCGGCGGCATTTGGTACAACTGTTCCGGAGCCACCTGGGATGCCCACATCCCATATTCCAGTTCTTGGCTCTGATTCCTGGTCTGACTCGGAATCAAGCTTCCTGCTGATGTGCAGCCTGGAAGGCAGGAAGTGATAGGCCAGACACGTGGGTCCCTGCCACTCATGTGGGACACCCAGATCAAGTTCTTGGCTCCTGGTTTTGGCCTGGCCCAGCCTCAGCTAATGTGGGCATCTGGGAAGTGGATCAGCAGATGGAGGATCTCTGTGTCTCTCTCTCTCAGCCTTTCAAATATATAAAAAAGAAAACCCAAGTTGAGAGTAAAAATCTGGCCAGTAGTTAGGATGCCAGCTGGATGCCCATATCCCACACCGGAACGCACAGGTCCACGTCCTGGCTTGGCTCCCAATTCCAGCTTCCCGCTAATGCACAACTTGGGAGGCATTACATGATGGTTCAAGTGGCTGGGTGTCTTGCCACCCACACAGGAAACCTAGATTGAGTTTTGTAGCTCCTGGTTTTGGCCTGTCCCAGCTCTAGCTATTGCAGGCATTTGAAGAGTGAACCAGTGGGCGAGAGATCTCTGTCTCTCACTCTTTCAAATAAATGAAGTAAATTAAAAAAAATTTTTAAGATTGTTTTGGTACAAAAAAATTTTTGAAATCTATGCAGTTTTTTACAATGCATATTTTCATGAACATTCTAAAGTAACATCTTCTATATCCCATAGTTTTAAGTATCTATAAAATGTACACATACACATATGTAACTACAAATAACTTTGCATATATAAAAACAGACACAATCACACAAAGAGTGAGACAGGGAAGAGAGAATGAGATGCACACGCAGCAAACGTCGACAACTGGTGAATCTGGGCCGCAGTACACAGCCGTTCCTGGACTTTTTTTTTTTTTTTTTTTTTTTCTTTTTTTTGACAGGCAGAGTGGACAGCATGGCGCACTGCACTGATCTGAAGCCAGGAGCCGGGTACTTCCTCCTGGTCTCCCATGCGGGTGCAGGGCCCAAGGACCTGGGCCATCCTCCACTGCACTCCTGGGCCACAGCAGAGAGCTGGACTGGAAGAGGGGCAACCGGGACAGAATCCGGCGCCCCGACCGGGACTAGAACCCGGTGTGCCGGCGCCGCAGGCAGAGGATTAGCCTAGTGAGCCGCGGCGCCGGCCCCTGGACTATTCTTGTAACTTCTTGTAAGTCTGAAAGAACTTGTGCACCAAAATTAGAAGTTACTGAAAAACGCAGTTTACGCTTGTATTTTTCAAGGAGATGAAAACTGAATTTATTACCAACAGATGTTCAGGGAGGGAATTTCGAAGGGATTTTATTTCAAAAAGGAAGTACGATAATCCCAGAAGGAAGGTCTGAACAGCAGGAACGGCGAGCAAGGGAACAAGCACAGGGACTGTGCAAACCAGTGCCGGCTGGAGGAGCCAGCACAGACACGGAGTAAGGACACAGGCCAAACGCGACGGCAAGCAAGAAGCTCCGAAGGAGACGGCTAATGCAGCTGCATTAAAAAAGCAAGCACTTTTGAAGCTTCTGTGGTGCAAAACAATCAAAGTCACCACAGAGAAAAGTCACTCTGTGAACACCGCAGTGGCTGTCGTTCTACAATGCTATTATACAGTGTTATACAACTCCAGTACTCTCTGATGGCAAGGCTTCTTTGGTTTTGGACGTAGGGCAGAGGGTTCTACACATGGCCACACAGTGGGGAGGCAGATACAGGCATCGGGAGTTCCAGGAGCTGCCCCACCGGCATGCTAGGCAGAGTCATTCCTCACTGGGTGGGACGGGACCACGCACTACAGGACAGGATACTTGCCAGTCATGGCACAGGCTGCCAAATGCCATTGGCTCCCCTCAGTCATTTCACCAACTGAAAATACTCCCCCATCAGATTGGGAATTGTGGGACAAGAGGTTAAGCCACTGCTTGCAATGCCTGCACAACTTATTACAGTGCCGGGTATCAGTCGCTCTGCTCCCAATCCTGCTTCTTGCTAATGTGCGTGAGAAGGCAGTGGGCCACAACGCAGGTACCTGGGCCCCTACCACCCATGTGGGAGATCAAGACGGAGTTTCAGGCTCCTAGCTTCACTTTGGCCCAGTGCTAGCCATTGTGGGCATTTGAGGAGTGAACCAATGGATGAAGATCTCTGTCACTATACCTTTCAAATAAATAAATCCTAAGAGGAAAAAAAAAAAAAAAAAAGAACAGAAAAGGGGGCCGACATTGTGGCACAGCAGGTTAAGCCACTGCCTGCAACACTGCATCCCATATGAAGGAGTGCTGGTTCAAGCCCTGGCTGCTCCTGTTCCAACCCAGCTCCTACTAATGCACTTGGGAAAGCAGTGGAAAACGGCCCAAGTGCTTAGGCCCCTGCATCCACCTGGAAGACCCCGATGAAGCTCCTGTCTTCTGGCTTTGGCCTGCCCTAGCCCTGGCCATTGCAGCCATCAGAAGTGAACCAGTGGACAGAAGATCTCTTGGTCTCTCCCTCTCTCTCCATAACTTTATGCTTCCAAAGCCAAGAACCCTCCCAGGTGTACCAGCAGGAAGCTGGATCAGAAGTGGAGCATCCTAGGCCGGCGCCGCGGCTCACTAGGCTAATCCTCCACCTGCGGCGTCGGCACCCTGGGTTTTAGTCTTGGTCAGGGTGCTGGATTCCGTCCCGGTTGCTGCTTTTCCAGTCCAGCTCTCTGCTATGGCCCGGGAAGGCAGTGGAGGATGGTCCAAATGGCCCTGCACCCGCATGGGAGACCAGGAGGAAGCACATGGCTCCTGACTTTGGATTGGCGCAGTGCGCCGGCTGTAGCAGCCATTTGGGGGGTGAACCAATGAAAGGAAGATCTTTCTTTCTGCCTAACTCTGCCTGTCCAAAAAAAAAAAAGTGGAGCATCCTGGCAAACCGGCACCCATATGGGATGCTGGCATTGTAGGCAGCAGCTTTACCCAAAGAGCCAGCATCAGATCTAAACCAAATCTTAAAAAAAGAGAAAACTACTCCTGCATATTTCCAGTGGCCACTGAGTACAGTCCCAACCCTAGGGAAGGACCACTGGGGCCAAAAGACTCACGTGGAGTCTGGGTTTTATCACAAAGGCAATGAAGAACCACTACGGGATTTTTAAGCAGGGAAGCAACATAATCAGCCTTTAATTTTATAAAGATCCCTCTGGTAGCCAGTGTAGAGATGCTGCACAAATGCCTCTCAGGGAGGCATACCCCCCCTGGAAATTAGAGGCATGGCTGCAGTTTCTGCTCAAGCCAAAACAGGCTGGGCATGGGCACACCTACCCAAAGGAATGTGGCAGCGGGAGCAGCAGGGGGCTAATGGACCTTAACTGGTACCTGGGATATTTTCAGGAATTTGTAAATTTGCACAAGCATCTAAATGGACCTGTCTCCAAAGATTTACAACACAGCTCTAATCCCTATCTTAGACCACCAGACCGAATTCCTTTTCCCAAATCCTTCAGTTGATGTATAACCTTGCCTACATGCCTGCTGACCTGTAGACTTGCTGGTACCCTCTAAATAAAAGTGGGAGCACACAGCTATCCAGTGATGTGCTCTTAGAATGGATGCTCCCATCTCCTGTCTGCCTGTTTAAAAAACCCTACAGTCAGAAGGAAGAATGCCTGGAGAGGACCCAGATTGGAAACAGGGAAAACAACTAAGATACAGCAACAATGACTGGGCAGAAAAGGGAGATACCCGTGTGCGGGACACAGATGGGACATTCCAGAAGAGCTGGGTGGACACATCTGGGGAAGGAGCTGGAGGGAGAAAGGCTGGATGCTATCCCCCAGTGTGCATGAGAACCCTCCACCCCCACCTCCACGCTAAGGAAAAACTTACCTGGCTCTCCCAACTGGCAAGGCAAGCGGCCCAACATTTTCACCAGTAGAGAAATCGGAAATAGCAGTTTCTTCTGACTGCAGTTCTTCAACATGGCTTGTTTCTTCCTTTTCTAAAGGCTTTTAAAACAGTTTTATTACTTAGCCAAATATAAGATCACTTAAGATGGCAGCCAGCTCTTCAGTACACTAGGAAATAACTGCAAAGTAACTACTCACTTCTCCACCCTTAGCACAGATAATTGGCTTATGGCAAGCACCACAGCCACAAACTGGGTTTGTGCTAACAGATCGTGCCAACAGAAGCATTTCTATTGTCCTATAAAGAGACACTGACCTTAGTGGACACTGGTAAAGCAAGCATCTGACTCCTGCACCTTGTTGGTGTCTTTTGTGTCTCCATTCCCCAAACTGGAAGATCTTCTTTCTCAACACCCACCACAGGTAAATAGCCCTTCCTGTTTGTCTCTATTCCTCTCAGGGCTATCAGCACTCATTTGTGTTACACGATACCTATGCACTTATTAAACAGTTAACAGAGCCGAGCCGAGCCGAGCCAAGCCAGTAACTATGGGAGGTAGCCTTTCCGGAGCAGTACCATGTAGTAGGCACGATTCTAAGTTCTCCTGTGTAAACAGTGTCACATCCATACCAAAGAGAACCACTCAGAAATGAAGAGAAATGAACTACTGACATACTCAGCAATGTGGCTGAATCTCAAAGGTCTTACACTAAGGGAAGAAGTCAGCCTCAAAGGGTTCCACACTGCGTGATTCCATGCATGGCTTTCTGGAAAACACAAAACTACAGGGAAGGAGCCGAGCTCAGCGGTTGCCAGGGATTAGCACGCGGAGGGGCTATGATTACACAGGTATACCACAAACAAGTTTTCTGATGAGATGGAGCTGGTCTGTAGCCTGAGTGAGGTGCTGATTGTAAAAATTTATGTGTTAAAATTCTTAGAACTGCAAACAAAATAAAAAAGCCAATTTGATTGACTTAATGATAATTTCATTTGTTTCTTTTTCTTAATGAGGCCACCAAAAAATTCCAAATTACAGTGGCTCATATTATATTTCTTTTAGCACAATACTTATTCTTAAAAAATTCACTAATGCGGCCGCCGCCGTGGCTCACTTGGCTAATCCTCCACCTGTGGCACCAGCACCCCGGGTTCTAGTCCCGGTTGGGGCGCTGGGTACTAGTCCCAGTTGCTCCTCTTCCAGCCCAGCTCTCTGCTGTGGCCCCGGAAGGCAGAGGAGGATGGCCCAAGTGCTTGGGTCCCTGCACCCGCATGGGAGACCAGCAGGAAGCTCCTGGCTTCGGATCGGTGCTGCACCAGCTGTAGCGGCCATTTGGGGGGTGAACCAACGGAAGGAAGACCTTTCTCTCTGTCTCTCTGTCTAGAACTAACTCTGCCTGTCAAATAAAAAATTCACTAATGCTCATAAAACAATGAGTATGTTTGAGATTATTTTTAACAAAGCAAATTTGTTAATAAAGAATTAAAAAGGCCGGCGCTGCGGCTCAACAGGCTAGTCCTCCGCCTTGCGGTGCTGGTTCTAGTCCCGGTCGGGGCGCCAGATTCTGTCTCGGTTGCCCCTCTTCCAGGCCAGCTCTCTGCTGTGGCCAGAGAGTGCAGTGGAGGATGGCCCAAGTGCTTGGGCCCTGCACCCCATGGAAGACCAGGAGAAGCACCTGGCTCCTGCCTTCGGATCAGCACAGTGCGCCGGCCGCGGCGACCATTGGAGGGTGAACCAACGGCAAAAGGAAGACCTTCCTCTCTGCCTCTCTTTCACTATCCACTCTGCCTGTCAAAAACAAACAAACAAACAAACAAAAAAAAAAGAATTAAAGAATTGGAGCCAGCACCGTGGTGCAGCAGGTTAAGCTGCTGCCTGCAATGTCAGCATTCCATATGGGCACCAGCTGGAGTCCCGGCTATTCCATTTCTGATCCAGCTCCCTGCAGATGTGCCTGGGAAAGCAGCAGAAGATGGCTCAAGTACTTTAGCCCCTGCCACCTGCATGGGATACCTAGATGAAGTCCTGGTTGCTAGCTTCAGCCTCCCCAGCCCT
Source organism: Lepus europaeus (assembly GCF_033115175.1). NCBI lineage: Eukaryota > Metazoa > Chordata > Mammalia > Lagomorpha > Leporidae > Lepus > Lepus europaeus. The sequence continues at coordinate 88,461,182 of NC_084837.1, read as the reverse complement.
GGTCTTGTGGCCATTTGGGGAGTGAACCAGCAGATGGAAGCTCTGTCTCTTAACTCTGCCTTTCAAACACATAAATAAATCTCAAAATAATAAATAAATGATCATAAAGCCCAAGCACTACTTACCACTTTTTCCACAATGAATACAACGTCATTTTCATTTAGGATATTTTTCAAAGGGTTTGGTTGGCCTTTGCTGACTAACTGCACTTGAACATCAGCCTGTAAAGAACAGATGTCAAGCAATGTTACACTCATACATAAACATATCTATGTACAAATATTTGAGCACAGAGCACTGTATCCGAGTTGACCAGAAGAAAGAATGTGAATGCGGCATGTTTCAAGTTACTCCTCATGTTTAGAAAATGTAGCTCTCCCATCTGTCCACACCTCCAGACCTACCTGCAATGCACCTGGCCTGGAGAACACCACCCAGATGCCCTTTTCCTCTAACCACATGGCATTTCCTAGCATGGACCATCAAATTAGCACTTTACTAAATACTGCCCTTCTCTGACAGTACTATCAATCTGTAGAACTTTATCAGTTTATAAGAAATATGTATCTTTTCATTCCAATTGCAATACATGTTTTAACGTAGGAAAGTTGGAAAAGACAGCTAAGATTTTAAAAATTCATCTGGGGGGACCGGCGCTGTGGCACAGCAGGTAAAGCTGCCGCCTGCTGTGCTGGCATCCCATATGGGTGCCAGTATGAGACCCAGCTGCTCCACTTCCAATCCAGCTCTCTGCTCCAGCCTGGGAAAGCAGTGGAGGATGGCCCAAGTCCTTGCGCCCCTACACCCATGTGAGAGATCTGGAGGAAGCTCCTGGCTCCTAGCTCCGGCTGCTGTGGCCATCTGGGGAGTAAACCGGCGGATGGAAGACTCTCTCTCTCTGCCTCTTTTCTCTCTGTGTGACTGTGACTTTCAAGTAAAATAAAATCTTTTAAAAAAGAAAATCATCTGGGGGCTGGCACTGGGGAGAAACAGGTTAAAGCCCCGGTCTAGAGCCCCAGAATCTCATATGGGCACTGGTTCCAGTCCCTGCTGCTCCTCTTCCGATCCAGCTCTCTGCTATGGCCTGGGAAATAGTGGAGGATGGCCCAAGTCCTTGGGCCCCTGCACCCACGTGGGAGACCTTGAAGAAGCTCCTGGCTCCTGGCTTCAGATCACTTCAGCTCTGGCCATTTGGGGAGTGAACCAATGGATGGAAGACCTCTCTCTCTGCCTTTCTCTATAACTCTTTCAAATAAAAATTTAAAAAATTTAAAAAACATTTAACAAATAATTTGTAATTCTATAGCCAGGGATAATCACTACCATTATTAGCCTGGTTTGTCTATTTCTGCCAGATCTTTTTCCAGGCAAAGAGATTCAAAATTTATTTGAATGGAAAATGTATATTTTGGGGTCCGCACTGGGCATAGTGGGTAAAGCTGCCACTTGTAGTGCCGGTATCCCATATGGGTGCCAGTTAGAGTCTCAGCTGCTTCTCTTCTGATCTAGCTCTCTACTGTGGTCTGGGAAAGCAGAAGATGGCCCAACTCACTGGGCCGTCATGGGAGACCCGAAGAAGCTCCTAGCTCCTGGCTTCAGAGCAGCCCAGCTCCAGCCGTTGTGGCCATTTGGGGAGCAAACATGGAAGACCTCTCTCTCTCTCTGCCTCTCTGTAACTGTCTTTCAAATAAATAAATAAATCTTAAAAAAAAAAAAAGTAAACCTTGTATTAACCTATACAAAAAGAAAATATAATTTTTAGGTATCACACACTCAAGTTTGCTTAATAAAATAAAATATTCTAGTGGTTTTATACGGTGACACTCTTCCCATGTTATGAAATATTCTCTGACTAGCTAGGACCACAGCTCTGGCATTTCAGAATGAATTTCAAAGTACAACTTGTGGATAGCTTCCAGTTATCTGCTCTGGGAAGCAACTAATAACAGATATCCTGGAATTATCTTAAGGTGGATACCGGAAATCACATCAATGGCCCCGAACTGCCTATCAAATATATCCTATCTACTGTTCACATTTCTATCACCTCTGTATTCTCATTGTTTATACATTTGATCACTAACAAAGGTGAACAGCACCTAATATGCTCACTAAAGACAAATCTTCCGGGTCTCCCACGTGGGAGCAGGGGCCCAGGCATTTGGTTCATCTTCCACTGCTGCCCCAGGCCATGGCAGAGGATTAACCTGCTGCACCACAGTGCCAGCCTCATTTTAGTCTGGATTTTGAAACATTTAGCTACCAAGTTTGGAGGGCTAAGGACACTAGGTTATTCTAATCTACTAGGTTCTTGAGATCTGAGGACTGTTATAGGTTGAATTGTGTCACCTGAAAAGATTTCTTGAAGTCTTAATCCCTAGTTCCTGTGAATGTGACCTTATTTGGCAAGTCTTCGCAAATGTAATCCAGATAAAGATTAATTAGGGTTAGGATAGGCCCTAAATCCAATGACTTCTGTTCTTATATGGATAGACTTACAGAAGCCGGCACTGTGGCACAGCCAGTTAAAGCCCTGGCCTGCTGAGCTGGTATCCCATATGGATGTTGGTTTGGGTCTTGGCTACTCCACTTCTGATGCAGCTCCCCACTAATACACCTGGAAAAGCAGTGGAGGATGGCCCAACTGCTTGGATCCCTGCACCACCCATGTGGGTGATCTAGAAGAAGCTCCATCAGCAGATGGAAGACCTCTCTCTGTCTCTACTTCTCTCTGCCTTTCAAATATTTAAATCTTTTAAAAAGATAGAGAAAGACTTACAGACACAAGAACATACAGACACAGGGATAAAGCTATGTTCCTTAGGAGGCAGGTGGAGTTGTGCAGCTACAAAAGCTAGGCAACACCAAAGATTGCTGGAAATCACACAGAGCTAGGAAGGACAGCAGATGGTAGGAACCCTTCCTAAAGCCTTCAGCAGGTTCATGGTCCTGCCCACACCTTGATTACATTCTAGTCTCCAAAACTGTGGCAGAGGGGCTGGTGCTGTGGTGTAGTGGGTTAAGCCACTGCCTGCAACTCCAGCATCCCGTACGGGTGCTGGTTTGAGTCTTGGCTGCTCCACTTCTGATGCTAATGCACCTGGGAAAGCAGAAGAGGGCTCAAGGACATGGGCCCCTGCCACCCATGTGGGAGACCCAGATGAAGCTTAAGCTCCTAGCTTTGTCCTGGCCCAACCCTGGCCGTTGCGGCCATTTGGGGAGTGAACCAGCAGATTGAAGATCTCTGTCTCCCCTTCTGTCTCTGTAATTCTGCCCCTCAAATAAATAAATAAATCTTTAGAAAAAACACAGTGGGAGACAAACTTCTGCTATTTTAAGCTGCCTCGTTGGTCGTACTCTGAATCAGTGGCCCTGGGAAATAATACATATCAAGCAAAAGGAATGTAACAGGGAACTATGAAAAAATGAACTGGGATATATTTACTTCTTGAGTTTTTTAAGGGATAAGCATACCTGTAATTTCTTGATTACCTACTTGTTTCCTCTGCCTATTCTTCTTAATCCCTAGTTCTGCTGATTTTTAAGGGCTTCTTATATATTTTATATATAGGTAGACACAGGCACACACAGAAATTAACTATTAGTATTCAGGACATCTTCTCCCCACCTATTTCTCTTTTAACACATGATTCATTTTAGATCAGTAATTATTTCATGGATGCAGATTTATGACCCCAACTATGGGGAGTTTACAAATGGAACACTTTACACGTATCAGATGCCTAATTAAAATGTGTTTACAGAACTTTATTTGTAATCTTTATAACACTAGAAGCAGCCACAATGCTCCCACTGGCAAATGGATAACTGACCTGCAGTCCATCCACACAACAGAACACAGTAAAAAGGATGCGCATTACAACACAGATCAATTTCAAACACATCAGACTAATGAAATGAAGCCAGACCTGAGGGCTCTATGATTTTATTTGTATCGCATTCTGGAAAAGGCTAAATAAATAAATAAAAAGAGAAAGTAGATTAGTGGCTGCCAGGGACTAGGGGCAGAAAAAAGCAGACTATAAGTGGATACAAAGAAAATTCTTGTAGATAATAGAAACACTCTGTATCTTGATTATAGGGGTAGTTACATGACCTAATGCATTATTTATTTATTATTTATTTTTTGCCAGGCAGAGTTAGACAGTGAGAGAGAGAGAGAGAGAGTTATAGACAGTGAGAGACAGAGAAAAAGGTCTTCCTTCCATTAGATCACTCCCCTAATGGCCACTACGGCCGATGCTGCGCTGATCCGAAGCCAGGAGCCGGGTACTTCCTCCGGGTCTCCCATGTGGGTGCAGGGACTCAAGCACCTAGGCCCTCCTCCTCTGCCCTCCTGGGCCACAGCAGAGAGCTGGACTGGAAGAGGAGCAACTGGGACAGAATCCGGCGCCCCAACAGGGACTAGTGAGCCATGGCGCCGGCCAACCTAATGCATTTGTTAAAACTCACAGAACTGGGGCCGGCATTGTGGCATAGCAGGTAAAGTTGCCACCTGCATTAGGGTCCTGACTGCTCTACTTCCAAACCGGCTCCCTGCTCATGGCCTGGGAAAAGCAGCAGAAAATGGCCCAAGTATCTGGCCCCTACAACCATGTGGGAGACCCAAATGAAGCCCCTGGCTCCTGGCTTCAGCGTGGCCCACCCCTGGCCAGTATGGCCATCTGGGGAGTTAACCAGATGGGAGATCTATCTTTCTCTGTCTCTCCCTATAACTTTTTTTTTTTTTTTTTTACAGGCAGAGTGGATACAGAGAGAAAGAGAGAGAGAAAGGTCTTTTTTTGCCGTTGGTTCATCCTCCAATGGCCGCTGCGGCCGGCGCACCGCGCTGATCCGAAACCAGGAGCCAGGTGCTTCTCCCAGTCTCCCATGCGGGTGGCAGGGCCCAAGGACTTGGGCCATCCTCCACTGCACTCCCGGACCACAGCAGAGAGCTGGCCTGGAAGAGGGGTAACCGGGACAGAATCCGGCGCCCCGACCGGGACTAGAACCCGGTGTGCCGGCGCCACAAGGCGGAGGATTAGCCTGTTAAGCCAATTCGCCAGCCCCTATAACTCTTTCAAATAAATAGATAAATCTTTTTTTTTTTTTTTTTTTGACAGGCAGAGTGGATAGTGAGAGAGAGACAGAGAGAAAGGTCTTCCTTTTTGCTGTTGGTTCACCCTCCAATGGCCGCCGCGGCTGGCGCATCTCGCTGATCCGAAGCCAGGAGCCAGGTGCTTCTCCTGGTCTCCCATGGGGTGCAGGGCCCAAGTACTTGGGCCATCGTCCACTGCACTCCCGGGCCATAGCAGAGAGCTGGCCTGGAAGAGGGGCAACCAGGACAGAATCCAGCGCCCCGACCGGGACTAGAACCCAGTGTGCCAGCGCCGCAAGGCGGAGGATTAGCCTGTTAAGCCACGGCGCAGACCATAAATAGATAAATCTTAAAAACAACAACAAAACCTGATAGCACTCTATCTTCAGAAGATGAAATTTAGTGTATATAAATGAACTACAAAAAACCTGACTTTTAAAAAACCCACACTTTTAGATTGTGTTAAACACCACAAATATGGGCAGGCATTGTGGAGCAGTAAGTTGTCACCTGCGACTCCTGTATCTCATATCAGAGTGCCTGGTTCCAGTCCCAGATAACGTGCACGTCTTTTTTATTTTTATTTTTTGTAGATTTATTTATTTATTTTATAGGTATGTTACAGACAGTGAGAGGGAAAGACAGAGAAAGGTGTTCCATCCACTGGTTTACTCCCCAAATGGCCACAATGGCTGGAGCTGCACCAGTCCAAAGCCAAAAGCTTCTTCCAGGTCTCCCACGTGGGTGCAGGGGTCCAAGGACTTGGGCCATCTTCCACTGCTTTCCCAGGCCACAGCAGAGAGCTGGATTGCAAGTGGAGCAGCCAGGACTCAAACTGGCACCCATATGGGAGCCGGCGGTGAATTCTTATTCTACTACGCCCCAGCGCCAGCCCCTAACGTGCACTTCTGATCCAGCTGCCTGCTAATGCACCTGGGAGATGATGGCACAAGTGCCTGGGTTCCTGCAGCCACATGAGACCCAGGAGGTCCTGGCTCCTGTAGGCACTTGCGGAGCGAACCAGCAGACGGAAGATCTCTCGAACCCTCCTTCCCTCTCTCTAGCTTTCCCTTTCAAATAAATATTTTCTTTAAAAAAAAAATTGCTCATACCTCATAGAAAAATGGGTCCTTACAGGTTCCTTTCTTTTCTTCATTAAATACCCTGAAATGTAGAACCACATGTGAAAAACAGAACTATTAGGTGGGAAGTTAGAAATGAGCCTGTGTGGGGAGCGGGGCCTAAGGAAAACACAGCCTCTGCAGAAGCTCACCTTGGGAGCAGCCCAGCATGTTACACTGCGAAGTCCTGCCCAGACCCCGACAACTTCACAGGTGGCCTCAGCCTTCCCCCTGGGAGAGCTCCCCAGGAGAACCCTCTGCTCAGCACCAGTGGTCACCCAGCCTGATCACTGGGCAGCACAGCCGTCCCGGCCCACCCCACGGAAGGCACCCTGGGGGGAGCTCCTGGGCCCGGGGCCAAGGTGGGCTCCCCAGTCTGACAGCACTGAGTAGTGACACCGAGGGAGGAGTTTCGCCTGTTCACACTCAGCAAACCTCTGTCCTGGAGGAGGAGGAGGAGGCAAGGAAGGAGAAACAGCAGGAGAACCGACCCCTTTCCCTTATAAGCCCCGGTCTGAATACAGACTGTGGCTCAGCTCTCAGCTCTCTGCTGAGCCGCCCGCCTGGCCTGCCAGGTGCATTCTCTCCATTACACCACGTAGCCTTGCTCTCCCCAGTCCGAGTGACTGGCACTCTGGAATGCTGTCTGGAGAGGTGCCCATCCATTCTGACAGATGCCCCACCCCATTAAACCTTGCTACCTTGCTTACACTGCCCTCTGTCTCACGTGAATTCTTTCAGGCATCCCTGCTAACAGAACCACAACAGCTGTCCTGTTACTTGGAGTTAAACATCACTTAACTCCGTGTAACACCAGTGAGAAAAGCAAAAAGCAAAGTCATTGTGGTAGCCTGAGGCACAGTTGGAGCAAAAAAAAAAAAAAGGTTAGGAACGGAGAGACTTGTGACAGAGATGACCCCGTGCATGGCTTCTCTGAAGAATGAGGCTGTGGCCGACCTCCACAATCTCTTCAAACACACCAGTTCATGCGAACGTGTCATTTCACACGTGACGCTTGGAAAGTCAAAATGAAAGGACCCTGACTGGCCAACGAGGAAGTGCATAACCAGAGGATTTACTTCAAGGTCCCAGGCCTCAGTCCCTATGGCTAACAAGGAACCCTGTATCCTCCATTGTGAAGAGCCGTTTTTAAAAAATTAGGAAATTTGATAGTGTTGAATATTTCTTGTAAAACATGTAAGCACTGGCGAGGACACTTGGGTGACCCACATGCCACATGGGAGCACTGGCTTGAGTCCCAGCTGCTGTGTCCCTCAATCTGGCTTCCTGCTCATGTGCCTGCGAGGCAGCAATGATGGCCCAAATGCTTGGATTCCTTCCACCCATGTGGGAGACCCAAATGGAGTTCCTGGCTCCTCACTTTGACCTGGGGTAGCCCTGGCTGTTGCAGGCATTTGGGGAGTCAACCAGCAGATGGAAGGTATCTCTGTCATTCTTTAAAAAAAAAAAAAAAAAAAGGCACAAAACTCTAAGATATCACTTAAAATTATCATTTAACTCAATTTTAGGACAATTTCTAAAAGAACCACTTATTTACTTGAAAGGCTGAGTTCCAGAGAGAGGGGATGAGATGGCAATCTCCCATCCACTTGTATACCTCATTAAAGAAAGTTTGTAAACAGTGACCTCAAAGCACATAAGCTATAAACACAGCAAACACATATCAGACTGGTCTACCCTCTGAAAGACATGAGCATCTTTAGTCTTTGGAGGAACCCAGTGAAACTGCTTCAGGATACCATTTACATTGGATCTAACACGTGACATGCTGAAACAGGACCGCTGGCCTCGGACTGACCCACTGTTGCCAAATCATGCAAGACTGTGACTTATTTTAAGGTTTATTTATTTGAAAGGCAGTGTTACAGAGACAGGGAGAGACAGAGAGATCTTTCACCCATTGGTTCACTCCCCAGATGGATGCAATGGCTGGGGCTGGGCCAGGCTGAAGCCAGGAGCTTCTTCTGGGTCTCCTACATGGGTGCAGGGGCTCAAGCACTTGGGCCATATTCTACTGCTTCCTCAGGTACACTGGCAGGGAGCTGGATTGGAAGTGGAGCGGCCAGGACAGGAATCGGTCCCCATCTGGGATGCCAGAGTCCAGGTGGCAGCCTAACTCGCCACGCCACAATGATAGCACCAAAGATGGTGTCTTTTTATGGATAACCCAGGGATGTTGTTTCATCAGTCACAAATTAATCATCTCTCAAGATGTACTTTATACACCAGGCACTCTTGTTAGGCGCTGGGGATCTTAAACAAAAGCATGGTCCCTGGCCAACTGGAGTCCCCCAAGTAAGCCAATCTGCATGGTGACCAGTACAGGAAGCTAGCTTACAGGACTTGAACTTGATCCGGAAAGCCAAGAACTCACTGAAGGGTTTTAAACGGTGGCGCTCTTCCTGCCAGCAAGGATGGCAACAGTGCTGGCGTGCTGGAAATAGTGTGGCCTGGAGAACAGCAGGGATGGAGGTGAACAGAGGACTGACGGTAGGGTCAGGGTAGGAGGCTGGGGCTGAGAACTCTTAACTCAGAGACGGAATTCAGGAACCGATGTCAGGTTAGGGGGAAAATCAACTCCATTTTGCAGGCACTGAGGTCTCCTATGAAAACTTCCAGTGGGTTGTGGGGTGGGTTGTGGCTCAGCGGGTTAAGCCGCCACTTGCAATGCCAGCATCCCATATAAGAACCAGTTCAAGTCCTGGCTGCTCCACTTCCCATCCAGCTCCCTGCGGACATGCCTGAAAAAGTGGCAGAAGATGGAACAACCACCAGGGGCCCCTGCCAGTCACGTGGGAGATTCAGACGTTGTTCCAGGCTCCTGGCTGCAGGATTTGCGGGAGTGAACCAGAGGATAGAAGCTCGCGCTCTGTCCCTCTAATTCTGCCTTTCAAATAACAAACCTTTAAAAGACCATTTCCAGCAGGGAGCTGGGTACACAGTCCCTGTGAGCAACGCAAGAGAAGCCACACAGAAACGTCAGTGCTTACAAGCAGAAAGACCAACACTCCCCGAGTGCCGGGAAGCAGGAAGCGTCTAAATAAAGTTCCATCAGTAGGGGACTGGCAGAATGAAATGCCACATAACAGTTAAAAACAACCCAACAGTTCTATGGGCGCTCACCCTGAAAGAAACCCAAGGCACTGGCCGTTTCTCAAAGAGCCAGGGCTCTTTCTACAATGCTTAAAAACTTTAGAAGAACAGCAATAAACAATTCAAAATAGCGGCATTCATGGGGCTGGCAAAGCCACTGCCTGCAATGCCAACAATGCTTGAGCCCCTGCTGCTCCACTTGGACACAGCTCCCTGCTAATGCTCCTAGGAAAGCAGTGGAAGGTGGCCCAGGTGCTCTGACCCCGGCACCCACGCGGGAGGCCCGGATGCTGCTCCTTGTTTTGGCCTGGCCATCTGGGAAGTGAACCAGCGGACAGAACCTCTCTCTCCGAGTCTTCCTCCCTAACTCTTCCTTTTAAGTAAATAAATTAAATAGATGAATCTCAAAGATTTACTTATTTGAAAGGTAGAGTTACACAGAGGGAGAGATCTCCCCAGATGGCCGCAACGGCCAGGGCCGGGCCAGGCCCATCTTCCAGCTCTCCCACAGGAGTGCCAGGGGCCCAAGCACTTGGGCCATCGTCCGCTGCTCTCCCAGGCGCCTTAGCAGGGAGCTGGGTCTAAGCGGAGCAGCTCAGGCTGCAGGCCACAGCCTCGCCTGCTGCGCCATGGCGCCGGCCCCTTAAAAAAATAATTTTCGTATTTATAAAGTAACTGGTAGTTATTTAGGCCCCGGTGGGTCGGACGTTTAGACAGGCGAAGCACTGCGCGCGCCCCGCCCTGGAGCAGACGGGCGAGGGGCCCCGACACGGAGCGTTCCGTCTCCGGGGCGCCGCTGCTGCTCCGTCACAGGTGCAAGCAGGGGTCGGGGGCTTCCGTGGAAGGCTCGGCAACCCCACCTGACTTGATAACGCACCGGCTCCTGTCCCCCAAAAGCCCCCAACCCCCTCCCCGGGCCCGCCCCGCCCGCCTCCCGCGCCCCGGGACGCCGGAGAAGCGAGCGCCCCAGGGCGGCAGGCGGCTCTGCGCGGGCAGCCGGGTCCCCTGGGGCGGGAGAGCCGTCCCCAGGCCCCGGCCGACGCGGGGGACCACCACTCACTGCAGCAGGCCGGCGTAGAAGTCCGCCGCCGCCCGGTTGACTCGCGCCCACATCCCGCCCCGGGCCGACTCGAACTGCGCGCCCGCCGCCGACGTCAGGGGTCACAGCCCCGCCCCGCCGGGACTACTTTTACGCTCCACGAGTTCCGTTTTCCGCAAAGTTAAATTTTTGTTTCGCAGCACCAAGATGCACGTCTTTTCTTTCCCAGAGCTCTTCCAGTCCTGTTCTGGAAAAAATAAATAAATAAATAAAGTAAAAATAAGTGTAGGGGTTACGGGGAAAAAAAAAAAAGCCACCGCGTCTCGCGAGACTTGGCCACGCCCCTTGAGGATTACTCCGCGCAAAAGAGTCCCGCATTCTGAACACTATTATTAATTTTGAAAGGCAATATCTACGTAAGCTGAGCCACATGAATAAACAATACGATATTTCTGATTTCTCTAGTGCGGTATAGGGAGATTTTGTTCCTCCGCGTGGGTTCTTAGGCGGGCAAGGTGGGGGACGAGTTGAAGGGTACATAGAGCGCGGGAGTGATAGGTCCTTCCTTTTCCTGTGGGAGCCGCCGGGAGGAGAGGAGCGTGGCTCTCACCTCTCCCCGCCATGGTGAGTGGAAGTCGTCCGGGCCCGGCTGTCCTCGCGTGTGGGGGGCTAGTCGGGGAGGACTAGGGGTTCGGGCCATAAGGTTGGCGAGGGAGGGAGAGCAAAGGCAATGAGGGCCGAGCGCGTCTGTTTCCTGCCGCCGAGCCGGGTTGTGTGGAGACGCGGCAGCCATCTTAAGGGCAACGTGGGCGGCCCGGCTCAGGCGCGCCGGTCGTTCTCGGGCGCCTGATGTTGGGAAACGGGTTCTGCGGGGATCGGGAGGTCCCTGGGCCTGAGACGCAAAGGGGCCGAGGAGGGTCGGTGTGCGGCCTCTCTTTTTCACGCGACGTGAGAGGTGCTTAGCTTCGGGGCTTTGTTACACGGAGGAGGACATGTGTTTTTCACTTCCCTGCCCGGCCTAGGAACCATTCCTCTAAAAGCCGTGGGGTCTGTGTGTGTGTGTGTGTGTGCGGCTGGGGTAACGCAGTGGAGCAGTGACAGCGCTGTCCTTAGGGCGATTGCGTGAACGAGGTCGGAAGTGTTCGGGGAGCCCTGACGCCGAATCTAACTTGGGGACAATTTCGGAGCGGCTTCCCGGGGAGGTGTGCTTGCCGTGATGTCGTAATTTGCGTCTTACTCTGTTCTCAGCGACAGTTGCCTGCTGTCAGCGCGCTGGTTCAGAAGGTTGACGAAAATGCTAACTGAGCAAGACAACTTTCCTAAAAGACTGAAATGTGCGGACAGTGACTCTAGAGTGGCCATGTGGGGATTGCGGAGGAGTGGGCAGCGTGGCCAGAGGGGGTGGGGGTCCCAGCAGGGGCTGGGAGAGGCATCCAAGGGAAGCCGGCTGTGTGGGCCCAGCCTGCAGCCTGGGTGTCGCGGCCAGAAAGTAACAAAGGCCAGCGCTGAGGGAAGTTTATTCTTGAAAGGTGCACTTCACCGGAGATGATTAGGAACGGAAGTTCGGATGAGTCAAGGGTGAAAGTCGTGGGGGCAGGGCCCAAGGTCCTCGGCGGGGTTGTGGTGTGCAGGTTGGGTTGAAGCTGGTGGAACTGATGCTCCTTGCAGCGGGGTCTTTGCCCCTATAGCTGGGTGCTTGGCAGCGCCAGGGCCCAGGGTTGGCCTCTGAATGTCTGTTCTTCCCCCAGGCGTGTGCTCGTCCGCTCATATCGGTGTACTCCGAGAAGGGGAGTCGTCCGGCAAAAATGTCACTTTGCCGCCGTGTTCAAGGCTCCCATCCGGCCGGACATCGTGAACTTCGTGCACACCAACCTGCGCAAGAACAACAGGCAGCCTATGCCGTCAGTGAGCTGGCAGGTACGGTCTGTGCGCCTCTCCCTCAGCCCCGGCCGCTGTGCAGCAGTGATGAGATTCCAGCTCATTGGTCCGTGTTTCTGAACCACGTGATGTTCTTGGATGCTCTGATGCTGCCTGGCATAGTTTCCGTAGATGGGTGTGATTAAGTAGCTAAAACATCTATTTCTTTTAGGTCACCAGACCAGTGCTGAGTCGTGGGGTACTGGCAGAGCTGTGGCGCGAATTCCCAGAGTGCGAGGTGGTGGGACGCACCGATCTGGCCAGGGTGCCTTTGGGAATGTATCCTTTGTTTGCCTTCCTGCACCTGTCCCTCTTGGGGAAGGCAGCTGACTGGACCTGGTTCGCTTATACAGCACAGAAATACCTGTTAGACGCCGCTCTTTGATGTAGTAAAGGTCTTCTCAGGGCCTTGTGCGGCGCCAGTGTGCTTGCCATGATGTCGTAATTTGCGTCTTACTCTGTTCTCAGCGACAGTTGCCTGCTGTCAGCGTGCTGGTTCAGAAGGTTGACGAAAATGCTAACTGAGCAAGACAACCTTTTTCTAAAATGACTAAAATTTGAAAAAAGTGATTCTTCACTGAGAAACTAGATGTGCCGAGGAGGCCGCATGTTTGCACCAACCAAAACCTGGCGCCGTTGGCACCGGAGGGTGAACACGACCCAGAAGCGGTACGCCATCTGCTCTGCCCTGGCTGCGTCAGCCTTGCCAGCGCTGGTCATGTCTAAAGGTCTGTGGCGTGTTTTGGTCTAACTGCCTGTGTGAATTGTTCTTTACTGTGTCAGTCCAGCAGGTCTGTGTCGGTAGTATACTCTGGACTTAAGTCACGCTCCCCTCGCAGCTGACAAAATGATGAGATTCCACTTCATTGGTCCGTGTTTCTGAAACACATGATAATTGTGGGAATTCTGATGCAGCAGATTGTATCCCGTTTTCCTTTGGGTCATCCATGTGTGATTTTCAGGGGGCGCAGGGTAGCCAGATAATACAGAATTGGCTTTGGCAGGTCATCGTATTGAGGAAGTGCCGGAACTTCCTCTGGTGGTCGAAGATAAGGTTGAAGGCTACAAGAAGACCAAGGAGGCAGTTCTGCTGCTGAAGAAACTCAAGGCCTGGAATGACATCAAGAAGGTAGCTTTTAAAAGCACATGTCAGTTTCCATAGCAGCTATCAAAAGGTAGTTGTGGAAGGCAGCACAGTCACCACCCCGTATGTGTAGAGGATTGGTTCTGTTACATCTGAGCATGCTCAGGTCACCTACGTATGTATGCATGTAACCTATGCGTACTCTCCCATAAACTTTTTTTTAAAGATTGATTTATTCGAAAGGCAGAGGAGGAGAGGTCTTCCATCTGTTGGTTCACACCCCAGAAGGCCACTACGGCCGGAGTTGTGCTGATCTGAAGCCAGGAGCTCCCACGTGGGTGCAGGGGCTCAAGGATTTGGGCCATTTTCCAGTGCTTTTCCTAGGCCATAGCAGAGAGCTGGATCTGAAGTGGAGCAGCTGGGACTCAAACTGGCACCCATATGGGGGTGCCGGCACTGCAGGCGGTGGCTTTACCTGCTACCTGCCACAGCACCAGCCCCTCCCATAAACAGTAAATTGATTATGTTAGGCTTTCAAACACATGCTGGAAAGTGTATATTATGGGGAAACCATGGATTTAAAAACTCTGCGAGAGAATAAATTTAATTCTCTCCGAATTTCTTAGTTTCCTCATGCCTCAATACCTGCTGTAAGGACAAGGGGCTGAAAGTGTATGCACAGTGCGGCACATCTCCCCCCAGCCCCAAATATCCCGTTTGAAAGTCACAGGAGAGCTTGCTCTAACAAAGCCTTGGTGTTTGGGAGAGCAAGGACGTGGAGCCGGCTGTATGTAACCTTAAGCTTCTTGTGCCCACACGTGATAATCTGCAGTACCCGATTTTCATTGGGGAGATCCTGTCTCAGTACCGTCCCACTCTGTAGGTGTACGCCTCTCAGCGGATGAGGGCTGGCAAGGGCAAAATGCGAAACCGCCGGAGGATCCAGCGCAGGGGGCCCTGTGTCATCTACAGCAAGGACAATGGCATCGTCAAGGCCTTCCGGAACATCCCTGGTAACGCCGCTGCTGGCTCGTGTCCCTGCGTGGTGGTGCGCTCGCTCGGCTTGGGTGATGAGACTCCACCGTGGTCCGTGTTTCTGAAGTCCATGATTTGTGGAACTTCTGACTTAGCTGAGCGAGCTGCACTGGTGATAGTTGATAACGAGATAGTTGCCAGGTGCCTTCCTGTGCCGCAGGCTCGCTCATTCTCCCTTCCCTCTCACAGGGATCACTCTGCTCAACGTGACCAAGCTGAACATCCTGAAGCTCGCTCCCGGCGGGCACGTGGGGCGCTTCTGCATCTGGACGGAGAGCGCCTTCCGGAAGCTGGACGACTTGTACGGCACTTGGCGTAAAGCTGCGTCCCTCAAGAGCAACTACAAGTGAGTGCTGTTCTCCATGCTGAAGGTGGCTGCTTAAGTTGGCTGTTGACAGTTCCGAATCTGCCTGTATCCAAGTGGTGGGTTGGGCGGGATCTACTCTGCCTTACTGTGGCCGGTGTTTACAAGAAATGTGGGAATTCTGCTTGCTGTCTTCTGTGCATAAGTGAGTTTTTATTCTTGAGATACATGTGGGGCTTTAGCTGATGACACGTTACCCCTTCAGCCTTCCCATGCACAAGATGCTCAATACAGACCTCAGCAGAATCTTGAAGAGCCCAGAGATCCAGAGAGCGCTCCGAGCACCACGGTAGAGTGAACTTGCCCTTGCCCCTTGCCCAGCCATCCTATTGCTGGCTATTCCGAGGTGTGCGTGATGTGACTGAAATGCTGCCATGTTTTCCAGCAAGAAGATCCACCGCCGGGTCCTGAAGAAGAACCCGCTGAAGAACCTGAGGATCATGTTGAAGCTGAACCCGTACGCGAAGACCATGCGGCGCAACACCATCCTGCGGCAGGCCCGGAACGTGAGTGAGCGCGCGCGCCCCGGCTCCGGCAGGGTCACGCGGCCCCTTGCAGCTTCCATTCTTACTGTGCCTCCTCCCTCACAGCACAAGCTCCGTGTGGAGAGGGCGGCCGCGGCACTGGCAGCCAAGTCCGACCCGAAGGAGGCCCCAGCCAAGAAGAAGCCTGTGGTGGGGAAGAAGGTGAAGAAGCCAAGGGCCGTGGGCGTCAAGCAGAAGAAGAAGCCCGTGGTGGGGAGAAAGGCCACTGCCGCCAAGAAGCCGGCCGCCGACAGGAAGGCCGGCCCGGAAGACAAGAAGCCTGCTGCCTAACGTGGCAGCTCGTTTATCCTTGGCCACTTATTTTGGAAAAGCCCTATGAGAGATGGTGCGAAACACTGGGTTGTATGACTCTTAGTACAGAGTACAGAAGCCCACTACCAAGGCTACTTTATCTGAATAAAGGCCCTGTCAGAGACGGTGCAAAACACTTACTGGTTGTGTGACTCTTTAAATTCCACCCTCCTTACCGCTATCTCTGTTTTACACAGAATCCACACAAGGGAAGCCACTCAGTCCGGTACGCCTGTTCTATAAGACACCGGCAATACATGGGTTCAAAGTTAGGCCTCCCAGGGAACAGGACAACACTCAAAAGTTGGGTGGCGCAGAGCTCCACTGCCTTATTCTACAAATGGCTACACTGGCCAAGGTGGAGCCAGGTTGCAGCCTGGAACTCCATCCAGCTCTCCCACATGGTGGCAGGGTCCTGGGGGCTGGCTCAGGAGTGGGGTGCACTTGTGAGGATCCCACAGGAGGGCACAGTGGTGCCCGTGCAGCTGCGGGCTGTGGGCACCCTGAGACCAGTGCACGACCTGTGACGTGCAGGTGCGGGGATGCTCCGCCCCCTCCCAGCCGCACATTTCACAGCAGAATTCAACTGCGTTCAGGGCTCCTTGTGGCACCGCCTCCCCTCTGTGGTGCGACTGCGACCCCCACGTCCCTCCAAGCGGAGGCAGTCTCCCCTGCCCGTGGTGGGCTCTGCTCTGTGGTCCCCAGGTAGCCGACTGGGGCATGGGGTTCATGCATCACGGCTCTGTAAGGGCGGCTGCAGGCTTTGGGTTGAAGCTTCGTTCTCTCTGGCTACAGAGAGCGCCGCTCCCCGAACGGATTGTCACGGTCGATCGGGAAGTTTTTTTTTTTTTTTTGACAGAGTGGATAGAGAAAGGTCTTCCTTTTTGCCGTTGGCTCACCCTCCAACGGCCGCTGCGGCCGGCGCATCGCGCTGATCAGGAGCCAGGTGCTTCTCCTGGTCTCCCATGGGGTGCAGGACCCAAGAACTTGGGCCATCCTCCACTGCACTCCCTGGCCACAGCAGAGAGCTGGCCTGGAAGAGGGGCAACCGGGACAGAATCCGGCGCCCCGACCGGGACTAGAACCCGGTGTGCCGGAGCCACGGCGTCGGCCAATCGGGAAGTTTTGCGGAAGCGGCCCGTATAGAGGCGAGGCCAGAGCGAGCCGCCGGAAGGAAGTGCCACACCGCCCTCTCTAACATGGCCGCCAGCCCCGCCCCTGCCGCACTTCCGGGAGTCGCCGGCGTGGCGTCATCAGCGAGCGACCGGCCGGCGGAGCCGGGCGACGGGGCGCGGGGCCATGCTGAGCCGGCTTCAGGAGCTGCGCAAGGAGGAGGAGACACTGCTGAGGCTGAAGGCGGCCCTGCACGACCAGCTGAACCGTCTCAAGGTGACCGGGCCCGCGCGGCGGCGCTCGCCGGCTGCCGCCCGTCCTCCTCTCCGGTTCCCGACGCCGTGGCCCACCCCGCCCCTTCCCAGCACTAGCGAGTATTGCTGGTGCTACGGGAAGCACCCTGGTTTCTGAATGGGGTGCCCTCCAGGCGCTGCTAGGTCCGGGTGAGAGGAGGGAACCTGGCTCAGCCTGAACACCTGTATTGCGCAGGGCCAGGGGCCGGATTCTTTGTGGGTCTCCTTCTTCCCCTCCGTCACGGCGCCAGCCTCCCCTGCACGCCCAGGAGCTCAGGCAGCTCAGTAGCCCAGTGGAATAGTAAGGAAAGTGTCCTCGCCTCTTCTCTTGCAGGTTGAAGAATTGGCCCTCCAATCAATGATTAATTCTGGAAGGGGGCATGATGAGATGGTGTCTTCCCAGCCTGTAGCTCAGCAGCCCGCGGATGTCAGCTCCGTGAGTGCCGGCCTCGGCAGGGGCAGGGGGGCAAGGGGCGGAGTCGCAGGCTGCCTGCGTGGGACGCTGCCCCGGCCTCCGGCGGAAGCTGGCGGGGGTCAGTCGGACTGACCCCCGACGACGTTGCAGCCGCTGGTTACACTTTAACAAGGCTGCTTCCACCCTGCTGCACGGATAACCCTAGGGTGCGGGACCTGGGGAGGCCCGGGTCAGACTTCTGCTGCTTTGTGAATAAGGAACCCTGGGGTGGGAAGAGTGTGACTTCAGCTGCAGGCACGGAGCCCCAGTCCTCCTCACGCCCCTCTTGCCAGAGCCTGTCGCGTAACGAAGTCGCCTCCTCCTCTGACCGCCCTGGCCGCGCCGCTGGCCCAGGTGTGGTGTGTGCAGCCTGCAGAGCCCCGTCTCAGTGGGCACAGCTCCTGCGCTGGAGCCCTCTCTGGTAGCGGTGGCGGTGGGGACAGAATTTGGACAAACAGGAGAGAAGCCAGGCTTCTTGGTCATAAAAATGGGGGCCGGACAGCCAACCGTGTGGCTGGACAGCAGTTTTCAGAATCTGCTGTGCTGCGGCCGGTGTCTTTCCCGCTAATGTGTGCTGTCTCTGGCTATCACAGATGCTGGTGCATGTGGACAATGAAGCATCTATCAACCAAACTGCACTGGAGTTGAGCACAAGGAGCCACGTGATGGAGGAAGAGGAGGAGGAGGAGGAGGAGGAGGAGGAGGAGGAGGACTCCTAAAGAGGGAAAGGAGTCAGGGTTACACAAACGTCCAAGTCTCACTCTCTCTTTGAAGAAATCATCATCTTACCAAAGGCCATGCTTGCTTAGAAAGGAAGCCAGGGGGCCGGCGCTGTGGCGTAGCGGGTAAAGCCCCACCCCTGCAGTGCCAGCATCCCCTATGGGCACTGTTTCAAGTCCCAGCTGCTCCACTTCCGATCCAGCTTTCTGCTATGGCCTGGGAAAGCAGTGGAAGGTGGCCCAAGTCCTTGGCCCCTGCACCTATGTGGGAGACCTGGAGGAAGCTCCCTGGCTCCTGGCTTTAGATCGGTGCAGCTCCGGCCATTGCCACAGCGCCAGCCCCTTCAGAATCTTACTAATGAGAGTGCGTGACACCGGGAATTGCGGATGCGGCCATGCTGTGGCAGTGTGGTGGTGCCGGTCAGCAGGTCGGGCTCGTTCACTGAGTCGTTTCCTCTGGGGTGCTACCGAGACATCCTGGGGTTTACAAAACAGGCAGAGTTTAATTCAAATCACCCTTTCCAGTCCACAGTGTGTCTTTGAGGGAAACCAGTGCAAGTTTTTGCCATTGTACCCTGGTGGCCATTAGGCTGTCGGGTATGAAAGCTGACGAGGGGAGGACAGAGGCCGCGAGTGACACCGCCCGTCAGACGGCTCTGTGGGGCAGCTGCCCCATCCAGCTGAGGCATGCCCGGTTTCACGTGCCTGGAAGTCTACAGAGAAGCCGCAGATCCCCTCCGGAGGGCACCCAGCAGGCTGCTCCCAAGCCTGTCTCTGGCCCTTGGGAGAAGTGCCATGGAAGAAACCATGCAGCCATGTTGGAGCACCTGGGTTCGAGGCCCACTCCTTCCCCCTTCCAGCCTCCTGCTAATGTACACCCTGGGAAGCAACAGGTGATGGCTCAAGCGATCGAGTCCCTGCCACCCATGTGGCCGACCCAGATTGAGCTCCTGGCTCCCAGCTTTGTCCTGGCCCAGTTCCAGTTATTGTGGGCATTTGAGGAGTGAACCAGTTGGTGGGAGGTCTCTGTCTGCCTTCCCGATAAATAAAAGGAGTAAATTAAAAGAAACCACTATGCTTGGGTGATTGGATTTTTCAAATAGAGAGGACGGCTTCAGAGTAAGAGATGCACTCCTGCATCCGGGAGCATCTCCACTGAACAGTTAAATGTGGAGTCGCTTCGTCCTGTAAACCTGACTTCTGGCGAAGCACCAGCGAGCATGGCAGCCGTGTGTGACTGCTCCAGAGAACAGACACCTCTGCCAGTGTGGATTCGTTATTCTGAGCTCCCATAGGAAATAGCCAGAAGTTTAAATGAGTGTGGTCCTTGGAACACACAATGTGAAGACAATTTTGGAGCATGAGTGAATATATATATATATATTTTTTTACATATTTATATAAATTAAGAATGTGTGTGTGTATATCTATCTATCTATATATATGTGTGTGTAAAATTTGAGAGAGGACCTGTCTGCTGGTTCACTTTCAGACTCTGATGGACGGGTTGGGCCAGGGCTGAACTAGGGAACTCAGTCCAGGTTCTGTGCACGGGTGGCAGGAACCCAGGTACCTGCGTCACCTCTGCCTCCCCAGGGTCTGTGTTAGCAGGAAGTTGCAGCGGGGCTCGAACCCAAGTACGCTCAGGTGCAGGCGCCTCAGTGGTGACGTGACTGCACAGCTAACTGCCTGCCTCATTTTGTTTTCTCGTTTTTAGGATTTTATTTATTTGAAAGGTGGAGTTATATATATTATGGCCACAATGGTTGGAGCTAGGCTGATCTGAAGCCAGGAGCTTCTTCCAGGTCTCCCATGCGGGTGGCAGGGCCCAGGGACCTGGGCCATCTTCTGCTGCTTCCCCAGACCACAACAGAGAGCAGCCGGGACCTGAACTAGCACCCGTATGGGATGCTGGTACCACAGGTGGAGGCTTAGTCCATTACACCAGGGCACCGGCCCCCAACCATGTGTTTTTTTGAGTTGCAAATCCCACCTCGACCAGCTGGCCACTTGCTTAGTTCTCAGCTGTCACGTTCCCATTCCCTCAGCTCTGGTCATTGCGCAGGTTGTCATGAGGCTCACGTGTTGCCATTTGGAACCCAGCCATGACTGCTGGCTCAGTTTGGAAGCCTGAGGAAGCAGTGGGCGAGGTTAGGCAGTTCAGTTTTCAAACACCCTCAGGAGACACCAGGGGGCGCTGTTCCTTCCCCTGGGACCGCGGTCTGCTCACTGTGGGTGATGTGAGGACTCAGAGTGGGGCTTCCAGCAACCCAGGGGTCTCCAAGTTGCAAAGGAGTAGGTCAGACTGTTGGCCTAGCCGAGCTATGGGTCTCACAGGCAGAAGCGGACCAGGGAGCCTTGGCAGTGGTGGGTGAGCCCTGCGCAGTGCCTGTGTCCCCAGCTCCCGGTACAACTGCCTGTTCTAGATGTCTTATCCAAGTTCAGTTTTAGTCTAGACAGCTAGGCCTTTTACTTTCCTGCTTTGCTTTTCTGAAACCTGCCCTTGGGAAGCAGAACACGAGCCCGGCTGAAGGCTTCCCACGCACTGCAGTTCCCGGTCGCCCTGTGACTTCCCTGCTCCCCCTCCCCAGGCACTGACTGACGTGTGCCAGCAGCAAGGCCCACCCAAGCCCCCAGCCCGGCTCTTGGTCATGGAAAGTGCTGAGTGAGTGAACAAAGTGTTGTGATCTTTCTGGGGTTTCTTCCAGCCCCTGCCTCCCGCTTGTCCCTTGTATGAAGAGAAGCGGCTCCGCCGGGCGCGGGGGACTCATTCCAGGAGCCCTGGGAGCCCGAGGCACTGGGCTGCATCCTGTGATTTCTTGTGTGCTAGAGACCCTGGGAAGCCCACCACAAACAAGTAGTTTCCAGCGATTTTAACTTGATACTGTATTTATTAGAATAAGAGATTAATTCGTTAAACATCTGGAATAAAATGGTTAAAAGGATTTTCATACAATTTGTAGGCACTGTACACATCATTGTTTACAACAGCATTGGTACTTAGATTTGAAGAGAGAATCTGACACATTTTAATGCCTTCATCCATTTGTGACATTCAAAATAACCACCAATTTCGAAACACTACTCCAAACTTAGAGACATTTACCACTAGATACCCCACACAGTCTATTTAAAATAAATACAGAAACACAACCAGCAGTCTCCACGTCGTCCCGGTGGACAGGCTGGGGAGCCCAGCTAGCCTGGCAGTGAGGGGCTCTGGCTGGATTTGGATGGGAACTGCTGAATTGGACACGGAAAGCAAGAGGACCAGTAGGAAGGTGACAAGATGTCCCCTCTGGCGCTCATTCCACGGCAGCAAAGCATGCTTCTCATGCACTCCCCGCGCAGGGCCGCCAGGTGCCCGCTCACAGGGAGAAGGCGTGGCCAGTGTGAGCCCCGCCCAGGACAGAGGCGGGGCCGCACGCACACTCGCCAGAGGTTTCACTGTGTTTCAGCCTGGCACGAGGTGGATCACCAGCACACAGACAGCCCCAAGCACAAAGCCAGTCCACTCGGGAGTAACGACAGTATTAAGGATAGAGACAGTGAGAGAATGACACCAAGAGGTTTTGGCACATGCTGTGTTCCTCATCCTTTGTCACAGGTGAAATGGGCGCCTGAACAGGGACGAGCACAGGAAGGAGACCGCTGGGCGGGGGTCGGCTCCACGCCGCGCCCCGTGCTCACACGCCGGCCGCGTGCGTCGGCGTGCTGGGCTGGTTAAGGCCGATGGTGGAGCACAGCCAACCGGCAAAATCCACCTCCTCGGCATCAGACCTCTTGATAAAAGCATGAACCTGCACGCAAGGCGACAGGGAGAAGAAACGGTCACAGAGCCAAGAGGGAGACCCGAGAGGCTGCGGGCTGGAGCGCGTGCAGGCTGCACCTCACAGACCCCCGGAGCCACCCTCGAGCAGCAGTGGGGTCAGGGCGGCGGCGGCGGCGGCGGCAGCTCTGAGGCCTGGGCCACTGCTCAGAGCATGAAAGGCCACGGGGGCCCACAGGAGCGCCTTCCCGTTCCCCGCCACCAAGCAGAGGCAGGTCGGGGCAGAGGCCCTGGTGCTGGGGGGCAGGGGAGAGGCCCTCTCTGGTCTCACTGGGGCGGCGGAGCATTGGCTTTTCCTTCACCCCGTGAAGGGCAGAGACGGCTGGGGCCTGGCAGCCCACAGGGGTCAGGGCACAGCGGGGAGTGGGCTCAGGAGGCCCCAGGTAGGTGGCTGGGGGGGGGGGAGGGGGGCGCAGAACACAAACCAACAGGCACTGGACTGGATCTGAGGATCTGAAATAAATGCACTCACCATGAGCTGCTTCAAGTCTGCTCTCTCGGCGGGGTTTTTTATTAAGCTTCAAAAAAGACAAGACAGGGTGAGAGCCACTGCCTGGCACTGGTTCCGGCCCACCTCCCCACACGCTGCAGGCTGAGGTCCCGGGCCTCTGCCTCTTCCCTTTCTTAGCACAAGGGCCTGCCCTCGGAAGGGCACTCCTTCCTAATCACACTGAGGTCCAAAAGCAACATGCCAGTCCCCGGAGAGCCAGTGCCCAGGGCAGAGCTGCAGCCAAACACATCCTGTAGGTCCCCACACTGCCAGAAGGGGTGTGTGTGTACGCACATCCCCAACAGAGGCCAAGCTGGGGCTCCCAGGGGAGGTGGGGAGCCAACTTACCATTTATTCACAAAATCTTGAAACTCCAGGCTGAAGACTGCGCTGGGGAGTTTCGGAGGAGGC
This sequence comes from Lepus europaeus, assembly GCF_033115175.1. Taxonomy (NCBI): domain Eukaryota; kingdom Metazoa; phylum Chordata; class Mammalia; order Lagomorpha; family Leporidae; genus Lepus; species Lepus europaeus. Next base: position 88,438,265 of record NC_084837.1, on the reverse strand, counting down.
TGCAGAGAAAGGTGAAGCCGTGAGACGCGCTGGGCTCCCGCTCCAGCCATCTCCCCGTCCCGCCCGCCCCTGCACAGCGCTGCCCTTGCCCAGCCAGGGGGAGCTGCTGGCCACCGTGCTGGAACTGCAGTATAGCACTCAGCACAGTCAGGACTGGGACCAGGTCAAGTGTCCAGCACTCACTTGCCTGGTGACTTGAAGCAAATCACTCTTCCTCCCTGAGCCTCGATTTTCCTCCCGCGAGATGAGGCGCTGCCTTTGGAGCTCTGACTACAACTGAAAACCCTGGAGTGGGGCACGGGGCGGGAACCAGCAGCAGCAACTAGGCGCACGTGCAAGCCACCCAGGCCTGCCAGCGCCTGCACACGCAAGCAGGAGAAAAGATCCCCTCCTGAGCTCGGAGACCCGGCAAGGCAGAGGACGGCTGAAACAAGAGTGGGCGCAGGGCTGGTCCCAAAGAGGGGGCCTGCACACCGCAGCAGAGTCCGCTCGGGGAGCAGCCAGCCCCACATCAACGGCGGAGACCTGACACCCTCTACAGGAAGGCACAGCCTTCCTCCCTTGAGGCCTCTGCAGTCTGAGCTGAGGCCAAGGCCCAGGACCCAGCGAGTCCCTCCCTGCGGGCACCGTCCAAGGGAGTGGGGAGGGGGCTGGGTACAGCAGGAGGAGCCTGTCTCCTCACCTGTGCGAAGTTGGAATGGAGGTGAGGATGTGGGAGAGGCGGTGCCCCAGGAGAGCAGCAGGTGCACACTTAAGCACAGGGCTCCCCCAGGCACCAGCTGAGGGCGTTTTCCTGACTGCACAAACCTGACCTGCTCTGCAGGCTGAAGCCCAGGGGCAGCAGGACCAGATCTGAGCTGCCACACACGGTGCTTAGCACAAAGCTGTGCAGACCTCAGAAGACACAAGTCAGACCCCTAGTGGCAGGGAACGTGTGCCAGGGATGGCTTAGCCTGCGGCCTGCTGGGTCTGCGATGGACAAGGGGGACCTCCCTGAGCCTTTCCATAATGGTCCTGGGGCCCTGGAGCCCAGGCCCACGCTGCTCCACACAGCCCCGGGCCTAGTTTGTGAAAATGCTAAGTGCAGAATCTCATTCCTGAGGAAGAGGCTGGGGCCAACCCTTTGGTCCTACACGGCAGCCAACCCGGGCCTCAGCTGCCTCCCTAACTGCCAGAACTCGTCCAGGCTTTCCAGCCAGCCACGGCTCTCCCCTGTGGCCAGGGGCGCTGGCCCTGTCCAGACCCCTCAGCCCAGCTCCTCCAGACACGCCCCCTCCACCTCTGAGCAACTCGAGCTCTTGCACAACATCCTACTCCCTGCAGACCCCATGCTTTGTCTCTGAGAGGCTGGTTCACTGCCCACACGCCAGCACTGCCAGGTCTCCCGCGTGGGTGCAGGAGCCCAGCGCCGTGAGCCATCACTGCCTCCCAGGTTGCACATCACACATTAGCGGGATCTGGAATCGGAGCAGAGCCAGATACTCCAGTGTGGGATGCAGGTGTCCCAAGCAGTGTCTTATCGGTCCCTTTTTCATTTACACACAACGGCGTACGAGTACACACTTCACCAACAATGCTTGTCTTTGCGTTAAAAGCCATCAGCAACATGCAAGAAGAAACTTCTAGTTCGTCAATAGTTTCACTCCAAAATAACCACTGTCGTTAATTTCCAGACTTTATTGCACGTACAAGGGTGCTTCTAAGAGTTCATAGAAACATGAAATTAAAACTGAGTTTATTCTGGTGTATGAAAATATTTGGAACTCAAGCAGTTTTTTCATAATAAGCAATTTCCACATCCTATGCCATTTCTTGCACAAAACAGGTTGTACTTTTAATTTTTCTTTTCTTTCAACTGCTGGTGCTGGACCAGGCCAAAACCGGGAGCTTCTTCCGATCTTCCACATGGATGCAGGGGCCCAAGCACTTGGGCTGTCCTCTGCTGCTTCCCCAGAGGCCTTAGCAGGGAGCTAGATCGTAAGTTGAGCAGCTGGGACTGGCACTCCCAGGGGATGCCAGCCCCTAATTCCGTTTTCCCTGTTTCTGAAGCGCTCTCGTGTGTACAGACATGGATCTTCCACAAAGAACTGACCACAGTGCACACACTATTTAATAATCTGCTCTCTTCACACAGGGTGTGGTGGATATAGTCCCTATTTCTGTACTCAATTTTACATTCGTGGTTTTCAAAATTTTCTTTGAGAGAAACCTAAAAAGAGGGCTCGCACCTGCTGGTTCACTTTCCAGATGCCTGCAACAGCTAAGGCTGGGCCAGGCTGAAGCCAGGTCTCCCATGCAAGAATCCAGCCACTGAGCTCTCACTACTGCCTTCAGGGCTGCTCGGCAGAAGCTGGAATCAGGAGCTGGGCTCTGAAGCCAAGAGGGCTGAAGGGGATGTGGGTATCTTCCCAGTGGGACAAAAGCCCCTCTGTGCTCACAGCTTGTTGGTGGCATTTCCAGGAGAAAACACTGCATAGCAGTTACATATGCAGCAGCCTTGCCTCCCCTCCACAGCCTGCCAGAGGAGGGGCTTCTGTCTCTCCATCTCTGGACCCCAGCTCTACTCCCACCCCTGCCCGCAGTCCTCAGGACACAGTAAGTACGCAAGAAAGCCTGGTCAAGTGGGAAAGCTGGGGGCTCCCGAGTCTGAGCGAGCAGGAGGGACCCCGCGGCATTCCTGCAGGTTCGAAATCAGCCTCTCCGCTCCAGCAGCATGGCACACGCAGCAGAACACGGAGTCCCTGGGGCCCACGCGGACAGCTACCCGCAGGTTTCCCAGTCAGCTCAGCCATGGGTGTTTTCTTAGGAGGAGCAACTCCGAGAGGGCAGGGAGCACTCACCTCATTGACGATGTAATCCAGCAGCTCAAAAATCGCCATGGGAGGCCGGCTATCCATTCCGTACGCTGTCCATGCAGAAAGAGAAAGAAAACACTTCTCAGAAACAGACAGGGCTTGGGCCCGGAGCCTGGGACCCCCACAACGGGGGCAGGGACGATACACAGGTGCAGATTCACAAAGGCGCACGGCCTAGGATTTTGTCGTGTGAACTGTATCTCAGATCTACCTACCACAGCAGCTCAGATGAGGTGATGTGCAGAAAGCGCTAGCTAGAGCGTGGTGGGGACTCAACCAATGACAGGAAGCCATTGGCAACAACGGGAACTTCCTACCCCGCCCCCGCCCAGCACCCAGTGCAGGGTCCCTGTCTTGGCCGACGACACAGAGCCAGCCTTCCAGAAACCCCCGCCTCTCCCGGAATGCAAGCTGGGACACACCAGGCCACTCACAGCTGAGGGGCCGCCCGGGGGTCCTGGGCCTGGGCGGAGTCTCGGCCGCATCGCCCTCCACCTGGCACCCAAACATCAGCTCCAGCTCCTTGGCGTCGGGGGGCGGGATGGGGTAGCGCCCCACCGCCATCTCCACCAGGGACAGCCCCATGCTCCAGATGTCCGACTGCACAGAGTAGTGTGTCCCCTGGAGTCTCTCGGGCTGCAGGACAGAGACACAGACAAGAGCACCTGAGCTAAGCTGCACCCGGCGTGGGCACAGGCCCACATCTCCCGTCCCGTCCTCTCAGGGCTGCTTCGGCAGCACCAACCAGTCTCTTGAATCTGGCCTCGCACCTGCCCCCAAACCAACCCTCGAAGGCTCTGCCGCTCGGACCCCGCCTCAGGGTTCTATCTGCCCCTGGGCTGCCCTGAACTGGCAGCAGCTGACTGCTGGGCCCTGGCTGCTACGCCAAGCCAGCGTTCCAGCTTCGCCTAGCCTGTCTGCAGTCTTGTAGTGCAAGGCAACCTGTCCACAGCCCGTGCGAGAGGCTCATCCCATCACCAAGTCTGAACGGGGACGTCTGGCAGCATGGACACACTAGCCAGCCTTTCATCACCACAACACGCACCGGAAGCGGGATGTCAGCACGCGGTCCAGGAGGCTAGCGGTGCAGATCGGACAGTCCCACTGGGCTGGCCTCTAATGAAGCTCCACCCCTCTAAACCTGAGACTGGGGAGCAAGTCCTTACCACACGGGCCTTTGGGGGCAGCCAAGCCAGAACAATGGGCCTGGGGTTCAAGCCCCATCTTTGGGGTTTCTACACTATGAGATCCTGAGCTTCAGCTTCCTCACCTGTAAAATGGGGCTGCAGCTGACAGTGGTAATAGTGATAGCAATGGAGCAAAATGCCCATGCTACTTACGAGTTACTGAGAGGGCAAGTGAAACAAAACCCTAGACTATGTATTGCCAAGATTGATTGACACTGGTGGGACAAACCCAACAGAAAAACACAGAGTTGTACTACACAAAAGCATCACTTGAAATACCGCATGTATTTCAAGAACTTTAAGAAAAACTATTCTCACTGAGGTATATTTATTTAGACAGCAAATTAACTCCTCCCATAGGGTTTCTCACTGACTAACACTGGAATATCTTGGAACTGACCTTCTAACCACAAAGACATAAACCACTAAATCCTGGATCAATAAGGCCCACTGCATGTTCGCTGACTTTGAACCTGAGAGGTAGGGCCGAGCAGTTCGGGGCTAACAGCTGCTTGGCTATCAGCCATGTAGGGAAGACGCAGTGAGGAGACAGGGAGGGGGAGGCCATCGGAGCGGCCAGCAGGAGGAATGCAGGCCTGGCAGGGACTTCCTCACCGGGAGGCGAGGGAGGGCTGGCTGTGCACAGCACCAACTGGCAAGGCGGCTTTCGGTCCTGCCTGGCAAGGGCTACGGTTTGAACATTTGTTTCCTGAGATCAGGGATTCGGTGCCCAAAGTCTTACGTGACCAGCACTGAGAGGGCGGAACCTTAATCCAATTCCGACGTTTGGAGGAGAAGCCTCTGGGTGGTGGCTGGGTCAGTTGGAATCACGAGGGTGGAACCCTCGATAAAATCCTCGTGGCCTTCCAAGGAGCTTCACAGACAAACACACACACTCACACCACACCTCCTGCCATGTGACGCTTGGTCCTCCCTAGAGCTAGGGCTGCCTGACTCTGGACATGAACTTCCACAACCACGAGTGTGGGGTAGGCACCGTGTTGCCACTTGGAACACCCGCATCCCATACAGCAAAGCCAGTTCAAGTCTCAGCTACTCCACTTCCAATCCAGCTTCCTGCCAATGCATCCTGGAAGACAGCAGGTGATGGCTCAAGTGCTTGTCCCCTGCCACCCAACTGGGAGACCTGGATGGAGCTCCTAGCTCTTAGTTTTGGCAAAGCCCAGCCCTGGCTGTTGTGACCATTTGGGGAATGAACCAGTGGATGCAAATCTCTCTCTTTCTCTGTCATTCTACCTTTCAAGTAGATGAAAATCAATTTAAAATAAACATCTTTTTTAAAACGGTGCGTTAAATAAGGCTTTTATCGTTGTTTAAGATTTATTTGTTTATTTGAGAGGCAGAGTTATTGAGAAAGAGAAGGAAAGACAGAGAGATAGAGATCTTCCATCTGCTGGTTCACTAACCAAATGGCTGCAACAGCCAGAGCTGGGCCAATCTGAAGCCAAGAGCCAGGAGCTTCTTCTGGGTCACCCACGTGGGTGCACTTGGGTCACCTTCTGCTGCTTTCCCAGGTGCATTATCAGGGAGTTGGATCAGAAGTGAAACAGCCAGGACTTGAACCCAGTGCCCTGTGAGATGCCTGCACCACAGGCAGCAGCTTTACCTGCTATGCCACAGCGCTGGCTCCCAAGCCTTTTTTCCTTAAAATGCTTTCTTTTGGTAATGTTAGTTTTTAATTATTTATTTCCACTTAATTTAAAAAAGAGAGAAAGCTCTCCTGTCCACTGGTTCACTCCCCAACTGCCCACAACAGCCAGGGATGGGCCAGGCTGAAGTCAGGAGCCCGGAACTCAATCCTGTCTCCCACATGGACAACAGGACCCAAGCACAGGAGCCACCACTTGCTGCCTCCCAGGAGGCACCACCACAGCGGAGCTGGGACCCAAGCCCAGGCATTCTGTTAGGAGTGCCACGAAGCAGCCCAAGGAGCATCTTGCACCTGTGCCAAGCGCCTGCCCCACCCAGCCCCCTTCATGAAGTTCACTGACGGAACCTCAACCTCCTCACTTCCGAAACGAGAACAGCAATGGTTGCCACAAGGACAGCAGCATGGATCAGGGGAGAGGAGGCGAGGAAGCCACAGGCTGACAGAGAACACAGGCCCACCCCACACACGTGTGCCGGGGCCGCTCACTCCACTGATGGCTCACCCCTGCCCCGTCACAGCACTCACCTGGCCCCGGTCTCTACCATTCCCAGCTGTCCTCAGCCACATGCCTTCTGCCTCCCCCCACTTGATTAACCTCTGCCTGGCCCTGCCCCCGAGGAGCTCCTTGCACAGGGAGGGCAGAGTGCACACAGGTGCTGCCCCAGGTGTGGGCACAGCTCGCTAGCAGCAACAGGGCCCAGTGGGGTTGGGGGCAGGAGGGCAGACCCGGAGAGGATGCTGGCCAAATAAGAGCGGCAGGGGATGAGGACAACTGGAGAGATGTCCACAGGGGAGGGAGCTCACTGTCTCCAGACAGAAGCTCAGCTCCATGCCCACAAAGGTCCAGGTCCTGCAGGTAAGATGGGGGCCCAGGAACACCAGTTCCCCCCCCCTCACTGTGACAAAGTGGGGGGAGGGGATTTGGGTGGGGGGCAGCAACAGGCACTGTGCCTTAGCCCTCCTTTTTGGCCCCTGACCACCACTCAGGACTGGAGCCTGGCTGCCATCCCCAACTGGACAGGAAGCTGGGAATCGGTCCCTGCTGTTCATACCGACATGTAAGACCTGGTGCCCACGAAGGAGTTGGCCATGGAGTCGATGAGCTGCCCACTGACCCCGAAGTCACAGAGCTTGATCTCCCCGCGGGAGTTGACCAGGATGTTGGAGGGCTTGACGTCTGTGAGGAAGAGAAAGCAGCAGTGAGGGGGCGGCGACAGGCAGACCAGGGTGAGGCACGGCAGCCCCACGGGAGTCCCGGGACAGGCGCCTCCGCTTGCAGACACGGGACCCCACGGCCTCTCGTCTCCCCGCCTTGATGAGGGTGGAGGAAGGACTGGCGGAAGTGACATGCTTAGTGTTGTGGATGTGTGGCAGAAGGCCAGTAGATTTCCATGCTCCGGGAACAGAGTCTTGGCCAGATGACACACAGGGAGAGGCCGTCATGAACAGTCAAGGCTTCAAAGTGTGTTGCTTCAGCAGCCCTGACTGGCAAGACACAAACCTGCCATGGCCACAGGGGTGGGGCTGGGGGAGAGCTCCTGTCCTTGACCTCTGTCTTAGGAACACATGAGCCAGGGATGGGCTGAGGTCACTTACCCAGCAGGCCCCAGAGCCACATCTACCCTGTTGGTGGCGGAGGCCTGGGTCAGCACAGCACCTCAGCACCAGGCCCAGCCCCTCCCTGCACTCACTCACCAGCCAGCCCTTACGCCCGCTGGCCGTCACACATACCAGCCACAGGGCCCCCATCTGCAGAGAGGCCACCTGCCACCTGTTTCTCCTTCCACTGTCCCCTCTGATTCACACAACTGCCCTGCAAAGTGGACGAGCCAGGGCCATTGCCCACAGGCAGGGCGCTTGGTGAAGGGCCAGGGCGCAGTGGGCAGCATCGGTAAGTAGTGAGACTCATTCACGGGCAGGCAAGTCCAGGGGCGAAACCCTCGGTGCAGACAGCACAGCCCTCACAGGACAGACCTAGCAGGACACTGGGAAATCAGACACATCCAAGCCTCCGTCCTTGCTACCCACCAGGGCCACCACTAACATACCACTGCTTCCTTTGGACGTTTTCATACAAATGCTACTTATTCTTAAACTGAATCTAACAAGACTACTGAAGTATCTTTCCAGGAAAAATTGAAAAACAAAATAAAACAACCCTGCAACTCCCTCGGGTATCCCAGAAAGTCCCCTTGGCTCCGCCTCCCTCCACCCCCCTCAGTGCCATGAGGCCCGGGTAGGTGATGGCCACGTGCCCGCCCTCCCCCCCCCCCCCCCACAGAGCCGCCGAGGCAGACTTCCAGAGCCTGAGCCATCATCCCTCACCACGGCCTTCCCGGGGACACCCAATGAGGAGCCCAGGACTCAAGACCCTTCCCAGTCCCCCTGCAGCCCCAAGGCCCTCAGAGCCTCCCAAGGCATCTGGCTCCTCCCCTTTCCTGAAGGAGACAGCAGGGAACAAACTGACCAAGTCCCCAAGGTTACCCTGCCTAGCTTTAATGTGACAGAAGGACATTAATCAATGACCCGGACAGACAGCGGCTCGTGTGGCTTCCCAGGGACCTACGGAAAGAGGGGGCAGCTGCTTGTCCGAGGCACTCGTCCGCATCCGGAAGTGCCCACGGCCAAGCCTGGGACACAACCTTAGAGGTCGGGTGTTGAGGGTGGAAGAGCGGGGCCTGCAACACACCTGCTGGGCCTGGCAAGGACGGCAGCCACCTGCCTCTAGGCACCACAGCCTCTCATCCCCAAGCGGAACCTCGCTGCCCTGAGCCCCTGACCACGCCAAATGTTCCCGGTGGTCTGTTTAGATGTGACCAGCTAGGCCTTGTTTCAGAGCAAGAGACAGGGGGCTGGAATACAGCCCTGCCCCGGCGGGATGCCCAACCTGCAGCAAGTCACCTCGTCCTATGACCAACACCACAGTGCTGACCCTGGCTCCCGACACGACGCAGACAAGCACCAGCCCGAGGAAGGGTGGGCATGAACGGCTACCATGGGGGCAGCACCAGGGACCCCTCCTCCCCAGGTGCACGCCTTAGCTGTGCCTGCCATCTGCTTTCCAGTCACACGGCACGCAGGCTGCCTCTTGTCAAACTTACATAATGCGGCAGCTTCCCTCCCTCGCCCGCTGTCAGCTCCAGCTTCTCCCTCCCACCCAGGAACAGCAGCCTGGGAGGCTGTGCAGATCCAGGGGGTGGGAGAGGAGGCAAGGAATGGCCCAAGGGGCTTCTCCACAGGGGCTGCAGGTCCTAGAACGGCCCAAGGGGCTTCTCCACAGAGGCTGCAGGTCCTGGGGGCCCTGCAGGTGACTGAGAAGGCCCGGCAAGGAGACGCCGGGGCCCCAACTCCAGAGCATGCTGCCCGAGCTGGCAGGCCAGGAGGTGCTCCCTGCCCCCACCGTTCTCAGGCCCTGACCTCTCAGGCCCTACACTCTGTCCCACAGCAGCCAGTCCCTCCCCACACTGCCCCTGTCCCTGGCATCTTCCCCCACCTGTCTGCACAGCAACCAGCAGACCCTCCCTGCAGAGCCTGCTGACTCCCGTTTGCCCTGGAGCACACTCCATGACTCTGGGCCTGGCTTGCCGCTGCTGCTTCTTTTTTTTTTTTTTTTAATTTTTATTTTTTAAGATTTTATTTATTTGTTTGAGAGGTACAGTTACAAACAGTGAGAGGGAGAGACGGCATCTGCTGGTTCACTTCCAAAACGGCCACAACAGCCAGAGCTGAGCCAACCTGAAGCCAGGAGCCAGGAGCTTCTTCCGGGTCTCCCACGTGGGTGCAGGGGGCTAAGCACTTGGGCCATCTTCTACTGCTTTCCCAGGCAACAGCAGAGAGCAGGATTGGAAGAGGAGCTAGAACTGGTGCCCATATGGGATGCCGGCACTGCAAGTGGAGGACTAACCTACTGCACCACAGCGCCGGCCCCTGGGCCTGGCTTTCTAGGTCCTCTGGGGCGCCTTCACCTCTCCACCTGCACCCCTACACGGCCCTCCACGTGTTCCTCCTCCAGTTCAGACTGTCCCACCCCTCTGGCTAGCCCTGCATTTAACAGTCTCCCCTGACCCCCCATTTCCCTCACCCCTCTCACCTCCACTGCCAGTGCCTCTTTCCAATTCCCCTCTCCAGCCTGGGAGACCACCCTGCTCCTGGCTCCCCACACCCACCCCAGCAGAACCCTCAAAGGCTGTCCAATGATAGCCCGTCTCCACTTCCTGAAGGCCCCTCCAGGCCCTGCGTCTCTTTCTGATCCTTCACTGTCAGAGGGGTGGTGCTAGGAGGAGCCCCTGCAGCCAGGGGCCAGGCTGCATGCTGCAGGAAGCGCCGACCACCGGGCCCTGAGCAGAGAGGCTCCCTGAGAGCCCCACGGGACGCTGAGACGTGACAACCACTCCTGCTCCGCCATTGCAACCACGCGGTTGGGAAACCACTCTTTCTGTAAAAGTTAACAACCGGGGCTTAAGAAAAACAGAGAAATGTGTTCGTCTGATTATTTTCTGCCCAGAAATAATCACTGTTCCAAGCCTCCTGGGTTTTCTTTCAAGGGCACACACTGTGAAGTTTAACTACTGCGCCGCATCTGGTGGTCCTCTTAAGAGGTCTGCACACAATACCTCATTCGTGTACTCTATCGACACACAGGATACTGCACTGAGTGGTGAGTAAAAGGGATGCAGTCCTTGTCCCTGTCCCCACCACTACCAGCACAGGGATGTCGGGCACCGGCGACGTGGACCTGGCACCAGCCTGCTGGGCGACAAGGTGCACAGCAGCTCTCCAGGTGTCCCTGTGTCCAGGAAGCTTCATTCTGTTTGCCTGAGGCTAATATTAAAAGAAGTTGCATTCCCTAAGGCAAGACACAAGAAAGGGTGCAGGGAAGAAGAGAGGGCAGAAGACAGGGGGGACGGGGAGCCCAAGGGAAATGGAAGAGAAGGTGCAGTGGCTGAGACACCACTTGGGACGCCCACATCTGAGCACCGGGCTTCAAGTCCCAGCTCCACTTCCAACTCCAGGTTCCTGCTAACGCGCACCTGGGAGGCAGCAGGTGATGGCTCAAGGATGCTGGCTCCCGCCACCCAGGTGGGCAACCTGGACTGAGTTGACCTGGCCCAGCCCCATCTGGTGCAGGCATTTAGGGAGTGAAACAGCAGATGGAAGAGCTCTGTGTCTGTCTCTCTCTGCCATTCAAATAAATTAAAGACTTTTTTTAAAAAATACTAAAAAAGAAACAGTCCAGGAGAGGAGGAAGGAAGGAGCAAGGGCCTGCAGAGAAGCATGGAGGGGACAGGATAGCCAGGCTCTGGCTCACCTGTGACAAGACTGAACGCAAAACTCAGATGACTTTGCATAAACAAGTTACCGCTTTCAATAAAAAGGGGGAGGAGGGGTAAAACAAGGTTTTGTTTTTTTTTGTTGTTGTTTTTTTTTTAAAAAAGAAAAAAACAAAAAACAGTGGCTTTCTGCTTCTGACAGCATCCCTGGCAGGGCCCTCGAGAAAGGGAGCTGACCCGGATGAGACAAATCCCCTCCCCAGAGCCGCCTCCAGCTCTCCATGGCCTCAGGGAGCTAATTAAGTAGCAAAGATCATCCACATTCAGAGAAAACCCAAACTCTTCAATCAGACGTTACCTCAACCTCTTTTTCCCACACAGACTTCTTCCCCAAGAGCTCTGAAAGAAGGCCCGGCTCTCTCCCACCCCCTCCCAGCAGGACAGGGAGCTTGCTAGACCACAGCAGAGCCCACAACAGGCCTGCACCGACCGGGCCAGGCTCTCACATGTTCTCCCATCCTAACAGCGAGAAACAAGCATGAGAAAGCCCTGTGTGCAGAGGACAACAGCGGCGGCCCACAGATGGCACCTGCCAAGGCTACAGGTCCGCCCTCCCCAGAATTCAGACCACCAGGGCCCAGACGGTGCAGCCACGCTGCAAAGCCATAGCTGGGGAAGGAGTCGCTCCCGGTCCAGACGCAGTGGGGGTGCTTTCTGGAATGGGCTGAAGAGAGAACATAGTTCCTGGCTGGGCTGGGTCAGCGGGAGGGCACAGGGCTTCCTTTTCAGCTCCAGCCCATTATCCTCCTTGACAAGTCCAAGAGCTACGGCCCCAGCAACTAGGTGCTGTTCCCACCTCCTTCTGATGAAGCACCAAGTGCAAACAGAGCCTGGGGAGCAGCCTGCCAGGCCCTAACAAGCTGCTATTTTTATCTCCCTCGACTTTGAAGACTCACAGCCAAGCCCAGCAACGCCCGGCAGGTCTGCTCCCTCCCCTTCCCAGACTCCTCAGGGCTGACAAGCATTCCTTTTCTGCCTCCCGCACCTCTCCTCTGCACCTCTCCTCTCGCTGACAATCCACTGCTCCTCCCCTGACCCAAGGCACACGGTCCTGACAGCTGCCACGAAAGTTCAGGATCTGGTTTCCATTAGCACACGCTGCATTTGTCAAACAGGATGCAAAAGCCATGGCCTGATGCGGGGAGAGAGGAGGGGAGAGGAAGAGAGGGCTGTGACAAGGAAGGAAGAGCTCCCAGATTCCATGACCTCTTGTTTCTGATGTCTCCTGTCTTACAGATATGCAAACGGAGGCCCAGGATGAAGTCCTGTGATGGTCACAAAATAACCTTTCTACCCAAAGAAACTGGCACCAAAGAAGCACATCCTCCCCACAGGCCACCCGATCACCTAGGGAGAGGAGCAGACGTGCAGTCTGTCACAAAGCCAGCGGACCGCCTACAGGCAGGGAAACCACGCTGGCTGCTCAAGAAAGGGAAAGGAGCTAAGGTCTGCCCTGAGCTGTGGAAGGCTAGCTCTTCTCAGCCGGAGAGGGAACAAAGACTCCTGGTGAAAGGAGACAGGCCAGGCGAGCCCTGGGCATTCGGAAATGGGAGCGGGGAAGGATTTCGAGTGGGGTCACTAGTGGGGTCACCATCGTCCACTTCGCCTGGGTCCACTCAGGAAAGTCTGGGTCCTGGCTGCCGCCCTTCAGATCCAGCTCGCTGCTAAGGCGCACGCGTCTCTCTCTCAGAGTGTGCAGGCCACACGGACTCAGGCAGCAGGGCCGGGTGGCCTGGGGGCAGCTTGCCCCGTGCTGCTGGACAATCCTGGGATTCCCACCCCAGCAGTCTTTCCGACAACCAACCCAGTGCTTAGTAATCCTTGCCAGGGAAGAACTTGGGTCTTTAAGTCTGCTAGCCTTTCATCATCTATCCCTTCTCCCCTCTCCTAGTCACAAACCCCTCCTTTTCTTTTTTTTGGACAGGCAGAGGAGGGAGAGAGAGAGAGAGAGAGAGAGAAAGGTCTTCCTTTTCCATTGGTTCACCCCCACAATGGCTGCCGCGGCCGGCGCACCGCGCCGATCCAAAGCCAGGAGCCAGGTGCTTCTCCTGGTCTCCCACGGGGTGCAGGGCCCAAGCACCTGGGCCATCCTCCACTGCCTTCCCGGGCCACAGCAGAGAGCTGGACTGGAAGAGGAGCAACCAGGACAGAATCCGGTGCCCTGATCGGGACTAGAACGCGGGGTGCCGGCACCGCAGGCAGAGGATCAGCCTATTGAGCTGCGGCGCCGGCCACAAACCCCTCTTTTTCACTGGAACAAGCTCCTCCTCCAACCTCAAGTAGCCCTGTGGATGACCCCACCCCACCTCCGCCAGTGCTGGCATGCAGCCCAAGGTGGCCACCAAACTACACTGGACCCCTAAGTACAGTGACAGGTGGGCCCAGGAGCAGATACTCCAAGCAGGGCCAACCAGCAGTTGGAGCACTGATTTTTTTTTTAAAAATATGTATTTATTTATTTGAAAGGCAGAGTGACAGAGAGAGAGAGAGAGAGAGAGAGAGAGAGAGAGAGAGAGAGAGAGAGAGAGAAAGAGATCTTCCATCTGCTGGTTCATTCCCCAAATGGCCGCAAAAGCCGGAGCTGGGGCAGGACGAAGTCAGGAGCCAGGAGCTCCACTCAGGTCTTCCATGTGGGTGTCAGGGCCCAAGCTCATGGGTCATCTTCCATTGCTCTTCCCAGGGACATAAGCAGGGAGCTGGATCAGAAGTGGAGCAGCTGGGTCTTGAACCAGTGCCCATATGGGATGCCAGCAACACAAGTAGTGGATTTACCTGCTACACCACAGCGTTGGCCCTGGAAAACTGATCTAGAAGAGGGGAGTTCTTTCTCTGGGACTGGGGGTGCCAAGGACTAGATGTACATGGGGCTTCTGAGGTCCAGCCTGGCCCCAGTGAAGCCCACACAAGAATGAGCAAAGCCACAGGGCTGGCATTGTGGTGCATTTGGTTAAGCAACCACCTGTGATGCTGGCATCCCAGTGGGCACCAATTCAAGTCCCGGCTGCTCCACTTCCGATCCAGCCCCCAGCTTATGTGCCTGGGAAAGCAACAGAAGATGGCCCAAGTGCTTGGACTCCTGACATCCACACGGAAGACCTGGATGGAGTTCCTGGATCCTGGTTTCGGTTTGGCCGAGCCCTAGCCATGGTGGCCATTTGCAGAGTGAACCAGCAGATGAAAGATCAATCTCTCTCTTTCTCTGTACTCTGCCTTTTAAATAAATAAAGAAATCCTATTTTATGGACACAACAGGCATGCAGGAGAGCTGGCCAATGGACAAGCAAGGCAGGGGGCCCCACCAGGAGTGGTACCCGGCAGGAGTAGAAAGATAGCTGAACTAGCTGGAAGAACTGTACCTAAATGGCACCTGCAAACACTGCGCTTCCCCTGAGCACCACGATTGCACTTCCTCTCCCTTCCTTGCCGGCTTGGTGACACTACCGTATTCCTAGAAATGGTCACGTCAGAGCGAGGAGACCCTGAGAACATGTGTGAAGGGGCCTGCAGGGAATGCTGTGAAAAAGCAAAGCCCCGTCCCCAGAACAACCTGGGACCTACGTTCTGTGAACCAGTTCTACTCAGTGCAGGACTTGGATCTAGAAACCCCTTCCGCCCTAATCACCCAATGCCTTGCATGCTAAACGAGGGAGCAGAGCGCCAGCCTGTGCCCAGCGCTGGGCGGGAGAAGGCATCCTGCGCTCCCTATGCGGTGCTGCACCAGGCACAGCCAGCGGGGCCCTGGGCGGTAACTAAGCTTAGCTGGCCACGAGGCTCCGCAGCAGCATGGCGGTGCTGGCTGTGGTGGGGGCAGCTGCTTTTCTGCTTGAGTGTGTGGCCCAGCTCTTCAATGACTCTCCGAGCTCCTTGGGGTCCCTCTCGTGAGCAAGTCTGGCTGGCTTAGGCCAAGCCAGGCCGTGTCTGTGACTGCACACCACAGAAACCTCCGCACGCCCACCAGCCGCACAGCAGCCAGCAGAACCTGCGTGCTGGGCTGTTCTCTGCAGTTTCCTGAGGCTTACACAAGTTAAACAAACCCGCGGGTACGAAGCAAGCAGTATGGCCAAACCTTGGATCCCAGACTTTGTCATTGGGAAACACCGGAATAAACGGGTCACGGTATCTTTTGGCTCCCTCCAGCAAGAGATGAAGTCTTCCCTCTCCCTTTGCGATCCTGACTTGACCATGGGATTTGCTCTGGCCAACAGGATGCTAACAAACCGAATGGCTGAGAAGTGTGAAGGGTGCTTGAGTGTTGGAGTTTACCCACGTTCGCTACCGGGAGGCCCAAGGTGAGCAGGGGAAGCCTGGGTGTTAGACTCAGGGCATGAGTAATCACGTCAACCCACAAGGTGGTAGAAGTTCCAAACCATCCGTGTTTTAAACTACCAGCTTTCAGCGTGCCTTGTTCCATAGCAAAAAGTAATTGACATAATCACTCAGGGGCCAGTGTTGTGGCCCAGTGGCTTAAGCCAATGCTTGGGGCACCTGCATCACTGGTTCATCACTTGGACCACTGGTTCAAGTCCTGGTTGCTCCACTTCTGATTCAGCTCCCTGCTAATGCACCTGAGAAGGGTCTGCCACCCACCTGGAAGACCTGGATGGAATTTCAGGTTCCAGGCTTCAGCATGGACCAGCTTGGGCAGTTGCAGCCATTTAGGGAATGAACTAGTGAACCAAAGACATCTCTTTTTCTCTCTTTCTCTCTTTCTCTCTCTCCCTCCCTCCCTCTCTCTCTCTAACTCTCCCTCTCCCTCTTCTCCTCTCCCTCCCTCCCCTCCTCCCCTGCCCACCATCACTCTCCCTTTCAAAAAAAAATCTTGGCCGGCACCTCACTAAGCTAATCCTCCACCTTGCGGCGCCGGCACACCGGGTTCTAGTCCCGGTCGGGGCACCAATCCTGTCCCGGTTGCCCCTCTTCCAGGCCAGCTCTCTGCTATGGCCCGGGAAGGCAGTGGAGGATGGCCCAAGTCCTTGGGCCCTGCACCCCATGGGAGACCAGGAGAAGCACCTGGCTCCTGCCATCGGATCAGCACGGTGCGCCGGCTGCAGCGCGCCTACCGTGGCAGCCATTGGAGGGTGAACCAACGGCAAAAGGAAGACCTTTCTCTCTGTCTCTCTCTCACTGTCCACTCTGACTGTCAAAAAAATAAAAAATAAAAAAATGAAATCTTTTAAAAAAAGAAATCATTAGGCTATCTCCAGCAAACACATAAGAATAAAAATCTGAGGCGGATAAAAAGGCTCTTTACTCTTTTCCATGTTTCCTCGAGGACAGAACAAGAAGCAATAGAGTTTACATTTCATTGGCAAAGACTGTACTTAGACCAGAGGCAGATCCTACTGGCACGGAAGCCAGAAGCAGACACAGGGAGACTGGCCGTCTCCCATGCACACCCTAACTCAGACTTTCAGGAATCATCTGCTCGCTGGGTGCGGCTCAGAAGCCCCGCAGTGCACGCTACCACTCCACAGCTCGTCACCTCGCCCGGGCTTCCACAGGAGACCAGCCAACAGCACAGGTCTGAGGCTGAGCAGTGAGGCTGGGCCAGCCCAGGCAGGTGCTGGTTCCTGGGACAGAGTCCTCCTTCTCCTCCCTGACTGACACCCAAGACATCTAAGCAGGGAGCCGTCCGGCTCACAGAGCCACTCCTCATGCCACAAGACAGTTACCTGCTGAAGCCAGAAAAGAAAGCTCTGGGAGGACGGGATGGCCCGGGGCGGAGGGGAAGGCTAGCTGCTACTTCCAGGGCTAAGCAGAAACCTTCCTCTCTTGGGAGTGGAAATAAAGTCTGAGAGCGCCACTGAACAGCACAGGACACGGACTGTAGCCGGCGCTCGGCTGAGAAACACAAGTGTATCAAGACCAAGAGGGTGGGGCTTGCTGCCCCAGCCATCACACTGAACGAGGACTTGTAATAAAGACTGAAAGCACGCCGAAAGGCTTTTCACCAAAACCAAACACAAGAGAGAATGCAACAAACTCTGGATTTCAGCCAAAATTCAAAACATAACGAGAGGCAGGAAACTGCTTACCTCTGTGCATGATCTTGTGTTTCTCCCTCAGATACGTCAGGCCCTTGATCACCTGTGGGGAAGACAGCGTAAGAGCAGGGGAGACGCACTCAAGAACGCACCCCATCTACTTCCAAACGGGCTAGGAAATACTTCAGCTACTGTCACACTTCTGCCTTCCTGTTTTTTATTTTATTTTGTTTCTCTTAACCTGCCTTATGAAGCAACCATCTTTGTATACAGTTTATAGAGAATATTTTTAGGCAAAACCAATAACTGTAAGCTTTATCAATTTCTAAAACCACTGCCTAGGAATGCATGTTTGTCTCAATCTGAGATCTGAAGCAGCAGCCTGCTTCCACCTAAGTGGCAATCCCTTTGGATACCTCTGTCCTATTTTTTCTGACATAGATTTTAATGCGAAGAAATTCACTTTTCCTATTCTCACGAAAGAGAGAATAGTATATATGCAGACTCTACAGAGGGAAAATTCTAATGATAAAATCTCATTTCTCTTAAAAAGCTTCCTGCCTTCTTCCCTTGTACATTTCCCACCAATTCATTAACTTATGAAGAGGGAACTTGGAAGGAAAACGCCACAACATACTCACAGCAATGCTAACTTTCCCCAAAATTTGCTCGGGAATCCGTCCAGCTTTCTTCAGGACTTGATCCAAGGAACCCCCGTCCTAAGAACAAGAGGAGGAGACCACGGAGTGACGACGGCGCCAGTTCTTCTTCAAGTGAACAACTGCAGTCCCACAAGCCTCCAGGAACGGGAAGGGCTCACCCTTGGCTCCGCTCCAGACATCAAACGTGACACTGCAGGAGGCGAGCAACCCAAATTCTACAGACATCGTTACACAAGTCACTAAGTCAGTGGCCAGGAAAAAGGTTTGTGCGCTGGGTGTCACAGCACAGAGGGTTAAGTGGCTGCTTGGGACACCCACGTCCTGTCTCTGACTTCCAGTTCCGGTCCCAGCTACTCTGCACTTCAGACCCAGCCTCCTGCTGATGGGCCTGAAAAGCAGCAGATGAGGGCCCACAGACTTGGCTCCCTGCCACCCAGATGGATGTTCCCGGCTCCTGGCTTTGGCCGGGCCCAGTCCTGCTGCGGACATTTGGGGAGTGATCTCTCTGTCTTTCAAATAAATAGCAAACATTTTTAAAAGGCTTGCTCTGCAATGAACTCACATGGTCGAGTGTGCAGGCTCTAGAGGTAAACTCTAAATCTGAATCCCAGCTCTGCCACTTTCTATCCAGGCGGCCTTGACCAAGTCACCCAACTGATAAATGAGGATGATGACAATTCTAAGGCTACTATAATGTACAGGGCTGTTATAAGGATTAAATAAGCTAATATAAATAAATAAAGCACCTAGGAAAATGTGTTGCACAGAGTGAGTGCTCAATAACTGTTAGCCATTTTATCACTACCGTGTAAGTCACAACTTCCATTTGGTGTTATCCCAACAAATCGCAATTAACAAACCCAAAGAGAAACAGCATGAAAAGCAATACTATAGCCCACAAAACCCACCAAACACCATGGATTGTCAGGTTCTCTGGGGGCCAGATACATGAATAAGAGCAGGGTTCTGCTCTCAATAAACATATCAACTAATAAAACAAAGGCAGCAACACGAAGGAAAGGAGCCGTGGACATGCAGAGTAAGGGAGGGATAATTCCAGCTTCACCTAGCAGGATGCGATTTGAACTAAAATCTCCCTCAAAGAAGGAGCTTGACCTCTACACTTGGGAAGGGAAGGAGCAAGGGAACAGGTCGGGGCTCCTCGGTCAGACCAAAGGCAGAGCTGCTCTCAGCTGCCCCTGGGGCCAGGTGGCCCCGCCCTGTGGGTACATGAAGAGCTGCAGCGATGAGGGCTCAGGCTGGCAAGGGCCAACTGTGGCCACAGCCTCAGCCAGGAACCAGGACCTGGCTATGTGGAAGCACAAGGAATGCAACCTGGGTGTTATTTCAGATAAGCCCCGCAGCAGCTGAGAAAGAGGGGCAGGGCTGGCAAGGAGATGACCGAAGCTAACGAGCGGATGGGACCACAGAAGAAAGGATGCAGGTGTGCTGTGATGCCAGCCTCTGGGGCGCACGTTCAGGGACTCCACAATGAGCCTGAGAGTGAGGAGAAACACTGCACTCAGAGAAGCCTGGTGCATCAAAGCAGGAGCAAGTGCAAGCCTCACCAGCAACTTCCATCACCCTCAGAGGCAGGTAACTCCAGCAACTCAATCTGATTTTCCAAGTACTCTGTCTAGGTACCTAAGCAGTTACATCATCACCTGTCACTTATCCAACACCTGTGCACAAAGCCTAGGGATGTGGAAGGATGAGGGGTAGAAAAATTCTCTAAGATACAGATAAAACACACTCCTGCATTCAAAGGCACGACACTGGAAATCTTCCTGGGAAACCAGGCATCAACAAACAGCTGAACAAGGAGAACAGATGAAGCTGTGGACAAAATGGCAGGGAAGAGACTCCGAACTGGAGTGACATGCAAGCTGAGCCGTGAGGCGGGTGAAATCCAGAGCAGCAGAGAGAAGTCCCCTCAGACGCCAGTCTCCACATGCAGCCATCAGGTGGACATGACAGACAAAAGGACAGGGCGTGTGCCCGCCGCTATGAAGATTAAACAGTGCGTGTACACTCACAGAGCAAAATCAAAACACGTGAAGGCGGGTTACTTCTGGTCTAGACAGAACCGTCAGGGATTTCTGCTGCATGAAACTTCCTTCTTTCCCTTCCTACTGTCTACAGATTATCTACTACAGAATACATGTCTCACATTTCTAAACTACTGAACTCATCTATGAGAGCACAGAATGCCATCTATGAATTAATTAGTAGGCCCTGAGCACCCAGCTTGTGCCAAGGCATTGTTAGGTAGACACAAAACCACTTTCTTTCTAGAGAAGGACTCACACCAAGGATATGCTCTCCCGAGCGCCATGACCTCCAGCAATGCTAGAAGCAGATTACCAACTTAAAAACATTCCACGTTTATAAAAAGAAGAGTGTGGACCAATCGATTTCTGTGACACTCCACTTAAGGGAAGAGAACCAGCACAGCTGTGGGTTCCCCAAGGCAGGGAAGTCTCCACCAGCACGCGAGCTCCCCTGCCTCGGTGGGGCTTCCAGACATCACAAACTCCCTGGCACGACCACCTGATGGGCAGGAGGCAAGCAAGGCCCACAGCAGACTCTGTGCCTCAACCTAGCCTTTCGCATGTGGCGCAGATAACCAAGAGGAGTCATGGGGCTAGAACCAGACAGAACTCCCTGCGACAGCTACTTTCCAGAGTTCCTGGGGGAGACTTGGCCCAGGCTCAGCCCTGAGCATTCAAACCAATGCCGTGTTCCCGGCTGCCTTAACAACATGACAGCCCCTGTGGCCACCTCAGGACCAAACCACTGCCCAGGCCACCACACCTGAGCCAGCAGCTCCTAGACATGCCACAGCATCCCAGCATGTCCTTCATCCATGGGAAGAGGGACTTTGTTCCGAGAGACTGCCCCCGTGGAACATGGCTGCAGCTGCTCTGTTTGCACAGCTTTGCCTCATCACCAGGGAAGACTACCGACCTAGAAGAGAACAAAGCCACTCTGCCCAAATCAGCTTCAGAGAAGGTGGAAAAGCTAACCCTGTGGTTTTCAGGTCACTTCCTCCACTTCAGCAATGAACTTCACTCGCGCTGACCTAGGCAGACCCCTCCCTGGCTGCTGGGCAGAGCACAGGCAGCTAGCAGTCTTGCTTTTTACTTTCCCTGAGTGGGCCCCGTAAACATTTCTACTAAAGAGGAAGAAGCGTTGGCCCTCTTCCCTCACCCTCCTCCTGAGCTCCGAGCAGAGCGACAATTGAAGGGGCACGAGGGGAGGGGCCAGCGCCAATCAGGACTGCCCCAAGTTGCCTGCAGCAAACCCTACAGCCCTTTCATGCTGCTTCGGGAACCTGCCAAGAACTCGCTGTCACCAACTACAGCAGCCGAAAGTGTGCTTATTTTTAGAAGCCAATTATTAACAAAGTCCGTGGTACTTCTGTGAAGGTTTTCTATGGAAGAGATAAAGGCTTGATGAAAATAACAGCTCAAAAGCTTTTATTCCCGCTGCGTGAGAAGCATCAACTCTGAGTCCCAGGCCCCGCCTGCTCAGACCCCAGGAGCGGGAACCGACTTCTCCGAGGATGGAAGTGTTCCTGCCCTGATGAGGGAGCACCCACGTCCCGCATTCACTGGGCACTGCAAACACAGCTTATTTCTAGGAAAGCCGGGGCTCATGAACACTCATGACAGATCTACTTTAAAATGCATCCCTCTAAAAGGACCAGAGCAGGAGCTGTTGCTGTGACGTAGCAGGTAAAGCCACAACCTGGAGCACGGACATCCCACAGGAGCACCAGTTTGAGTCCCAGCTGCTCCAATTCTGACCCAATTCCTTGGTAAGGTACCTGAAGGAGCAATGGGAGATGACCCAAGTACTCCCTGCACCACGTGGGAGACCCAGATGAAGCTCCCATCTCCTGGCTTCAGCTTGGCCCAGCCTTGGCCTTTACGGCCATTTGCAGAGTGAACCAGTGGATGGAAGATCTCTCTCCCTCTCTCTCTGTTTCTGCCTATCCCTCTCTGTAACTCTGCCTTTCAAACAAATAAATCTTTCAGACCCGAGAACAGCGGCAGGCAGCGGCCAGGGAGTTCTCCCACCAGGGACAGCCAGTGCAGGCACACAGGGAACAGAGCAGGGGTCAGAGCATCCAGGGATGAACAGAAGGCCACTCACAGGCCACAACTGCTTCCACCACTGTCCCATCTGGCCCCTGAGGCAGCTGGGAGCCTCTCCAATCACATTAAGAGACTGTTCCAGCCGCCCCCATGACCCAGATACACTGAGACAGAGGCCCTACCACTGGCCCTAAGGCACGACTCTCTCACTGGGCTCCAGGCTAATCAGGCCTTCCCCATCCTAGCCACTGTCACCCAGTCAACACCCCCGCCCCCCAGCCACCGGCTGCTGCAGTGTGCTCCCTGCCTCTGGCGGCCAGTTCTCCAGGTCCAGGCTCCCCAGGGCAACTCCACAGATGCCTCCTGCTTCAGGGACTGTGTGCGAGCAACTCCTCCCAGAGAGCCAAATCCATGGGAAAGACACTGACCTGCAGCGACAGGAAATTGGCCAAGAGTATAGAAAAGCAGCCCTGTCCTGTCCAACGTCACCTTGTCCTAGCGAGGAAGGCTTGGGGAACAGGGGGCACGGCAAAGCTGAACAGATGTACCCAAGGCGAAGAACGCAGACTGAAGCAGCATTCCAGAACGGAAACCCCCTCAGGAGCTCACAACAGGTCAGTGTGAGACAACTGGGAGCACACTGCTCTGTTCCAGGGGGGTCTCACCGAAGGAACAGACCATGGTCAACACCGAGCAGACTGACACCTCGTGCTCAGTAGCTCTTAGGTCCACACCCCCAGCCCTCACCCGGCAGCCTGGCAGGTGCTGGAACATAGCCATGCAGCCCACGAAAAGCTCTGGGGGCAGAGACGCTGCTCCTCCCAGGGTTTCTCCACACACCACCCGGCCCCCCAAGTCCCCAGTAGCTCATGGGGCACTTCACATGGACTATGGACTAAAATCAAGTGTTTGTGAAGCCAGACCCACATGGATGAGAGACCTGGCTGGCCACAAGTGCCGAAAACCCTAGAACCACAGGATGTGAACTCCAGGAGGGATCATGGACATACACTCGACAAACGTCAGTTTATCACGATCCGTATTAACACTGTTACTGTCCCTGCTGAAGAGGAAGGGACTCCAGGACGGCAGCTCACGTCCATGTAATCTGCCTACAAGGTCAGCTCCTCCCCACATGTGCATCAGGTGAAATTATGTCTCTCCACACGGAAAGAAACCCCACAGGCTGTCCTTCAAGTGGATTATACATACTCTGCAAGGGGCAGGGGTCGTGGCACAGCAGGTTAAGTCTCTGTTTGCAACGCCAACATCCCTTATCGGCGCTCTGGTTCCACTCCTGGCTGCTCACTTCCAATCCAGTTCTCTGGACTCTGCTTGGGGAGCAGCAGAAGACAGCCAAGCAATTGGGTCCTTACCACCCACATGGAAGACCTGGATGGAGTTCTTGGCTCCTGAGGAGTGAACCAGTGGATGAACAATTCTCTCCCCCTCTCTCTGCTTTTTGAATAAATAAATCTTAAATAGCAAAAGTTCTCTGAAGATAAGGGCTGTTTCACGCATCTTCATAACCCCAGGACCTTGTACCTAGCACACAGCACTACATTAACTACATTAACCAGATTTTACCCACGTCATAATCTGAGAATCCTCTGCAGAGGAAAACACAGGGAGACATGCACTAGTAGGGCTCCCACGGGAATACCCCTTTGAAGGGGGCAGGGACCCAGGAAGGAAGTCTGTCCTCTGGTGAATATTCAAGTCCGCCCCAGGCTGCCCGATGCCCCCAGACAGCAGCTGGCCACTGCTCTGCGGGCCACACACCATGTGCTCCATGCAGATGCTGATCTCGCCATCGCTGTAGAATGCCCCGTAGAAGCCCACGATGTACGGGGAGTTGCACTCGTGCAGAACCTGCAGCTCCCTTATGATCTGGTTCCGGATAGCAGGTTTGATCTCCAGGTGAATAAGCTGGGGAAAGAAAATTGGGAAGAAGAAGAAGTTTTATAATGGGTGGATGCATGGGTACAGGGGAATGAAGCAGCTTTCTTAAGCATTTAAACCTGTTTAAGAGAGGGGAGGAGAAACAGACAAGTTTTCACAAACAAGTTTCTGCTCAAAGTACTGAGTGTCAACATATCAAGGCAGGTGTTGTCACCGTGGCTGTGCCTCTGCTCCTGGGAGCCACGCCCATGGACAACAGCAGCTGGGAGGATTGACCCAAAGGGACTGGCGGAGCTGAGAGGGAAGAGAAAACTGGCCCTGAGGATGTGGTTGCCGTTCACGGGCTGTGAGGGCAGGAGGGTTGGAGGAAGTGGGGGACATTCCCTTAAGCTGCCCCGCAGGGGCCTGGTGTGGCTGAAATTCACCAAAGACCGCAGATGCTACCTATGTCTCCAAACACTGCCCCCTGTTCCAGCTGGAGGGAAGTGACGGACATATCAAATGGTTACCTAGCAACACTCAGACTGGACAAAGTGCCAGGGACAATGAGGTCAGAGGAGAGGAGTAGTGGTATCGGCGTGGGCTGGAGCAGCCGGAAAAGAAGACAAAAGGTAGTCGTGGAAGATGGGTGGGCAGTGCTTACAAAGGCAAGGAAGAGCACAGGCAGAAACCAGAAGGCGTGTGCTGCTGAAGACACGGGCGAGCCCAACCCCTCGGGAGCAGGAAGAGGAGCGCCAGGGGCAGACGGGAGGGGACATCCAGCTTGAGGACTGATGCCATGGTGGAGGGCTCAGACACTGCACTGCTGGGAGAGTTAGAGGAGCCGCTGGCAAGGACAACTGGAACTCAGTGTTGTGTGTGTCACTGGGGCCAAGAGACTCAAAGCAGCTTCTCTGGTGCTAAATGACCAGCAGGCCCCCTGGCATCCTTTCCTGGGCACACAGACAGCTAACGAAGGCTCACCTACTTCCGAGACCGAGTTATGGCAATTAATACACTCACACAGCCTTTAGCATGCTTATCCATAATCTGACAGATAACAGGAATTCGAAATTCATGCACAAAGTTGCTGAGTGAGAAGGCTTGCTCCCGGCCCCTGGTTCGCCCAGGTGATGGTTTCATGACCTGTTGGTTGAGACAAACTCACCTTTCTGGCCATGACCAGGCCGGACGGCTTGTGCGACACCTTGAACACCACGCCGCCGTTGCCGGCTCCCAGCTCGCTGATCTTCTCGAAGTCATCGTCCTTCAGCTCTCCCACTTTCTGCTTCTGGGTGAGGAAGGCCTCCAGGCGCTTCCGCTGCTGCTCGTCAAGCTCCAGCTCCTCCAGCTTCTTCTGCAAGGCCTCCAGGTTGGTCCTGCCCCAAGAAGGTGACACAGCCCAGCGTCAGCGCCAGTGCCAGCAAAGCCGGCTCAGGGAGGCCGTCCTACCATGGAGAGGCCCAGAGAAGGCCTCTGCCCCACGATTCACCCCAGCACACCTACTCTGGGTGTGGAATGAAGGAACTAGGTCTCTCTCAACACACTACAAATCCATGAGAGAAACCACAGATTCTACAAACTCCAGAATGAGCCACTTTAATCTGTTTTAGAAGTCCCATTTACACGGTTGGTTTTATTAGTAAGGCTTTACCATACATAAAGTAAAATTCCCCAGATCACTGAACTAAAACCAAACCAGCTATAAACTGGATCACAACTGCAAAAACTTCCTTTCCAATGTGACTGAGTCCAGGAGCCGGGCTCATCAAGAACGCCCGAGTAAGGAATCATACAAATGGTATCCCCGTGAGAACGGTGGCTACGGGAGGCCCAAGCACCATCAGACGGAAGCCACCTGTGCCCGTGCTCCACTGCACAGTGGGTATAGTCACAGTAACGCAGCACATACCGAACACAGAACTGGGGACAGGAGCTGGCAGGCTCCACACACAAGGCAGACGGGAAGCCCAGCTGCCTGGACTGACCGGTTTATGCTGTGCACACGTGTTCTGGTATTGCACTATGCCCCATAAAAATGCATTCTGAGTATCAGGAGCTGGCATTGTGGTACCACAGGTTAGCCATTGCTTTTACACCTACACCTCACATCAGAGTGCCTGGTTCAAGTCTTGACTACTCCAATCCCCAGCCACTTCCTGCTAACACACATGTCCTTGGAGGCAGCAAATGATGACCCGGTATCTGCATCTCTACAGTCCATGTCGAAGACCCAAATGGAGTTCCTGGCTCCTGCTCTGGCCTGGCTCAGTCTTGCCGCTTGTGGGCATTTAGAGAGTAAATCAGCAGATGGAAGATCTCTCTCTCTCTCTCTCTCTCTGTTGCTATGCTTTCCAAATAAAATTTTTTAAAAAAAAATCTTAATTAAGAAAGTAGAAGTATTATATTTAACAAAAATTTTAAAATACTTTATTTTTTAAAAATGCTTCAAATTTTTATTTTTGCATAACTCGTGTAAACATGCATCCATTCACTCAATCTTTAACCCAGGGCAAGGCTCCTTGAATGAGTCCACTGGCAAGAGTTCCACATCATCTTCCTGTTTTCGAAGATTCATTTTATTTATTTGAAAGGCAGAATGATGGGAGGGAGGAGGAGACCAGACAGGGAGGAAGATCATCCATCTCTGGTCTACTCCACAAATGCCTCCAATAGCCAGGTGTGGGCCATGCCGAAGCCAGGAGCCTGGAACTCTATCCAGCTCTCCCATGTGGACAGCAGGGGCCCAAATACCTGTGCGATAGTCCTCTGCCTTCCCAAGCACATTAGCAAGGAGCTGGCTAGGAAGCAGAGCAACCAGTACTCAAACCCACACTCCAAATGTGGGATGCCAGCGTTGGGTGTCAGAAGCCGGGGCTTAACCCTCAGCAGTACAATGCCAGCCCCATCTTTCTTACATAACCAGAGCAGAATACACTGTTTATGATTCCCAGCTCCTGGTCTTGATCATGGACTAACAATGCAGACCCTCATGGAACAATCACAACATAAAGTTGGAGCTTCATGATTCCCCTGAGCTTTGTGCCCCTCTAACCTGGCAGCATTCTTATGATTTCACTGACTGACTCTTGCCAGTTTGTAACCAGAGTGCGCAGGGGGAGAGGGAGAAAATGCCTTCATTTGCAGTCACATCTCATCAATCTCCGACATGTACAACAGCCGCTACTGCTGCGTGATGGGTTTGGGAAAGCGCTGGCTCTCGGCAAGTGCATTGATTTAGCGATGGGTCCAGCACGCCATGGGCACCACTCGGGAGTGAGGGGGGGCTGTAGAGGAGGGGGTGGTAAAGAGCTCCACTCCAGTTCATTTTATTTCATACCCCAGTCTACACAGATGACACAAGTGACACGGTGACAAGACAGGCCTTCATTACACGTGAGAAGGCAGCACCCCACACCCTGCTCCTAGCAGAAGGGCAGAAGAGGCACAGTCACCCGCTCTACGCCACAGCCTAGGACGGCGGGTCCCTCCACATGGGAGCACTAACAGTGACTTACAAATGACAGTGCTCGGGGCCCAAGAGGACATGAGGCTGACGGCCTGGGTTTTCCTCACTGGGAGATCTTGGGGGGAGGAAGCTGGTGCTGCAGACGAACGTGCCCCCTCAAAATTCAAATGCTGGGGAGCAGCGCTGTGGTGTAGCGGGTAAGCCTGCCACCTGTGACACTGTCATCCCATATCGGCGCCTGTTCAAGCCCCAGCTGCTCCACTTCCGATCCAGCTCCCTGTTCAAAGCCTGGGAAAACAGTGGAAGATGGCCCAAGAAGAAGCTCCTGGCTCCAGCCTGGCCTAACCCTGGTCATTAGGCCACTTGAGGAATGAACCAGCAAATAGAAGACCCACCCACCCCCCCCAGCTCTGCCTTTCAAATAAATAAAATAAATCTTTAAAAAAAAAAAAAAAATTCCGACGAGGAAGCCCTAGACACGGATGGGACTCTCCAGACATAAGAAGGAGAAGAGATCCTGAGAGAGTCCTAGCCAGACAGGAGTGGCGGCCCTGTGACATGAGGAAGACATCCTTAGAAGGCAGCCATCCATCTGTGGTTTCAGGCGCCCAGTCGATGGTGCTCTGCCAGGGCAGCCGCGGCACACGGAGGCAGCTGCTCAGGGTCCGTCCACCTTGCTGAAAGGATCACCTGGTGGCTGGTTCCTGAGGTCAGCAGGCCGTCATGCATTTGGGAGCGCACAGTGTACCCCTGCAGGTTCTCCCAGGTGTCTGCAGAAACATCCGGCAAATGCCAGCGGGCTCCCTGGGCACTAACTCACCTAATCTACTCCCCGTCCGGAGAAGAGGCACGCAAACTGGGGCGCACACAGGTGGAGTGCACCATCTGGGGCCACAGGGCCAGGAGTCAAATAATCTCTAACTTTAACCTTGCTGCTCTCTTTCTCTCTTCAAAAAGTGCAATGATAGGGCCAGCATGGTAGCACCACTATGCATGTTAAGCCACCACCTGCAACGCCAGCATTCCATATGGGCGCTGGTACAAACCCTGGTTGCTCCACTTCCTAACAAGCTCCCTGCTGATGCACCTGGAAAAGCAGCAGCAGATGGCCCAAATGCTTGGGCCCCTGCACCCATGTTTGGCAAGAAGGATTGTGCTAATTCTGCCCTTCCTGCTCAGCTAAATGAAGCTCTTGGCTCCTGGCTTCAGCCTGGCCCAGCCCCAGTCTTTACAGCCATCTGGGGAGTGAACCAGTGGGTGGAAGATCTTTCTCTGTTTCTCCCCCTCCCTCTCTGTAACTCTGCATTTCAAATAAGTTAAATAAATCTTTTTTTTTTAATATTTTATTTTATTTTTTTGACAGGCAGAGTGGACAGTGAGAGAGAGAGAGAGAAAGGTCTTCCTTTTTGCCATTGGTTCACCCTCCAATGGCCGCCGCAGCCGGCGTACCTCGCTGATCCGAAGTCAGGAGCCAGGTGCTTCTCCTGGTCTCCCATGCAGGTGCAGGGCCCAAGGACTTGGGCCATCCTCCACTGCCTTCCCGGGCCATAGCAGAGAGCTGGCCTGGAAGAGGGGCAACCGGGACAGAATCCGGTGCCCCGACCGGGACTAGAACCCGGTGTGCCGGTGCCGCAAGGCGGAAGATTAGCCTATTGAGCCACGGCGCGGCCAATAAATCTTAAAATAAATAGATAAATAAATAAAAAGGCCATGCTCTGAAGGAAGGGACTGACAAACACAGGTCAGCTGCTGGCAGGGTGGAGGCAGTAACCCACCAGGGCCGGGCCACACACAGCAACAGTGCACCTGACAGCTGGCGGCCTCCTGTCTCCCACATACGAGAGCAGGCGATGTGACCCCTGGGGCAGAGCAGCACTGCCCACAGCCAATACTGGCCACAGGGAATGCCATGCATTTAGCCAGGAAAAGAAAACACCTTCTCACCTCCCTGCAGAAATAAGACATTCTCATTCCTTCAGGAAGAAAAACTACCCCTCCCTGCCCCCACCGCACACTTCCTGTGCTCTTGTATCACTGCTACACTCCCGCTAGGGAACTGGCAATTCAGGAGTCCTGGATTCTTGCCCCGAGCTGATCAGCAGCAGCCGTGCGCCGGGCAGAGGTCCCTTAACCCTGTCACATCTCAGACTTCTCATCTGCGAGAGGGAGTGATGACCCCATGTTTACAAGAGGAGGTCAAAACAGAAAACTAACGGGAGACACACAACGCTGGCGTGGGTGGGGTGGGAAGAGCCCTGGCAGCACCAGCAGGGTGCAGAAAAGACTGCCTTTAATTTAATGATTCGCAAAATACTCGAAAGCTTTTTAGAAATCCTTTTCAGCGAAGGAAAAACAATGAGGTGAAATGAAGATCCTGGCATCAAGATGGCTTTGAGCTCTCATCAAAAAGCAATCAATAACATCAGTAATGCAGCCGTGGTCAGTACTGCTCCTCCCAGAGCCGCAGTCATCCTGGCAGCCCTGTCAAGAACTGCCGAGGCTCCGAGGGCACCATCTTCAGCTTTAACTGGGTGCTCGGGCATCGCAATACATCTCCAACACACACAGAGCTCGCTCCCCGGAACCCCTGGGGCGTTCACCAGGCAGAGCTCGCTGTAACATGGATTTTGCACGGGGCTGGCTGACAGTAAACAAAAGTGCATGAGATTATGGGTTTGACATGGAACAAGAGGAAAAACACAGGTTGTCATTTGCATTCTGGAAACACCAGGCAGCACACTGAGAGGGGTGGGGAAAGACGTCCCAGGGACAAGAGCACCTCCCTCCCACCTGCTCGCATAGCTGCAATCTGTCCCGTGGGCCAAGTGATTTAAGTGGCAGGAAATGCAGCACAGGAGGGATCCTAAAGACCACTGGAGGTGAGGAAGCTGAGGCCCGAGGGACAAGGTAACAGAGCTCACTAGTCTCCCAAGTCCCACACAGAGGTCCTTTCCAGGCACTGCACTGCCCGCTCTGAGCCTGAATAGGGAATGACTGAAGTAGGGAGTAGGGGTGAGGTCCCCACAAAGGAAGGGGACCTTCGAACTGCCACACCCAGCAGAAGCGGGCCGGCAGGCCTGACGGTCAGCTACCTCTGCTGGGAGGGTGCGCGGAGGGGAGCTTACAGAACCACCAGCAATCACCAGGGAAGGGGAGGGAGGGCCGGGCCTGCCCTGGGCTTGGCATTTGGCAGGGGGACTGCAGAGGGAAGGAGAAGCAGACTCCAGCAGAGAGGGACTGGCCACAGGTCCTCTGAGTCACACCCTCTGCCACTCCCCAGCTATGAGATCTTGGGCGGGTTACCTTCCTCAGTTGCCATAGCCACAAAAGACACACAAGCAAAGTCATCCAAATACGTCTGAGGCCCGAGTCTGCCAACATGGAGGCAGGCAGAAACAGGCAACAGGCAAGGATGAGCTCCAGCGCAGCATCTGAAAGACTGAGGGGCTGCACCGGGGGCCGGGAGCCAAGTCCAGCACGGGCACGAGGGTCCCTGTGCAGTCAAACCATGTCAGCGGGGGCCGGGAGGGTGGGGGTACCAAAAGCAGCAAGGAGAACGGGCCTGGCGGAGGACAGTGAGGGAGCCAAGGCACAGCTCGCCCACTCCTGGACTCTGCCCATCCGCATGAGGCAGTGCAGCATGCACACAGGCTGACTGAGGCCAGGGAAGTCAACCTGCACCCTCCCACAACCCACCCTGCAGGCCACAGCATGGGCTGTGCAGCCATCCAGGCAATAAAATGATTGTTTACGGGCCCTGTGAAACAAGCCAGGCACAACACACTATTGCACGCCATCTACATAAACTTCAGAAAAGGGCAAAACTAATCTATGCAATTAAATCAGGAAAGGGGCAGGAACCAGGCTGTGTGTGATGGTGAGCTTCACATGGCAACGTGTCTAGGCTATGTGCCCAGATACCAGGTCAAACACCACTCTGGGTGTTTCCTGTGATAGTATTTGTGGCTTGGGCAGTAGAGGATGGGAAATGAGATTAATATTTTAATCAGTGGTCCTTAATCTAAGTGGATGATCCCCCCCATAACATGGGTGGGCATCACCGGATCAGCTGAAGGCCTGAACAGAACAGACAGGCTGCCCTCCCGGGAGGGAGGACACATTCTGCCTCCTCTGGACCGGCCTCCAGTCTGCTGGTCTTTCCAGGCCTCCACATCACATGAGTCAATTCCCTAAAATCAATCTCTCTCTCCTTGTCAATGTGCTTGTGTGCTCTGTGTGTGTGCGCACACGCACGCACACACACAGAGTTGGTTCTGCCTCTCTGGAAAGCCCTAATACAGGGCACAGGGGAATTCCAGGGTGCCAGGTTTGTCAGTCCTGTTCTTGATCTGAGTAACGGCTGACACAGAGCATTTAGTTTCTGAAAACTCATCCCAAGCTGTGGGTTTTGTTCTCATTTAATGTCTACAACCAGGTCCAGAGTGTAGTAGGTAAAGCAGCCACCTGTCGTATGGGCGCCAGTTAGTGCCCTAGCTGCTCCACTTCTGATCTAGCTCCCTGTAATGGCCTGGGGAAAGCCACGGAAGATGGCCCACTTGTGTGGGTCTCTGCACCCACGTGGGAGATCCAGAAGAAGCTCATGGCTTCAGATCAGCCCACCCCTGGCAATTGTAGCCATCTGGGGAGTGAATTCGTGGATGGAAGATTTCTCTTTCTCTCTCTCTCTCTGCCTTTCAAATCAATCTTAAAAAAAAAAAAAAAAAAAAAAAACTTTCACCTACATTCGCATATTGACATGAACTGCCCTCAGCTTCCAGACTCCTCTCACTCCTTCACTACAATGTTCCAGTGCCAGAATGCTTCCATTCTGAGAAGGTGTGGGACGACAAGGGAGGGCAGCAAGGACAGGATCACTGCCGATGGGTCCACATGCAGGCAGAAGTAATGATCAGGGCCACAAACCCTGTCCAGATGCTGGAGGAGAACCGCAGCCCTGGCCGTGGTCTGGGGGCTGCCTCCAGGAACAGTGGCTGTGAGGTTTTTCTCACCTCCACATCTGTCAGCCAAGGCATGATGGGCAGAAGCTGCCAGCACCAAGGAAAAGGTATTAAAAATAAATCTTGGCTAGGCCGGCACCGCGGCTCACTAGGCTAATCCTCTGCCTGCGGCGCCGGCACACTGGGTTCTAGTCCCGGTCGGGGTGCCGGATTCTGTCCCGGTTGCTCCTCTTCTAGTCCAGCTCTCCGCTGTGGCCTGGGAGGGCAGTGGATGGCCCAAGTGCTTGGGCCCTGCACCCCATGGGAGACCAGGAGAAGCACCTGGCTCCTGGCTTCGGATCAGCGCAGCACACCGACCGTACCGGTCATTTGGAGGGTGAACCAACGGAAGGAAGACCGTTCTCTCTGTCTGTCTCTCTAACTCTGCCTGTCAAAATAAATAAATAAATAAATCTTGGCTGAAGTCAGTGCATTCTATATCGTGTGAGAGAAAGGGCTGCACTGAAGCACGGATTCCCACAGTTGACTGAGAATCCAAACCTTGGTGAAGATCTAGCTTGGGAGGCCAGTGCTGTGACGCAGGGGGATAAAGCCCTGGCCTGATGCGCCGGCATCCCTTATGGGTACCGGTTCTAGTACCAGCTGCTCCTTTTCCAATCCAGCTCTCTGCTGTGGCCTGGAAAAGCAGAAGATGACCCAAGTGCTTGAGCCCCTGGACCCATGTGGGAGACCCGGAAAAAGCTCCTGGCTCCTGGCTTCGGATTGGCACAGCTCCGGCTGTTGTGGCCATTTGGGGAGTGAACCAGAGGATGGAAGACCTTTCTCTCTGTCTCTACCTCTCTCAGTAACTCTGTCTTTCAAATAAATAAAATATTTGGGGAAAAAAAAAAAAAAAGATCCAGCTTGGGAGTCCCACATTCCATAGGAGACTGCCTGGGTTCAAGTCCCTGCTCTGCTGCAATTCCAGCTTCCTACTAATGCACACCTGGGAGGGCAGCAGGTGACGGCTCAGGTAGCCGGGTCCCGGCCTCCCAGGTGGGAGACACAAACAGAATGAGCTCTGGACTCCTGGCTTCATCACAGCCCAGCCCTGGTTATTATAGGTATTAGGAAAGTAAACCAGTGGATAAAAGACCTCTGTCTTTCGAAAAATAAAATGCTAAAAGAATCTGAGCCCAAAGCTGGGCTTAACACCAACAAAAGCAAAACTCTACTACTGCTGGAGGAAGTGCAGACGACTTCCTCCTGTCCAAAACCCACAAAACACAAGGTAGGATTTGGCTGCAAGGCAGAGGAAGGGAAGGAAAACGGGCACAGGGTGCCTGTTTGTGGCTCTGCTTCACACACAAGTGAGGTCAGGACAACAGACAAGCTCCTGCTCCACCTCAAGGCAAGCGCCGTCGGGCCGAGAGGAGTGTGGAGCAAGACCCCCTCTGTGGTTAGGCATTAAGGGGCAGCACAACATTGAAGGAGTAAGCACAAGATAAAAACTTACTGCTGGACGCGCCAGTGTTGTGATGCAGTGGGTTAAGCTGCTGCTTGGGACGCACAGACCCCATCTCTGAGTGCTGGTTCAAGTCTCAGCTACTCTGCTTCCCCTCCCGCTCCCTGCTAATGCTCCTGGGAAAGCAGCAGCAGGTGACTCAAGTGCTTGGGCCTCTCTGCACCCACATGAGACTCCCCCATGGAAGACCCACTTGGAGTTCAGGCCACTTGGGTTTGGCCTAACTCAGCCCTGGTCATTGTGGCCACTAGGGGAGTGAACCAGAAGATGAAAGCAGCCCCCCTCCCCTTCATAACTTTTTCAAGTAAATAATAAATCTTTAAAAAAGAAAAGAAAAACAGAAACAGATTCAGAGATGACTCAGATGTTGAAACTACTAGACAAGAGCATCAGAATAACTCTGATTAATATTTTAAATGTGGACAACAGACATGAACAATTGAGAGATTTCAGCAGAAATGAAAACCAAAAACAGAATCAAGTGGAAATGTTACAAATTTTTAAAACACGACATTCGCAGACGGTGCAGAGCTGAGGAAGAATCCGTGGCCCTGGGGCCCCCACTGGGGTACATCAGGTTAAGCCGCCACCTGGAACACCAACATCCCATATGGGCCCCAGTTCAAGTCCCAGCTGTCCCACTTCCAACCTGGCTCCCTGCTAAACCACCTAGGAAAGCAGCGGAAGATGACCCAAGTGCTTGGGCCCCTGCACCCATGTGGGAGACCAGGATGGAATTCTGGGCTCCAGGTTTCAGCCTGGTCCAGCACTGGCTGTTACAGCCATTTAGGGAGTGAACATCAGATGGAAGATGCATGCACTGGTAGGTCTTTCTCTCCCTCCCTCCCACCAACTCCCACTCCGTAACTCCACATTTCATATAAATAAATACATCTTAAAAAATAACAACAAAAAAGATCTGTGACCCCAAAGAAAGGTCAATAAAAATCACCCAAACTGACACACACACACACACACACACACAAGACTGAAAAACAACAAAAATATACAAGAATTGTGGGACAAGATCAAATAGTCTACCACACCTGTAATTGGAGACAGAGATAGACCTTGAGGAGAACAAGGTAGAAGAAATATCTAAAGAGATAACAGCCAAGAATTTTCCAAAATAAATGAAAGACAACAAACTCAGGTCAAAAACACTGATGGGACCCTAAGCAAGATTAAAAACAAAGAAAAATTACATACCTATAACAAAACATTTTAAAAAAAAGAGAGAGAGAGAGAAAGAGAAAACACTGCAAGGTAGTCACAGGGGGAAAAAGAAATACTATAGACAAGGAACAACAAAAAAAGAGAACTGCAGCAGAGTTCTCGTCAAAAACAACACAGACTGTAAGACAATGCAGTGACATATTTAAAGCAGTAAATGAATAAAAGTCAACTCAGATTTCTAAGCTCAGCCACTCTATCTTTCAAAGACGAAAATAAAATAAAAGCAGGTTCCAGGCTAAATGAGAACTTGCACCTGTTTCTGTCTTGACAGAGTTCTTACAGGGCAGGCAGTCAGAAGGCCAGGGGAAGTAACAGGAGACCAGGGTCTGCAGGCACCCCAGCTCTGCCATCAGTGCACTAAGGGACTCTGGGCGCTCATGCTCTGCCTCAGTTTCCCTACCTGTAAAACTAGCATATCCTATTCCACTCAACCCCTTGCAGGTGGGGACTGCACACAGCATCTGCACCAACACTGGACAACCATGAGACACTCCACAAACAAGCTATTTCACGACTCAGCCATCATGAGCCATTCAGTCTAAACCTGATTTTAGAGGTAGACACCAGTTCTCGAGAGAAGAAACTTGCCAGAAGTCACAGAGGTTTATGAGTATCAGACATTGTACACTCACAATACTCAGGAGAAAAACAAATATAGGGACAGGTGTATCACACAGAGGTTAAACAGCTTCCTTGGGACACCCACAGCCCGTATCAGAGTGCCTGGTTCAAGTCCTGGCTATCTTGTACTTCCGATCCAGCTCCCTGCTAATGAACCTGGGAAGACAGCGCATGATGGCTCCAATACTTGAGTCTTTACCACCCATATGGAAGACCCAGATGGAGCTCTGGCTCCTGGTTTCAGCCTGGCCCAGCCCTGGCTGTTGTAGCCCATCTGAGCAGTGAACCGAAGGATGGGAGATTCTTTCCTCTCCCTCCCTTTCTCACCCCGCCTCTCTCCATCACTATGCCTTTCAAGTAAGTAAATGCAGGGACCCAAGGGCTCAGGCCATCTTCTACTGCTTTCCCAGGCCACAACAGAGAGCTGAATCGGAAGTGGAGCAGCTGGGACTCAAACTGGTGCTCATACTGGATATTGGCTCTGCAGGTGGCGGTTTTACGCACTATGCCACGGTGCTGGCCCCAATACATTTTTTTTTTTTTTTTTTTTAAGAAAAGAAACATCGGGCCTGCGCCAAAGCTCATTAGGCTAATCCTCCACCTGTGGCGCTGGCACACGGGGTTCTAGTCCTGGTCGGGGAGCCAGATTCTGTCCCGGCTGCCCCTCTTCCAGGCCAGCTCTCTGCTATGGCCCGGGAAGGCAGTGGAGGATGGCCCAAGTCCTTGGGCCCTGCACCCGCATGGGAGACCAGGAGAAGCACCTGGCTCCTGGCTTCGGATCAGCGCGGTGCGCCGGCCGCAGTGGCCATTGGAGGGTGAACCAACGACAAAAAGGAAGAACTTTCTCTCTATCTCTCTATCTCTCACAGTCCACTCTGCCTGTCAAAAAAAAGAAAAAAAGGAAAAAGAAAAGAAACATCAAATTGTACTATTTAGGAAAAAACCCAATGCATGCATGCAAACAGCACCAGAAGGAAATGTGAAATAATGCAATCAGCTGCAGAGGCGGGATGAATGTTTTAATTCCTGCAATAAATAAATCTGGGGGAAACGTACAATGTAGTTAAATGGTACCCTTACTGCCTTTGGTCTCACTGCCCAACTCCCTCAAGACTCTAGAGTAAGAACTGTCCCTTGAGGCCAGCATTGTAGCCTACTATGTTAAGCCTTGGCCTGCAATGCCAGCATCCCATTTGGATGCCAGCTGAAGACCCAGATGCTCCACTTCTGATCCAGCTCCCTACTAATGTGCCTGGGAAAGCAGCAGAAGATGGCCCAAGGGCTTGGGCCCCTGCATCCATGTGGGAGACCCAGAAGAGGCTCCAGGCTCCTGGCTTCAGATCAGCCCAGCCCCAGCTGTTGAGGCCATTTAGGGAGTGAACCAGCAATGAAAGCATCTCTCTCTAGCTCTGCCTTTTAAATAAATTAAAAAAAAAATATTTTAAAAAACATTCCTTGGTTGGGGGGAGGTGGTTGGTGTTATGGCACAGCTAGTTAAGCTGCCAGTTGCAACACCAGAATCAGAGCACTGGTTCCAGTATCCACCACTCCACTTCCAACAGAGCTTCCTGCTAACGTGCCTAGGAAGGCAGAGGAGATTGGCCCAAGTACTGTGGTTCTTGCCACTCAGGACCAGGATGGAGTTCTTGGCTCCTGGCATTTGGACTGGCCCATCCCTGGCTGTTGAAGCCATTTTGGCAATGAACCAGCAGAATGTGGACATAGAACAGTCAATACCCGGCCCCTGGGCCCTGCTTCTCTGTCATTCTTTTAAATCATCTTTAAAAAACCAAAATGAAACAACAACAAAAATGCTGTCCTTCAGTTCCCAAGAGGCCTAGGATACAGATGGTTTATAGTTCAAGATATGCTGGAGTAATCCAAATGAGTTTTGTGGGGACTGATCTAGAATGATACATAAAATATATACTGGGAAACAGGACACAGGGCATTCCAGCAGGGGCTACTATGTAGACAATGCTACTGAACTGGGATTAGAAGTACCCGCAAGCAAAGAGGAAGTGCCTTGGTCTGGGCACAGTTTGTCCCCTAAAGGTTCAAGCAGCCTGTTCCGCCAGCCCCGTGTGTACCCTTCAGCCACTAGAATCATGAGCCTAATGAATGCTTTTATTTGGAAGTTGCTCTGCCTCAAGAATCCTGTTATAGCAACACAGAAAAGACGAATACAGTGAGCGCTGGGTCCATGACGTTTACAAGAAAAAACAAGAAAATGAGAGCTAGAACAGGTTTTTGAAATCACGTAATACCTTCCCACAGCATGTTTCTGAGACAGCCATGCTGAAAAACACACGAACACACACGCACAGAGGAACCACTGTGGTGACGGGGCCGCCACTGCCAGGCAGACTCTTCTCAAATACTGCACAAGACCCTGAATCGGGGTGGGGTGTGTGTGTGTGTGTGTGTGTGAAAACCGTTGCTCAAAATCACTGATAGCCTAGGAATCCTTCTGCCCATGGACACAATGTTTCAGGACAGCCAGCTAAGGAATCCTTCCTAAGGGAGCAGTCTTCTGTACAGGCGGTAAGGGCAATGTGACCGAGTCTGAAAGGAGTAAGATCAGAAGATAATGGGCAATCCGAGCGCCACCTTGTCCTGCTGGGGCTAGCAGCCTGAGGAAGAATGAAACGAGGCACAGGGGAAGAGAGGAGCTTCTCTAGGCACGCAATGCCCATTAGCTCATTTCATTTTCACAACACTGAAAAATACATAGGTATGCTATGCCCACTTCACAGAAACAGAAAGCAAGGCTGGGAACAGCGAGGTAACCTCGGCAAGGCGCCGGGTGGGAACTGGCCCACAGGGTGATGAAGAGCTCCCATTTCACACAAAAGCCCCTACCAGCTCATCCCTAACCTCAGGTATTTCCCCATGACTCACTCACACCTGAGGTAAGAACTGTGCTCTGCTCCGTGTAAAGGATTCCTGGGAGGACAACACATTAAATCTGCCTACTTAGAAGGGTTTTCATTACTAAAATGAAACACTTGAGACAGCCTGCTTTATAAAGCAAAGAGGTTTACTGTTGCTCAGAGTTTTGGAGGTTCAAAGTCCAGACAGCACGGTGCAACTTGGCCCCGGTGAGGTGCCCACGGGAGATGGCACAATGTACACAAAGGAAGGGTGACACAGCCAGCAGGAGAGAGCGCACCTGGGCCCAAACTGAAGCTCTTTTAACAACCCCTCGTAAGAACTACCTTCCAAATTGGCCCTATCTCCTGAACATCAGAATGGAATTCGGTTTCTACCTTCTTAGCACCATTAACTTATGGTTCTGAGGCTTACTTAAAAAGGGTATTTTATTTATTTGAAAGGCAGAATTACAGAGAGAGCGAGAGAGACAGAGCCCTTCCATCTACTGGTTCACTCCCCAAATGGCTGCAATGGCTAAGAATGGGCCAGACTGGAGCCAGGAGCCAGGAACTCCTTCCAGGTCTCCCACTTTGATAGCAGGGGCCCAAATACTTGGGCCATCTATCACTGTCTTCCCAGGCACATTAGCAGGGAGCCAGAACAGAAGCAGAGCAGGGGGGACTAGAACCAGCATTCCAATGTGGGATGCTGGCCACATAAGTGGCAGCCTAACCTGCTCCACCATAACAGTGGTCCCGACTTTGAGGTTTAAAGTCCTGTGTGAGGGCCGGCACTGCGGAGCAGCGGGTTAACGCCCTGGCCTAAAGCACTGGCATCCCTTATGGGTGCCAGTTCTAGTCCTGGCTGCTCCTCTTCCAATCCAGCTCTCTGCTATGGCCTTGGAAAGCAGTGGAAGATGGCCCAAGTCCTTGGGCCCCTGCACCCACATGGGAGACCCGGAAGAAGCTCCTGGTTCCTGCCTTCGGATTGGCGCAGCTCCAGCCATTGCAGCCATCTAGGGAATGAACCAGCAGATGGAAGACCTCTCTCTCTCTCTCTCTCTCTCTCTCTCTCTCTCTTTCTCTCTCTCTCTCTGTGTGTGTGTGTGTGTCTACCTCTCTCTGTAATTCTTCCAAATAAATAAAATAAATTTTTAAAAAGTCCTGTGTGCATTTGGCAGCCATATCACATTCAAACCACAGTGCAGCCCAAAGAGGACCACCCAAGGTCAATCCGTTTTGAATGCAGGGGAAAGAGAAAAGCCAGGACACTGCCCTGGTGAAGCCCACTGGCAGACGCCATGCACGGTGGAAGTTGGGGTGGCCATAAAAGAACTGGGTATGACCATGGGTGAGAAGCCCTGGGTGGGAAGGCAGGAAGTATTGGAAAGAGGAAGGCATCCAGGACATCCCAGGTGGAAAATCCAACGCACGCGTGGTCCCTACAGATAAACAAAGGGGACCCTGGGTCTGGCAGAGGATACAGGGGGATGTGGCTGACTGTGGCCTTAAAAAGATGATGTATTTGACATTACTCACTTGTCCTGGGACTCTGACACACAGAAAGATCTCTGAGAATTCCCTATATTGTAAGGGCCCAGACTGTTCTGTAAGGATGCAGGTTCCTCTCCAAGGAAGGAAAGGTACAGGATCCAATGTGACCACAACCGCAGGCCTCAGAGCCCAGAACCATGAAGACAGCAGAGTCTCCAGGGCAGAAGATCAGCAGCCAGCACCAAAGCACCAAGCACAGCGACAGGCAGGAAAACGCAATCAGGAGAAGCACAAGGGGTGGGCATTGTGGTGCAGCGAGTTAAGCTGTCACTTGGGGCACCAACAGCCCATATTTGAGTGCCTGGTTTGAGTCCTAGCTACTCCATGCTTCCAATTCAGCTTCCAGCTAATGTACCTAGGAGGCCCCAAATAATGACTCAAGTGTTTGGGTCTCAGCCACACACACGGGAGATCTGGATGGAGTTCCTGACTCCTGGCTTCAGTCTGGCCTAGCTCTGCTACTATGGTCACCCTAGAAGTGAACCAGTGGATGGAAGATCTCGATCTCTCGCTCGCGCTCTCTCTCTCTCTCTCTCTCTCTCTCTATATATATATATATATA
Organism: Lepus europaeus; assembly: GCF_033115175.1. NCBI lineage: Eukaryota > Metazoa > Chordata > Mammalia > Lagomorpha > Leporidae > Lepus > Lepus europaeus. The sequence goes on along the minus strand of NC_084837.1, from coordinate 88,397,817 downwards.
TATCTCCCTTGCTCTGTCATTCTGTCGTTCAAATAAATGTCTTTAAAAAAAAAAGAAGAAGAAGAAGAAGAACTGTCTGAAATTCTGGTCCACACTGAGCAATCTTCAGTTTTCCAGACCTGTTTCCTCCTTATCTGTAAGTGCAACACGTCACAGCTGCACCCCTCCCCCTGTTCAAAGCACACACAAGGAGGGTCAGCAAGTCTCATCCCAGAGCACACACCCCTGGGGAAGACCCCACCCCCAAATCACTCACCAGCAACGCTCAGCAAGTCCAAACATGTGCTCGCTCGGCTCTGTGCATTTATAATTTTAAATTATTTGGAAGACAGAGACACAGACTGACAGAGTTCTTCCATCCACAGGTTCACTCCCCAATGCTCACAACAGCTAAGGATGGGCCAGGTACGAAATCAGAATCCAGAACTCACATGGGTGGCAGAGGCAACTACTAGAGTCTTTGCTTGTTGTCTCCCAGAGTGCACACTGGCAGGAAGCTGGGATAAGAAGTGAAGGTGGGACTTGAACCCAGACACTCCAACAGGGGGTGTGGGGATCCCAAGCAGCATCCTGATCACAGCACCCAATGCCCACCCTTCTGAAACTAGGGGTAGAAGGCTGCCACTTGGGCAACTGCCCAACAGCAGTTGACGTTGTAGGATCAAATCTTTCCTGGAAGCAGAGAAGAAACTTAATCAAAAGCCTCTGCCTGAGGTGCCCGCATCCCATATGGGTGCCACTTCCTGTTCCGGCTGTCCCTCTTCCAATCCAGCTCTCTGCTGATGGCCTGGGAAGGCAGTAAAAGATGGCCCAAGTGCTTGGGACCCTGTACCCATGTGGGAGACCCGGAAGAAGCTCCTGGCTTTGGTTCGGCCCAGCTCCAGCCGTTGCAGCCATTTGGGGAGTAAAACAGCAGAATGGAAGAGCTTTCTCTGTCTATACCTCTCTGTAACTCGTTCACATAAATAAAATAAATTTTAAAAACAAACAAACCTAAACTGACAGGACTCACTTCTGGCTTTTGCACAAGGGTGGAGGATGGGGAACTAAGTCTTTGTGCTGACAACCCCCTCATGATCGGGCCGACTAGCGACCTCAGAGCTTGCTCCGAGATGAAACGGGGGCCTTGCTCCCAAGCTCGGGAAAGGAGGATGCGGCCTGAGCAGCACCAGAGGCACAGCTGGAGCGCTGAACTGTAGGGCAAAAATGGACGGGAGGAGCTTGTTTTGGGAATGGCTGAGAAGCAGCAAAAAAGGTTAGAAAAGATGGGGCCAGCACCGTGACACAGTAGGTTAATCCTCTGCCTGTGGCACTAGTATCCCGTATGGGCACCGGTTCTAGTCCTGGCTGTTCTTCTTCCAATCCAGCTCTCTGCTGTGGCCTGAGAAAGTGGTACAAGACAGCCCAAGTCCTTGGGCCCCTGCACCCACATGGGAGACCGGGAAGAAGCTCCTGGCTCCTGGCTTTGGATCAGCGCAGCTCCGGCCATTGCAGCCATTTGGGGAGTGAACCAACGGACAGAAGACCTTTCTCTCTGTCTCTCCCTCTCACTGTCTGTACCTCTACCTCTCAAATAAATAAAGTCTTTAAAAAAAAAAAAAAAAGAAAAGAAAAAGAAAGGAAGAAAAGGATGGAGCACGGCAGGCGGCAGACAGTTCACACATACCTGATAGCTCCAGACTTCAAGTTATCTGCATCGCTGTCCTACACAACGCCCACCCCCCCCCAGACCTTCAGTCCAATCTGTCCAGCACACAAACAGCTTTGTGTGTATTTTGTTTGTGCTGTTGTTTGGTGGAAACCCAAGAATGGGGGCCACATTCCAAGCTGGTTCCACACAAAGTAAGGAGGTTATTATCATGTAAGCCAAATACAGGAAAGGATCCTAACAAGTATAGCAACTACCACGGGGTAGAACAGGTCAAAATGCTCAGTGCCAGGCAGGCCCAGGGAGCTACAGGGAAAGAGCAAACAGATCGGCAATTCCATCAGAGCTGGGGCACTGAAAGTGACAGCCAGGAAATGGGTCGCCAGGTTTAGTCCTGGAGGATACCACTTTCCAGGGCATGAAGGAAGGCAAGAGCAGCTCAGGCAGAGGCACCAGCATGGGCAAAGCAGCCCTGCAAGTTACAAACCATCCTGTGGCCCGCGCTGGAGAGCCCTGAGAGGAAGCTGGAGCCGAGCTGGAGTCAGACACACCGTGCCAAGGAGGTAAGGCGTATGGTCAGGATGCTGTAGACCTCTATAATGACAGGCAGGAAATAGTGCGTGCTCCTGACAAAACACCCGATCAGCCCAGGAACGTACAGTCTGCCGTGGGCAACTGCTGTCACCAGCGCGCCACAGAAAGCCTTCTAGCTCTTGTCGAAGTGCACTCCCAGCAAGCACACACATTCTGCTTTGCTTGGCTTTACATAATTGGAACTGTAATACACGCATGGTTCTGGAACAACAAACTCTGAAGCCAGGAAGTGACCAGATCAGTTTTACATTTTGGAACCAAGAGTCTGGCAACAATAGGAAGCTTCCAGATGGGAAGCTGGGGCAGGGCAATCAGCTGGAAGGCAGTAAGGAAAGCAGAGCAGATGAGAGCTTTAACACCCAGAGGCCAGGGGACAGAGAAACGGAGAGCTGACAAGACTGAGCTATCATCTGGAAGGGAGGGGTGGGAGGAGTAGAGGACACTGCACTCGGGGGTGCCGTTCATCAATCAAAGAGAGGCCAGCCTTGGCCAAGGAGGACGTGGTACGATAAGGAATTGGGCCAGCCTATGCCCCCAGTTTCTGGCGGGTACTCTCTAAATCCTAGGAATTTTCCGAGTAATAGGAGTGTCGGTATTCATGATGGATATTGATAGTTTATGCTAACAAGGGGACTCCTGGTGGGCACCAAGGGGATGGCACAGGATGGGGGCTGGCCATACCACGAAGACCAACGATGGGATCGGGGGTTGGGCATTTAGCTATGTGGTATCAGCTAAGCCTGCAGGGAGAGGAGGAGGCCAATGACTCAATCAATCATACCTGTGTAATGCATCCCTGATCAATACTCCACACCAAGGCTTGCGTTAACGATACCCTAGTGAATGTTGGTACGGATCAGTGTGCCAGGACAGTGACACCAGGAGAGGACCCAATAGCCTTGCAATGGGAAGCCTCTTGGACCTCACTCTATGGGATTTTTCCTTTTTGTTTTATTTTAAAGGCAGAGAGACAGAGAGAAAAAGAGAGACAAACAGAAAAAGATAAAGATCTCCTACCCTATGTGCCCACAAAGCTGGGGCTGGGCCAGGCCAAAGCCGGGAGCCCAGAATTTAACCTGAATCGTCTATGTGGGTGGCAACGACCCAAGAACTTGAGCCATTATCTGCTGCCTTCCAGAGTGTGCGTCGGCAGGAAGCCAGACTACAAAGCTGGAGTCTGCAGCAGAGCCAGACTCACCCCCCAGTACTCCAGGTGTCCAAGCTGGGGTCTTCAGCACTGCACACGCCCGCCCGACACTGGGTCTTCTTTCGGCTGCTCCTGGCTGGGATCCCTTTCTTTATAAGGACATCGTAATCAGAAGTATATGCTTTCCTGAGTTCTGTGAGGTACTCTAGCAAACTATGGTGCCTGAGAGAGCAGTGGGAAGCCCTGAATTTGCAAGTTCATCAGAAGTTTCTGTGGCCTGGGAAGCCACCAGCTGCTGCTGTAGCCTGAAATGAGGGCAATCTCGTGGAGTCTGTCCTGGACCTGTGGCATGTAGCCTAACTCCAGGTAGTTCAAAGTCACTACAGAAGACAAGATTATGAAGCTACTATTTGGACAAGCTGAGTTGGAGGTAACCGGGGCCAGTGCTATGGCATAGCAGGTTAAGCTTCCACCTGCAGTGCCTGCATCCCATATGGGCGCCAGTTTGATTCCCAGCTGCTCCATTTCAACCGCAGCTCCCTGCTAATGTACCTAAGAAAGCAACAGAGGATGGCCCAAGTGCTGGGGCCCCTGCACCCACATGGGAGACCTGGAAGAAGCTCCTGGCTCCGGCCTGGCCCAGCTCCGGCCTCTGAGGAATGGATCAGTGGTCGCTGGGCAAGTGGATTAATCTCTCTCATTCTCTCTCTTCCTCTCTCTCTAACTCAGACTTTCAAATAAAATAAACAAATGTTAAAACTAACAAAGAGCTGGAGGTAACCAGAAGACTCTATAATTGGAGCTATGCAGTAAGTGGCTGACCACTAGGCCAGAACTGAAGACAGAGTCCTGCAGGTCCAAACGTCTACATCATCACATGGGGATGGGGTCATGAGCGCAGAGCACCCAAAAGGGCAAGTGTGAACTATAGACAAGGAGGCAAAGACCCCCCCGGGGGCAAGGTCCCAACTTGGGGGAACCATCTACAGTCCACGCCTCACACCACAGGTAGCCTCCTTGGGTTCCCATAGCCTCTGCTCCGCCCCACGGTGGGCTGGAGCACCTGCAGTGTGGAAGCACCTAGGGGAGACGGGTCAAGCTGGACCCGCATGGGCCTAGAACTCCAGCTTCACACGCCTCGGGCTGTGTAGGCTTAGTGAAGTCAGCCCCGTGGCTCCCAAAAACACCATGAGAAGAGCTGTTTTTATGTTGAAATATCGACAGTTCACGCCAGATACTACAGTTTGGCCAGGACGCAGTTTCAATACGCAGCTTCTGGGCCAAATCACTCACACATGCTCTCACACAAAACAGACATTTGGGGAGGGTAAAAATGAGTTTGGAACCTTCAAAGAAATGGAGCCAAGGACTACACAACCTCAAACTGGCTTCCTTGAGCTGAAGAGCTAGGCAGGAATCTGAAATAGGAGCTCCCCTTCCCAGGTCCTGGAAGTCCACTGGGGATTTCTCCTTTTTTGACATTTCACCCTTTCATTACTGGTCAAAGGACCAGCTCCAAGCAGCCCAATCCAGCCTGCTCTGGGCAGGCAGAGGTCTCACCAGCACTCATCGACATTACTGCTACCGAAGCGTGTAAGTGATGAGAGCTTCCCCAGCGACACTGAAGCTCGCCCGATTCAGGGCACCTAAATCACCTCATGTGCACTACGGGATCCTTCAAGGTTGTTTCTGTTTGCAAAACTGCACCCTCTGCCAATCATTTCGCTGCACTGTATAAGCTATGCTTTTAGCAGAAGCCACCAAGATAATGAAAACAATCGTGGACTAGAAGTCAGGAGGTCTGGAGCCCTCCAACAGCTCTGCTGGTAACTGGTCACTGCCCCTGAGCAAGCTCTCTCACCTGCGCCACACGACGCACAGCCTTGTCCTGTATTACGAGGGGCTGCTACGGAAGGGCTGGACAGAGAAGAGGCAGAAATGTATCCTGAGATGGTAAACTCACTGAAGAGGTACTTTTCTAAACGAAACAAAAACATACTTTCCTTCTAATTCACGCTTGGTTAGAAAGGAGCGTCACTTAGGAAATCACTTTCACCGTGAATCTTCAAAGGGCATTAAAGGATATACCAATAATCAAGATTAGAAGGCAATACTCCACTGTCTATGAAGCTTGAGTTCCTGGCTGCGGCTCTGGGAACACAAAACATCTGCAAGCCAGCCATCTGAGCATTTGTAGCTCCTTGGTCTCTCCGGGGGAAAAGTCTGCAGCATTTGCCCCATGTTCAAGAAAGAAGCATACCCTCACAGCAGCAGATAAAAAAACCTGCCACCCCACCTACTTCCTTTTCTTCCAAAGGAGAAGGCTCTCATCACCACTGGTTTGCCACATCCTGCCTCTGCAGCTACTTCTCAGGAGCTGCCTGGGCTATTCTGAGAGACGCCTTAACTCCTTCAGGCCCTCAGGCCACTAGGGGATTTATGACAGTCACACCCACCACCATCATTTAAGACCTGGTTGACCAGGCACTAATCCCAGTTCCCTCCACAACAGACACCACACTAAGCACGCTGGGCCCCTCTGGGGCTCCAACTAGCCCAGCCTTGCTTAATCAGTCAAAATGGATAAAAAGAAAAAACGATTCAGAAATAGTCATCAAGAAACTCAACGCAAATGACGTTGTGTCTGATAGCAGTGAAAACCCAACTGAACAAAATTTCCGTCCCGCGTGAGCTCTGTAAACCAGCACTGGCTTTCACTTGGTCCTCATTACTGAGCACCCAGAGCACAGCGGGCCTGGGCTGGAGACCGGACATTGGCTGAAGCTGAGACCTCCGGAAGTTCACAACACAGGTACCTATGAGGATGGCCACACACCTCCCCCAGGCGCCTGGTCTCCTGTGTATTGTCCCACTGATACCTGATTTCAGCAGTCAAGAAGTAGGCTCACAGACATTGGCAATAAACATGAAGGAGATATCCAAACAGCATGTAACACTGCACTGAGTGCTACGATTTATGTGTCAGGCTAAGCATCTTGTTTCTAACCCTCCAAACAACCCTACAAGGTATTATCACCCCCATATTTACTTGTGACAAAACCTGTAGTCATCCAATCAAGACAACTTGACAATGCCAGGGTTCCAACCTCAGCTCCTACAACACACAGGGAGAACACCACTGGAACTCAGATCCTTGTTTACACCTCAGGAAGAGCTCCTGGTTCAGAGCAGTTAGGGAAGCCTTGAAATTTAGTCTAGAAAAGGAAGCTTTTCTTTTCTTTTCTTTTTTTGCCAGGCAGAGTTAGACAGAGAGTTAAAGACAGTGAGAGAGAGAGACAGAGAGAAAGGTCTTCCTTCATTGGTTTACTCCCCTAATGGCTGCTACGGCCAGCGCTGCACCGATCCGAAGCCAGGAGCCAGGTGCTTCCTCCTGGTCTCCCATGTGGGTGCAGGGACCTAAGTACTTGGGCCATCCTCCACTGCCCTCCCGGCCCACAGCAGAGAGCTGGACTGGAAGAGGAGCAACCGGGACTAGTACCCAGCGCCCCAACCGAGACTAGAACCTGGGGTGCCGGCGCTGCAGGCGGAGGATTAGCCAAGTGAGCCACGGCACCGGCGAAGATTTTATTTTCAATCAAGAAACTGAAGGTGGGCATTTGGCACATCAATTAAGATGCTGCCCTTGGAGCGGCGCTGTGGCACAATGGGTTATCACCCTGGCCTGAAGCGCCAGGATCCCATATGGGTGCCAGTTCGAGGCCCGGCTGCTCCACTTCCGATCCAGCTCTCTGCTATGGCCTGGGAGAGCAGAGATTGCCCAAGTCCTTAGACTTCTGCACCGGAGCAGGAGACCTGGAGGAAGCTCCTGGCTCCTGGCTTTCTACCTGCGCAGCTGCAGCCATTGCGGCCAATTGGGGAGCAAGTCATTGGATGGAAGACCTCTCCTCTCTATGTAACTCTGACTTTCCAAAAAAAAAAAAAAAAACAAGATGCTGCCAGGAATACCCTATAATGGAATGTATGGGTTCAAGTCCCTGCTCCGCTCTCAAGTCCAGGTTCCTACTTATGTGCACGATGGGATGCAGCAGTGCTGGCTCAAGTACTTGGGTCCCTGACACCCACCAGGTAGGCAGGAATGGAGTTCTGAGCTCCTAGATATTACAGGCATTTTGGGAGTGAAAGCCAGCAGATGGCAGATCTCTATCACTCTGATTTCAAATAAACAACATAATTTTTTTTTAAGATTTATTCAAAATAAATTTATTTGAAAGAGTTACACACAGAGAGAAGGAGAGGCAGAGAGAGCGAGATCTTCCATCTGCTGGTTCACTCCCCAACTGGCCACAACAACCGGAGCTGTGCCAATCAAAAGCCAGGAGTCAGGAGCTTCTTCCAGGTCTCCCACGCAGGCGCGGGGCCCAAGGACTTGTACCATCACCTACTGCTTTCCCAGTCCATAGCAGAGAGCTGGATCGGAAGTGGAGTAGCCAGGACTCGAACTGGTGCCCATATGGGATGCTGGCACTGCAGGCGGCAGCTTTACCCACTACTCCACAGTGCTGGCCCCATAAATATCTTTTTAAAATGGTAAACACTGATTCCAACTACTTGTAAGCTACTATACAGAAGAAAGCCATATTCTTCAGCAGTGACAGCTGGCTACTTGCCACACACATTATCCAGGTGTGTCTGGTCATCTGGCTGGCCATGTGTGTGTATGTGCCCCTCCCAAAAGCTCTCACTTGGCCAGAGAGCACTCCTGCCCCAGAGAGCAGAGGGCCAGGGAGTACTCAATGAGACAATACGCCGAGCCCCAGAGTTCAGCAGCAGCAGCAGCAGCATTGATGTGCCTACGACAAATGGGAAATACTTTTCCCAGCTCCAGACCTGGACCACAGGTTACGTTTTAATAACACTCAGCAGGCCAGACACAAGAATTTGGGTCCCTTGGCCGGCGCCGTGGCTCAACAGGCTAATCCTCCGCCTTGCGGCGCCGGCACACCGGGTTCTAGTCCCGGTTGGGGCACCGATCCTGTCCCGGTTGCCCCTCTTCCAGGCCAGCTCTCTGCTGTGGCCAGGGAGTGCAGTGGAGGATGGCCCAAGTGCTTGGGCTCTGCACCCCATGGGAGACCAGGATAAGCACCTGGCTCCTGCCATCGGAACAGCGCGGTGCGCCGGCCGCAGCGCACTACCGCGGCGGCCATTAGAGGGTGAACCAACGGCAAAGGAAGACCTTTCTCTCTGTCTCTCTCTCACTGTCCACTCTGCCTGTCAAAAAAAAAAAAAAAAAAAAAAGAATTTGGGTCCCACAATCTGGCATGAGAACAAAATCTTGGGGCTGGCACTGTGGCATAGAAGGTTAAGCCTCTGCCTGCAATACCAGCATCCCACATGGGCGCCGATTCAAGTCCCAGTTGCTCCATTTCCAATCCACTTCCCTGCTGATGGGCTTGGGAAAGCAGTGGAAGATGGCCCAAGTACTCAGGATCCTAGCACCCATGTGGGAGACCCAAAAGTAGCACCCAGCTCAGCTTCAGTGTGGTCATTTGTGGAGTGAACCAGAGGACAGAAGATTCTCGCTCTATCTCTGCACGTCAAATAAACAATTAAAAAAGAAAACTAAAACCTGATGATCTTTATGGTCACAAAATCAAAAGACATTATTGTATTGTCATTCAAGATGAACTGCTGGGGCCGGTACTGTGGTATAATGGGTTAAGCTGCGGCCTGCAGTGCCAGCATCCCATATGGGCGCCAGTTCGAGTCCCGGGTGCTCCACTTCTGATCCAGCTCTCTGCTATGGCCTGGGAAAGCAGTAGAGGGTGGCTCAAGCCCTTGGGCTGCTGCATCCACATAGGAGATCAGGAAGAAGCTCCTGGCTCCTGGCTTTTGATCGGCACAGCTCTAACCGTTGCCAATTGGGGAGTGAACCAGAGGATGGAAGACCTCTCTCTCTGTCTCTGTCTCTCTCTGCCTCTCCTTCTCTCTGTGTGTAACTCTTTCAAATAAATAAATCTTTGAAAAAGAAAAAAGATGAACTGTTAAGAAACAAGATAACAATCATCTTTTTCTCTCTTTCCAATTACAATTTCTCTGTCTCTTTTTTTCCTTCTCTCCCTAAAAGCTAAATCCTCTCCATCAAACCCTCAGAGTTAACCCCTGGGTGCCCCTGACCACACAGAAATCTGCCCAGACTTTAATGGCCCTTCCCAAGGATGCATGAAGAGAAAATGTGTGTTAACACAAAACCAATCCACCCTGAACTGGAGGCCTTTAGTACCACATACATCTTTGCCTTTGTCCATTTATTTTTAAACAAAATTCACATTTTATTTAGATTCAAATAAACTACATAAAATTGATTTTCTTCACCAAAAAAAAAAACCACAATATTTTCTGTATTATGTATAGATAAACCACAAAACACTTCTTTTTGTAGATTTTCCAGGTTTTGCTCAGCCTTAGCCTTTAGACATTTTAAGCTGAGCACTTCCTAGCCGCTGCCCCAGTTGAGACAAAAGCCAAGGGCGTCAGCAGGACATAAGACAGGGGCCTGCCTCTGACCCCCGCCAGGAAACGCACCCCCCTCCCTGGGCCGGGGTTCCTCCCACACATGCGTGCACACAGTAGGCTGCACTCCCCAGCTCTCCCATCACAGCTACACATTCAGGAGAGGCGGAATTACAGGTGGTGAGAGAAAAGATGATGCATACACCCAGAAATCTCCTGGCCTGGCCTGGCCTGGCCTGACGTTCACTTTTTATCAGCCTGGGTTTATTAAGGGGTAGGTGGCTGGGTGGGAATCACAGCCACCCACAGCGAGATGAAGCTCTGTCCCCAAATGAGCTCTGTGGCAGCGTGATATCTGGGGAGTGTGAAGGCTTAGCAGCAGCAGGAACCCACGTTACCAACATGGTGTCATGTGCAAGCTTCACTCTGCCCCAGAATGACTTGCAGCGAGACGCAGCACTGAGAATCCTGTGTCTGTGGCCATCTGTCCCATTCCAGTCCCAGGAGAGGCGAGAGGGGGGCGTGTGAAAAGCCAGCAGGTGCTGTGGCAATTCAACCACCGGTGTCACATATCCATCACCGAGCGAGCGTCTGCTGGGGATCAGTGCGGAGCTCCGCCTGCACACAGCCCTGAACCCTGGGGCTGCGGGCACTGCCCAGAACAGGCACCACGGCACCACCATAGATGTTCCCCATGTGCTTCCCCTCTGGGCCGGGAAGGCAGCGCAGAGGCCTGTGGAGTCGCTAAGCTGCCTGTGAGACAGGCACAGGCCCTTCAGCCAGAACTCATTTCCTCATTCATAAAGCAGAGGTAGCAATCGCCCCCCGTGCCCCATGGGGCTGAGTGAGAAAGTAAATGGACAGAAAAACAATGAACAACAGAGCTTCACAGAATACATGCCATGATGACCACAACATGGAGGCCCTTCCACACCCAAGATGTTATAAATGGAAAATCATCAACCACTGACAAAGGCCCAGCCACACTTCATAGGGATCAGCGAGCCCTGCCCTGGGAGACAGGGTCTTCTGTCCATCCCCATCCCCACCCCCACCCCCACCCTGCTCTTTCTGCCAGCTCACGGCTTGCTGAGTCATTCAACTTTACCAAACCAGATGCCAGGGAACACCCTATGCACTGAGGGACAGGAAGAGGAAGACCCAGTCCCAGGCTTCCCCACGACCAGCCCAACTGGACAGGGGTCAGGCCAGCAGTCTAAGTGTGGCAGGCCATGCAGAGAGCACTGCCGGTCGTGGGCTGGAGGAAGGGTCTGTGAGGGAGTTACGGGGGCTTCCACCCGAGAACTGGGCTTCAATACACCCAAGGTGGAGGCCAGGGCCCACTGGGGAAGACGGCTGGGTGAGCCTTGGCTGATCCCCAAATCTGGCTTCAGCCACAGGAAGGGAGTGTCACCTTCCAGCTAGGCCACAAAGCCCAACAACTGAACCTCCCCAAGCACACCCTCCCCTACACACACAGAGCCTTGGAAATCCTCTTAAACTCCGAGAGACAGCTGAGCTTCCTGGGTGGTGCAGGTCAGGCCACCGGTGGCCCAGAAGGGCTGCGAGGAGCCTACACTAGGATATACTACTGGTGCAAGGGGTTTCCTGGGCACCCGCTGCAGACTCCTGTTCCCTGAGTCCTTGTTCCAGAAGAGCCGGAGAGCCAACTCTGCACGTGCTCTGGGAGGCAAGAATTTTTCTATCAGAAGGCACCTGGGTATTTACCAGTCCTTTGATCCTAACCAGCGGTTAACACAGGGAGTGTCTATGGATCCTTCCTGCTGGTCCGCGTGAGGCCCATTTTACACCTGTGAAGACGCAGAGTCACAGTTCAGACCCGAGCTTGCTGGCTCCACCACTGCCCTGCTGTGGGGCAGAGCCCTCAGACTGCTCCTCACCAGTCACACAATTCAAAATGTCACTGCTGTGCGACACGGCCAACTTCTCTGGACCCTCCTTCATTGTTCTGGATTCTTTCTTCGCCAAAAGATAGGATTGCACAGAAAACCTCTACGATTCCTTTCTGCAACTGAATTGACTCTACTTGACGTTCATCCACTTAGAGCTGAAGTATGCTGGGTGGGGACCGGCACCACAGTGTGCAGCCTGTGTACACACCCTGAGCTGGAGGACGCCACGACCACCAGCCCCTCTGCACAGAAGCAACTGAGGCGCAGGCAGTCCTTGGCAGGTGAGCAGCTTCACCAGGCAAGGGCTGGGCTCTCACACTCTGATTCTGCACGAGGAGCACCAAAGCCTGGAGACTTTCGGATACTTCTGAAAGCGAGGCTGGACTCTGGCTTCAAATAAAACTGTAGAAGCTGTCACTCAACACGTGATGGGGAAGCTGGGCTTTTATTGCATCGAGGGGTGAGCAGCCAGCCTACTCAGGTCAGCCTGGAGCCTATTCCCAACTGCTTTACAAAACACCGCAGGAAAGGACAGGCAGTGTGGCTCAGTGGAGAGGTCCCAGGCCTGGTTCCTCCATTTCCACTCCATCTCCCTACGAAACACCTGGGAAGGCAGCAGAGGATGACCCAAGTTGTTGCTGGCATGCAAGGGAGAATCAGCAAATGGGAGAGATCTCCCTATCACTCTGCCTTTCGTATAAATAAATCTTAAAGGGGCCAGCACTGTGATGCAGCGGGTAAAGTTGCCGCCTGCAGTGGCAACATCCCATATGGGTACTCCACTTGCAATCCAGCTCTCTGCTATGGCCTGAAAAAGCAGAACATGGCTCAAATGCTTGGGCCCCTGCAGCCATGTGGGAAATCCAGAGGAAGCTCCTGCCTCCTGGCTTTGGACAGGCTCAGCTCTGGCCGTTGCGGCAGGTTGGGGAATGAGCCAGCAGATGGAAGACCTCTCTCTCCCTCATTCTGCCTTTGTTTTTCAAATAAATAAATCTGAAATAAATAAATATTTTAAAAACCCATGGAGTTCTCCAAAGGCTCTGCTCCCCCACTACGTGGTCTGGATGTCAGGGCTCCCGGGGACCCCTCTCCAGCTGCTCGCAGGGAAAACAGGCACACTCCTGAGCACCTTGCCCTCATTCCAGTCCTCCATCTTTCACTGCCTCTGTGCAGACCCATGCACATGGCTGTAACATTTCTTTAAAAAGGAACCCAGAATTTTAACTTCCCAGTTTCTGAAAGACAACTTTATAAACCATGAGTCTGCTAGTTATACTGAAATCTAACATCACATTTAGGCTTCCTAAAAATACCACCGCAGTACAATGCCTCCTTTCTGCTCCCACACGCCCATAACCCAAGCACACACACAGTCTTTAGACTGCCATTTAGACACTGGAGTGTATAATTTAAATGTCTCTAATAGCAGCTACTGCAAGGACATTCGCACATGATTCTTCACTTTACTTCAGAGCTGTGATCGAAACCAAAACTAATTGAATTCCAAGACTAAGTAAGTAGCCATATGGATGGCAAATAACTACCAGCAATGTAACTCAAATGAGGATTTAAAATGCATTCAACTTGTCTACAATGTCTGCATCTTTTTCAATTTTCAGCAAAAGTTCTTTCAGTTCATCTTGAAATCCAGTGCCTGGGTATATTAGGTATATACTAAGTTTCAGTTCAATGACTATTAAAACATTTCAATCATAACACACAAGTTAGAAATCTACTGTAATTTTGACTATCACCTAAATCGATTTAACACAAATGCCATCTGAATCAGCAGCAAATAATGGGCAGCTGTTTGCCAAGTATACATACCTCGGTCACTGGAATGGTTTTGAAGTTGGTCTTGTTTGGAAGACAAATGGTTAGCAGCTGCAAGTTCAATTACAAAGTGCTTGGTAGGAAGGCCGGAAAGGAGTCAGAGGGAATCTAAATGGCATTTCATATGTTAAGCATGGAATTTCTTTTCCAACAAACATCTCTCATTTCCTTGGGAGAAACTAATCCGGACATGCCCTTTGACCCTGGGAAAACACATGCCTTGGGAGAAAGAAATCTAGTCTAAAGGCTGGGCAAAGCTGGGGGAGTAGGAGTCACTCCTTTTGAACCTCTCCATTCTTTTTGTTTCTAAGGGAGAGTGTGAGGAATGGGAAAATCCACCAGCCAGCCAGTCCAAAGGTCTGCACTAATGAGACGCATAGTGAACAAGTTACTTCTTTCTCTGTCCATTTTTTCCTTTACAAAATAAAATAAAACTTAATTAATTAAAAGGGTCATAGGAACTGACACCCAGCACCAGCACTGACAGTGCTGTGACAGTGCAGTGACAGAAGCATTCCACCCTGTGCTGTGCAACAGGGGGACCGCTGCCTGCCCGTGGCTGCCGCACCTTCCACATGTGGTTAGTGCAACTCAGGACTGGCTTTTAAACTATAGTTGAATTAAATTCATTTAAATACAAGCAGCCGTGGGTAGCCAGAGGCTACAGTTCTGGAAAACACAGCGTTTCACACTGTCCAGGGAGGGCAGCGTGGACAAAGCTCGCGTAAGGAGAGGACAGACCTGGATTCTAAACTTCGCTCCCCCGCTTGCTAGCTGCACAATCTCAGGACAACAGGATACGGAGCTTTCTTGCACAATTTTGGTGCAAATTTGAGATAATGGATGTAAAGAGACAGAAAGATCTTCAGCAACCAGGAGCTCTTTTTTCTCTTATGATGTCCCTTAGGAATCAGTTCCACTTCCCTGAATTAGCGTCCATTTTTATTCTGTTTCAGGTTAAAAGCTGGGCTCCTAAGGAGGCAGCCACAGATGCGGCTTTGTCTGTCAAGAAAGCAGCTTGCTCAGGAATTGTTCCAGGTCGTCCGTCCTGGGCAAGCTTCCAGCAACACAAGTGCTCTGTGCCTCCGGAACCGCTGATTTCCGCTCACCCGTGTCCCTTCCACCTCACCCGTCATTCAGGAATTCACAAACCTTCCCCGTGACTGCAGATCAAGCTGAGTTTGTTCCGTGCAACCAGAACACCTGTTGGTGGTTTCTGGTACTTTCCACACTAACTCTCCCCTTGACTGCCCCCAATAAACCCTTTACAGCTTTTTTTTTTTTTAATTGGAAATACTTTGTGTGGTTGTTTTTTTTTTTTTTTTTAATAATTGCCCAATGATTTAGAACCCTCAGAAACAAAATTGCAGCAAGCTATGCTGCGTACTAACCCAGCACTGATTGGCTCAGTGACCAAAATAAAGCAAGGCAGAGGGGACCAGGCTTTGGAAGGACTGTTCCAGTAAAATGATAAAAGTTGGAATCTCAACTCAGGCCACACATTAACGAGCCTCTCCCAAGGATTCCACCGGCCTTTCCCTTAGTGAATGGAACCTACCCCGGCTCCAATGGCCAGGACTTATCAGTGGACACAGAGTGTGCCGAAGATAAGAAGGATACGTTTTCTACTGAACAATTGCTGGTGGCTCCCATCATTCCACAGACTCCAGGAGGCAGGAGGGAGCATATCATTTCAGTCTGGATTTCAGTAAGCCTCAACACAAAAGGCCCCAGTGGGCGTGGAATTCCTGGTGCCTCCCCCAACAGGGTCATTCTGGACTCCTCACTGTGATGAGGGCCTGATCTAACTTGTTAAAACTGATCTGGGTATGTAAGTTGTAATTCAAAAGAAGGGAAAAAACGGAAACAGAATTAGCCTGGATCCCAACAAACCATGCAGGGACAACAATGAGGGGCTAGTGAGTCCTATCCTCTCCCTACAGTCCTGAGAGTCCAAGATTTAACCCGAATCTGGAGCCAGTATAGATGACTGACTCAACTCAACTGTTCCACTTTGCTTGAAAAGTAAATACACTTAAGGGCGTCCGAGATTCTGAACCCTTTTTGGTAACACTTAAACCCAAAATAGGTCAATTCCAGAAAGACGTTCATTTCAAGGGGACTTTTGTCTGTGGTTATTCTGAAAACCGCTGCTTTTAAAACTAACATTACCCAGCTTAAAAATAGGAGCTCCTCCTAAGGATCGGGGACGAAAATACCCTTCCTCCCGCTTCCTTCTCCTCTCTCCCTGGGCTACCTTGGAGAGTGGTGACACGCAGGGAGAACTCTTCCAGGGCTTTGGATAACTATTTGGACACTTTTTTATTTGTTTATTTTTTTTTAGGGTACTGAATAAAACTACCAAAATGCCATACTGGATATTCCTGGGAATTTTTCAAATGATAAGTTTCTCGAGTGAAAACACATCGCACACACACATAAAAAAATAAGCTGGGATAAAGGCTCAGCCACCTCCTTCCACTCCAGCAGTGGGAGCTCCAGCAAGTGCCTTCCCCCACTGGGCCTGGTTTTCTCATCTCCCCGGTGAACAGCAGGCAGAGAGGACCGGAAGGCCCCATCCAGCTCTGACCAGCTCTGCTTCTGTGAGGCTGGGCAGCTGCTCCCTATTTTCATGGCCCCTTGGAAGGAACACAAAAGCCCAGAAGGACCCTGGGAAACTTCCTGGGATATAACAGTGGTCCCCTGAGACACAAGAATGTCCACTGAGGGCAACGGGGATGAGAGGGATGAGACAACCGACAAACAGAATGTGCTAGAAGGAAAAAGAGGTTTTGCAGATGACACTTTTGAATGTAGAAGTGCATACATATGGCCAAAAAGCTACCAAATATAAATGGGTTTAACAATTCATATAAATCAAACCATGATCAAGATGGAAAATAAAATCTAAAAACGTCCACTCACAACAGCACCAAAATGGGAAGTGTCTGAAATACTAACTCAGGACCCAAAAGAATTATTTCAGGAGAAACCACATCAGGAGAAAAAGAGGAAGACATTAAATCAGATATCCTTTCTAAATGATATGACTATCAAAACTACATAGAGGGGTTAAAAAAAAAAGTTAGAAATAGAGATCAAATACCATAAAGATCAAGGTAAATCTAAAAATACAGCAGGTGGATAAGTAAACCATATTTAATAAACTTCAGTTAGGATCTCAGAGAACTTGTTGTGGCAAAAAAATTAGCTCATATCTATACCCCACACCAAATACACTACTTCCAGATGGGACAAAGACAACCACACAAGGAAGAGGAAAGACTAGAAGAATTCGGTGCTAGTTGTGTAAATGTCTAAACACTCATGGAAAGTGGTCTATCCCATACAACACCCATGATTTAGGAGGTGAAAAAAGTAACTTACTACAAAATAAAGCACAGTTGGACAATGCAAGAGTCACAATAAAATTTCAAAACACAAACCACATAAAAACTCTAAGGATCGACAAACACAGCCCCAAGGGAAGAAAAGTTGTGACCACTCGGCATGTTCCGCCTGCTGCCACAGAACCGTCTCACCCACCTCTCCAGCTTCATCTCTGGCCACCTGCACCCATGCACCAGGCGTGCTGCTGGCTGGCTCTTCACACATCCCAAGCTTTCCCACTTATGCGAAGCCTCTCATCCTGTGTGCTCTTCCTGCCACGCCTCCCATTCCCGTGGAAATCCTAGCCATCCCTCAAAACCCAGTTCAAGTGTCATCTCCTCCGGAGAGGCGCTCTAATCTCGCCACGGGGCGGGCGCCCTCCCTCCTCTGAATGGGCTCAGACAGTGCCTGCATTGTACCCCTTCTTGTGGGGCAGTCTGCCTACTTTGCAGTCACTGTCTCCTCCTCCTGTGCCCTCACAACCTCCCCCTCTCTGCCTATGCTGGCTTTTAAGATCCTCAGTGACGCAGAGAATCCGACTCATCCTTGAGTCACTACTGCGGCTCCAGAACCGTGACTTACGTTCAGTAGGTGCTCAGCAAGTACTAGTTCACACCGAATTATTGAAACATAGAGAAGAACCCCAATTCAAAAACACAGCTGAAAAAGGAAAGGAGCCCCTGAATGTCTATTAAATATTCAAAACACTAATATAAAGCAAGGCTTGAGGAAACAGTTGAAATACACAGGTAAATGTGACAGGGTCTAACGCCCCTGGTTAGGTGAATGAATCCAGCTAAAAGCAGAATGAACTGGCTCAATAACATTTACAGGAGTATCATTAAATAATAAAAACCTGGAAGCCATCTAAATAATCAGCAAAGTATCATTTGCTTAGCCAAATCCTATCCAACTCCACTCGACAGCCAATAAAAATGACAAGTGTGAGGATTACACCGCCCCTGTGTAGGTCAACTGATCTCAACTATTTAAAAATGTATACTAGGGAGCACACAAACAGAACCTGGAGAACTTTAGGTTCTTTCTTTAAAAGGTGTTTATACATTCAGGATTTTTAGGTGTCCTTAATCAGGCAATTATTCAAAAAAAAAAAAAGAGAATAGAGGTCACTTAACTCTTGTCCACTTTTTTTTAAAAAAATTTATTTATTTATTTATTTATTCATTTGAAAGTCAGAGTTAAGATCTTCCAGCCGTGGGTTCACTCCCCAAATCGCCGCAATGGCCAGGGCTGGGCCGGGCTGGGCCAGGCTGAAGCCAGGAGCCCAAGTACTTGGGCCAGCCATCTTCCACTGCTTTCCCAGGCTACTAGCAGGGTACTGGATTGGAAGTGGAGCAGCAGGGACTGGACTCCCATATAAGATGCCAGCACCTCAGGTGCAGGCAGAGGCTTAACCCAGCACGCCACAGCGCCTGGGGAGCACACCCCTTCCCGCCCCCTACCTTGTCCACTTTTTCCTCAGCCCTGGTGTGACCTTTTCTTAACCTGACCCCTTTTCTGATATCAAAGAGGCAGGATCAGCATTTTTAGAAGTTGGCCCTACACCAGGAGTCACAGGACACCTGCTGTTTTAAAACAAAATACCATTCATCCCAAGAGGAGTTGACTTGGCAAACAGGTGAGCCTCACCAGCTCCCCTGGGCTTCGGGGAAGAAAAACTGGGACACAGGACATGAAGTCAAAATACAACGAAGAGGCAGGGAGAGACCAGGACAGCTTTTCAAACTTGGCTGTTTCTGGAAGAACCAGAAACAAAACCGGGGCCCTAGACATGCTCCTCGGGCTTGCCTCAGGTGGCTGCAGTGGCAACCACCGCCACCTCCGAGGAGGGCGCCACCCACCAACCATGACCGCCAGGTCCAAACAGGTAAGACATTCCCTAACAACCCAGTTAAGGAAAAAGAGGAACCCACAGTGTATTTAGTGACTAACAAACTATAAGGTTCATGTATAAGGTACTAAAATGTGATTCATGAAAAAGTGAGATTGCATGTAGTGGGATACAACTTTGGAATATTTTCAGAGGAAAAAAAAAAATAGAACAAAGCAGTGAAACCCATAACTAACCAACAAAGTAACTGAGAACATTCTGCCCCATCTGCTTTATCCACTGTGTGTGGTGTGGATTGTTTTTCCTGAACCGTTTCAACACAAGCTTCATGCATGAATACAAGTTCTCCTACAGAATCTCCTACACAGAGCTGAAAAACATGGTATTTCTTTTTCTTGAGAAACTGTTAGGATGGTCACTGCTTCTGTTTGGATACTCCCACCCTGCACCAGCACGGGGACAGTGGGACCAGGGACTGAGAGACAAAGCAAAGGTCATCAGAGGCCCTTGGCCTTTGCAGGACAGCGTGGCCTTGAGATTTGCGTTCACCAGTGAAATGGGAGCAAAGGTGTTATCTCTGCACAATTTTAGGAGTCTGGGCCCTCTCACAGAACCACATTTCAGAGACAGAACCATTATTAATCTAAACATTTAATATTCATACTTGTTTAATTTCCAACTGTCCCAAGAAGGCATTTTACAACTTCCCCTCCCCCCCCCCCAAGTTTTATCTATATCTATTTGAAAGGCAGAGGGAGAGGGAGAGAGAGATTTTCCACCCACTGGTTCACTCCCCAAATGGCCATAACAGCTGGACCAGCCATGTGGGTGGCAGGGGCCCAACCACTTGGGCCATCACCTGCTGCCTCAAATGCATGTTAGCCAGAAGCAGAGGCAGACTCCAATATGGGATACAGGTGTCTCAAACAGCAGCGGAACCCACTGCACTCCAACGCCCCTGCCGACTTTCATTTTTTGATCCAGTGCGCGACTGAGACTCATGGTACATCTGACGGGCATGTCTCCTCAGCCCTGCCTTCTAGAACACTGCTCTCCACGACTCTGGCTTTTTATCAGACAATGTTCCACATCCTGAATCTGTCTGATTATTTCCTCCTGGTGTCATTAAATTGTCCATGCATTTGCTGTAAACAGGAAGTAAGGCTTCAAAGGCTTGATTAGATGCAAGTTTGGGCTAGATTTTGAAGGGCAGACAGCATATTAAGTGTCCAAATCAACAGGATTTATCAATATTAAGGACAAAAGAGGGGCTGGTATCGTGGCACAGTGGATCAAGCTGCCACCTGTGATGCCAGCATCCAAATGAGCACTGGTTTGAGTCTCAGCTGCTCCACTTCCAACCCAGCTCCCCGCTAATGCACCTAGTACGCAGCGGAAGATGGCCCAAGTTGGGCCCCTACCACCCACCTTGGAGATCTAGACGGAGTTCCAGGCCTGGCCTCCAGCCTGGCCCAGCCCTGGCCATCGCAGCCATCTGGTGAGTGAATGAACAGAGTGACTCTCCTTCTCTTTAATTCTGCCTTTCAAATAAATAGATCTCTTTAAAAAAAAAAAAATTAAGCTTTTAGAGAAGTCAAAAGCTGGCATCAGCGTCGACACTTGGCCTGGACAGCACGCCAGAGACTGCAATGGGCGTTTTTAGGCAATATTTCGGATGAGGCTCACTCGGCCACTTCCCTTACAGCTGTGCCATTTTGCCAACCTTACCTTCCTTATGAGGACAACTAGGCTCAAAAGAAGAGATGTGACTAAGTGATGTCACACCAAGCACAGCATGGGGTCATTCAGAAAGGGCCAGGACGTGGGAGATGAGCATCAGGCTGGGGCTTCAAGGACCGTAGTACTCATTCCCTCCAGGAACTATGCTAGACACCGGGGAGTCTGTGCAAGAGACAGGCATGGTCTCTGCCCTCCCAGACGCTAGAGCAGGGTGGCAAACAGAAAACAAAAAGACCACCCCACAGAGCGAACGAGGACATTCCAGACACAGGAAATCACAGGAGCAGACGGGCAGGAAGCAGCATGGGGGTGGGGCGGGATGGTGAGGAGGAAGTTAAGGGGTCACTCAGTGTGGACTAGAGCAGGTAAAACAGGAAAGAAAAAATCAAGGTAGACAGGCAAGGTCAGGCAAGCAACTAGTCTACTATTGCGTCCTCTCCCCTTCTTTCAAAGGTGCAGACTGGGGTGGAAACGGAATTCTGAAAATGTCCATGTCCAGACCAGAGCTCCACACATCTCCTTGCCACGCGCCAAGTCATCTTTTCGAATCTCTTTGCCAATTCTGTGCCCGTGGCAACAACAGCACCAAGCTTCTTGGGGAGGACGTGGGCCTCAGCAGGCCCAGCTTTGCAGCCGCACCCGCTCTGAAGACAGCACCACTACGGCTGACTGCATCAAGGGCCCAAGGGATACAAACTACAAAAGCAGTGCTAAGCAGTGTACTTCACAAGCCCCTGGGTACCACAGTGCTCATCGCAGCCAGGAGAGACCCCCAAGAAGCACACCCACCTGTCTCAAGCTTTCTGTCCCCTTCCTCAAGGACCTTCCCACTCCAAGATCCGTGCGTCCCTCACAAAGGAGGCCCAACTGCTGATGCAAGCAACTCTGCTCCGAATGCAGTATTTCAGTCTGAGTGCTGCAGGGTCACATAAAACACAAAACTGTGACACCACCAAAGCAAGGCAATGAATCCTCCTAAGTTTACTCAGTGCCATGGCCTTCAAAGCACTTTTATATACGTTATCTCACAGAATCTGCACAGTACTCCTTGGAGAGAGGAATTAATTGTTCATTTCATCAACAGGTATCTATTGAGTACCTACTATGTGCCAGATCCCATTCTACACACTGAGCACCGAACAAAGCAAAGCCCCAAGCAGTGTGAAGTTTATTTTTCGGGAGAGAGTGGGGACAACAGATAAGTATTTATACGCTACGCAACACCAGTTAATTGTCAGTGCTACCAATACAGTGGCAGAGAAGGACAGCAGTGCCCCAGGGCACAGCGCGACCAAGGACGGCCTCCACACAGGACACAGCCCTGCACAGGGCTGAAGGAAGTGAGGAAGCCACTCCAGAGGCTTGGGGGAAGTGACTCTGGGCAGAGGGAACAGCTTAGCGAAAGTTCCAGGGTGGGCCTGCGTACAGACCTACTGTGCAACAGCAGGCAGTGTGGCTGCAGCGAGAGGGTGAGGGGCACAGAGCAGTCTCACAGGGCGGGGCCTTGTAAGCCGACCAGGTAAACCTGTAAACCAGCCCCATGTCACAAATAAGGAAACCAAGAGCCAGAAAGCGCAAAGCACTGCCCTAAGGTGCAATAGCCCTGCGTCTCTACTGGGATTTCCTCTCAGGGCTCAGCCTTCCCTTCATGGAGACCGAAAGCCTCGTTCTGAGTAGAGAAGAAGAACAAGCCTCACCCTGGAAGGAGAGGCAAGGTCCCCTAAGACCCGGCAGTCTCACTTCTGAGTCCACTCCACAGGAAACGCGCACAAGGATGGCCACGGTGGCTCTGCTGGAGGCAGCAAGGGGCTGGGAACAGAGATGACGGACAGCAAGTGAAACGTGGAGCTGCACACGATGGCTGCTCCGCACCCAGAGAAAGAACAAACCGGACGCACACACAGCAGTGAGAGAGAGCTCAAAAACACAGGATTTGGTTAAAAAAGGAAGGAAGGGACGAAAGGAGAGAGGGAGGGGAAGGAAGGGGAGGAGGGGGGGGAGGAGAGGGAGAAGAACTGGTAAAATTGCTGGGACGGTTACTGCTCCTGTTCAAATCCACCTGGACCTCCTGCTTCCCATAAGGGCCCGTGGCCATGTGACTTGCTTTCACCAGATGAAATGGGAGCAAAGGTGACACGGGTCACCTCTATGCAAAAACTTGAGTCTGGATGTGACTCACAGTCTCCCTCTGCACAGAAGCAAGCATCTGACCCGGCGCCTCCTGCCTGTCTCTGAAGGACTCCAACCTCCAAGACATCCTGTAGGGCTGGAAGCAGGGAACCCCTGAAATCTGGTGGCTGGTCACTACCTCAACTCAACCTAGCGGACAACTATCTCAACGTAACCTAGTTGACAGCGCTTAGTACCCTAAGCTCAGAAACACATGAAGCAAGGATATCTCCCTGCCAGGGGCTCACACACCCAAGGGCTGTACTACAAAGCCACATATTAAAGACCCTAGAGCAGGTGAGTGGGTGCCTGTGGAAGAAGGGTAATACAGCAAAGGGGAAAATACAAAAACGATGAAAAGCCCCAGAAAGTTTCATTAAACACACTGTACAATTAGAAATGTCATCCAACCACTGATTAATTCAACAAATATCTGTGTGTCTATTACATGCCAGGTACTATTCTAGGTGCTTTTATAAAACAGTGAGCCAGGGGCCAGCACTGTGGCGTAGCGTGTGAAGCTACCGCCTACAGGGCCAGCATCCCATATGGGCACCAGTTCAAGTCCTGGCTGCTCCACTTCTGATCCAGTTCCTTGCTATGGCCTGGGAAAGCAGTAAAAGGTGGCCTTAGTGTTTAGGCCCCTGCCACCCACATGGGAGACCCATATTGAAGCTCGTGGCTCTTGGCTTCAGATCAGCCCAGCTCTGGCCGTTGTGGCCATTTGGGGAGTGAACCAGCAGATGGAAGACCTCTCCCTGCCTCTGCCTCTCTGTAACTCTGCCTTTCAAATAAATAAATAAATCTTTAAAAAAAAAAAAAAAAAGGAAACCAAAAGAAAGGTAGTCATAGGCTTAAAGTGTACGAAGTACAAGAGATAACAACAGTACCAGCACAGAAGGTAAAGCCACCACCTGCAGCGCCAGCAGCTCATATGGGGCAGGTTTGAGTCCCGGCTGCTCCATTTCCCATCCAGCTCCCTGCTAATGTGCCTGTGAAAGCAGCAGAAGGTGGCCCAAGTGCCTGCGTCCCTGAATCCACATGGGAGACCAGGAAGCTCCTGGCTCCTGCTTCGGGTCAGCCCAGCTCTGGCAGCTGCAGCCATCTGGGGAATGAATCAGCAGATGGAAGACCTCTCTCTCTCCTTCTAACTACCTTTCAAATAAATAATCTTAAAAAAGAAGAGAGAGAGAGAATCAGGTGAGGGAGAGACAGGGCTCTACCTTGGGTGAGGGGTCAGTGAGCACTTCTGAGGAATGACTAAGCAAAGGAGCCAAGGCTGCTGCTTCCCTAACCAGGGGAAAGGAGGGATGACTCATCCCAGACATGTGCAAGGACCTGAAGGGAGTAAGGACCACCCAAGGAGGAAGTGAAAGAGGACCAGTGTGGAGGAAGAGAGGAGGAGAGGAAATGAGGTTAATGAAGGGGGCAGAGGTGTCATGGCAGGCAGAGCACTCGGGGTCTCAGAGCTCAATCTAAGGAGCTGGGATTTTAGTTTAACTACAAACCTTTTTAAAACAGGTTTATTTTATTTATTTGAAAGGCAAAGTTACAAAGAGATGGATACACACACACACAATCTTCCATTCACTGGCTCACTCCCCAAATGGCCACAACGTTCAGGGCTGGGCCAGGTCAAAACCAGAATCCAGAAACTCTATCCAGGTCTCCTGTTTCCTGCTGTTTTCCCAGGTGCATTAGCAGGGAGCTGGACTGGAAGTGCAGCAGCCAGGACTGGAAGTGGCACTCATATGGGATGCTGGCATTGCAAGCGGTGGCTTAACCCACTGGGCCACAACGCTGGTGTCAAAAACTTTCCTTTTTTTATTTCTTGGAAATATAAAGACACACAGAGACCCATTTGCTGGTTCACCCCACAAACCCAGGAACCCAGAACTCCATCTGGGTGTCCCACAGGGGTGACAGGGACCCAGCTCCTTGAGCCGTCACTGCTGCCTCCCAGGGTGCCCATGAGCAGGAGGCTGGAGTGTGGAATGGAGCTGGACTTAAACCCAAGCACACTGACATGGGATGCAGGTATCCCAAGCTCCTGGCCACTGTGCCAAACACCTGCCCAGAAAAACATTTTAAAAAGAGACATGGTCTTGCTTCAATTTATTTCATTGTAACACATAGGCCCCTAGCTTATGTGTTTTGGCAACGTTTGTAAAAAGTACGTTTGTATTCTTTTTCTTTAAAAGAGCACTTTCAGAACTGCATGCATTTCAGGTCCCACATTGCCCAGCTCCATGTCTGAATGGGGAACTTACAAGGGTACATCAAAAGATTCAAGGAAAATGAAACTAAAAGATCAAACTTTCCTGCAAAACAAGTCTTCTGAAATCCACGCATGAGCATATTAGAGATAACCCCAGGCACCAGAGAAAAGCATCCTTGCTGATTCAGAAGGAGGAGCTCTTCATTTTTTTCTCCTGTAGTCCACACTGTCTGATGTGCAAAATGATGTCCTGGTCTCATCACAGAAATCATGAGAGCAGAGTTTCCTCCTGCTTGCTCCCCAAGTCAGGGCCTAGGAGCGCTCTGAGGGGTGAGATGCAAAGCTGTGCAGAGCCTCCCCTCATCAGGCTAGTGATGTGGGGGAACAGTCCCAGCTGGTCTCAAGCAGCCTCCTAAGGTCACACAGCCAATAGTCATGGAGGTGCACGCAGACGGCATGGAGACGGAGGAGCTGGGGAGGGCTGTTTGTCCAGAAGCGACAGTGCCTTAACACACACCGCCAAGGCCAGCGCCGTGGCATACCAGGGCAAGCGGCCACCTCTGACGCTAGCATCCCATCTGGGCGCCGGCTGAAGTCCCGGCTGCTCCACTTCTGATCTACTTCCTGCTAATGCACCTGGGAAAGCAGCGGAAGACAGCTGGGCCCTTGGACCCCTTCACCCACATGGGAGACCTGGAGGAAGCTCCTGGCATCTGCCTGGGCCCGCACTGGCCGTTTCAGCCATTTAGGGAGTAAACCCTTCTCTCTCTCCCTCTCTCTCTGTAACTCTTTCAAATAAATAAATACATCCAAATTACAGAAAGATACAAATATCCAACACCACAACAAAAATTACCTCCAGCTTCTTCAGCCTTCCTACATCCACCAAAGGAAGCGCCACCAGCAGCCAGCGTTTCTGCACGGTTACCGTGCACTAGCTCAGCTGGTCTGCACTACTGCCCTAAGTAGGGTAAGCTCATTTTTTGCAGATAAAAAACTAAATCTAGGCTGGTGCTGTGGAGTAGCAGGTTAAGCCGCCATCTGCAGTGCCGGCATCCCATAAGGGCGCTGGTTCGAGACCCAGCTGCTCCACTTCCCATCCAGCTCTCTGCTGTGGCCTGGGAAAACAGTGGAAGATGGCCTGAGTCCTTGGGCTCCTGCACCCACATCAGAGATCCGGAAGATGCTCCTGGCTTCAGATCAGCGCAGCTCTGGCCGTTGTGGCCAATTGGGGAGTGAACCAGCAGATGAAAGATCCGTTTAACTCTTTCAAATAAATAAATCTTAAAAATAAATAAATAAATAAATCTAACCCCTACAAAGACTGAAACACTTATCCCAAAGGCTGGGTTTGTGGTGCAGCAGGTTAAGCTGCTTGGGATTCCCACATCCCATACGGGGAGTGCTTGGGATCAAGTTTTGTTTTGTTTTGTTTGACAGGCAGAGTGGACAGTGAGAGACAGAGAGAAAGGTCTCCCTTTTGCCGTTGGTTCACCCTCCAATGGCCGCCGTGGCCAAGGCACTGCGGCTGGCGCACCGCGCTGATCTGAAGGCAGGAGCCAGGTGCTTATCCTGGTCTCCCACAGGGTGCAGGGCCCAAGCACTTGGGCCATCCTCTACTGCACTCCTGGCCACAGCAGAGAGCTGGCCTGGAAGAGGGGCAATCGGGACAGAATCCGGTGCCCCGACCAGGACTAGAACATGGTGTGTCGGCGCCGCAAGGCAGAGGATTAGCCTATTAAGCCGCAGCACCGGCCGGGATCAAGTCTTGTCTCTGCTTCTGATCCAGCTTCCTGCTGGGGCACCCAGGAGGCAGGTTTTGACTCAAGTACTGAGACCCTGTCACCCACATGGGAGATCTTGATGGAGCTCCTGGCTCCTGGCTTTGGCCTGGCCCAGCTCTGGCTGTTGCAGGCATTTGAGGAATGAACCAGTGGATGGAAGATCTCTGTGTCACTCTGCCTTGCAAATAAATTATGAAAAAAAAAAAACCTGTCACAGGTCGCAAAACCACAAGTGACAGAGCCAGGCTTCTAACCTTGCCTGACTGTGCGGCCCAACTTCTTAACCACTGTTCAGCACCTCCCAGTCCCACCCCAAATTTCTTCTGCCACTATCTCCGGGCTAGTTCTTCTTATCCTCATCTCGCTCTGTTCTTTAAATGCAATTCCTTACCTTCTGCAAGAATACCACTGGGGAATTGCAATTACCCCACAGCAGAACAACAGGTATTTCCAAATCAAGTAGGAAAATGATAATCAGGCCAGGACACACACAGGGGCCAGACCTTGTCCTGAGCAGTACTGAGGAATCCCTTGTCCCCCCACCCCGGGCTGGGGGAGGATCGGGGGGATTCCAGGCTCCCTTACTAAACACTAAAACTCATCCAAGCCTCTGTGATGCAATCTACAAGGACCTGTACAAGACAACACCACGCCAGACAGACCTGTTCCAGGGAGACCTTCCCAGGAACATCTGTTGGGGGCGGGTCTGAGCCTGGCTGGGCTCACACCACAGGGTGGGGCCTAGTGACCCATACAGGGGTCAGCACCGAGGCCCCAGGCCCCCTCCCCCCCAGACTGGGAAAACCTAAGGGAACAAGCAGAAATGACCCAAGGGCAGAAGGTCCTTCACCAGCCAGTGTCTAAGGTCAAAGATTAAGAACCTAGCCTGCCCTGTTCATTTCTGCTCCAAGCAAAGGGGCGGCGGCGGGGTGGGGGCACAACCCCCCACGAAAGGCCTGGTGGTGACTTCATGAAATCGGTGCTCAGTGTTTGCTGGGCAGATCCGGAGCAGCACCGCGGGTCTGAAGCTCAGGGGGCAAAGCCAGGGCAGGTAACCTGGGTGACGGGACGGTTTGTTGAATGAATGAGGACGAGGACGGCTGCCTTCCTGGAGCAAGACGGTTCCCAGGAAGCAGGCCAGGGACCGGGCGCCCCCGAAGTCGGCCAGGGAAAGCCCGGGGGAAGTCCGCGTGGACACACGCCCGCGCGCGCCGCGCAGCCGCCGGCCCCACAGGTGTCAGGCACGCAGCTCAGCACGCGGCTCCACGCCCCGCCGGCCGGACCCCCAGCACCACGGCGGGCCACCGCCGGGGTGGGGGAGGGCGCGGCCCCGCGCCCGGTCCTCGGGAAGAGCGGCGCGGCCGGGGCCGCCAGCCGGACTGAGTCAGGCGCCCAGTCAGCGCTTAGTCACCGGGCCTCGCGGCCCGCCCGCCCGCCCCGCACTCACTCCGCCGAGCTGGTGCCGTTCACCGCCGAGCCGTCGGGCGCGGGGTTCAGCTGGATGGGCGTCGGCTTCTTCTTGGGCATTTCGGAGTCGGGGAGGGCGGCCCCTCTCGCTTCCTTCCCTCGGCGCTGCCCTGCGTCCGCTGCGCGGGGCCGGGGCCGTGCACCCGGGGCTGCTCCGCTCGCGGGCCGCTCGCAGTCGAGGGGCCGGCAGCGCCGTCGGCGGACCCCCGCCCCACCCGGCCGGGACTCGGCTCGGCTCGCAGGGAGCCCGGGGGCTGCCCCGCCGGCGCGGGCGGAGTGGGCCGAGGGAGAGGCTCTGCAGCCCGCGAGTCCCTCCCTCTCCCCTTCCGCCAGCCAGCCCTCGAGGCGCCGACAACCCCGCCGCGAGCGCACCCGAGCCCCGCGCCGGCCCCAGCCCGCGAAAGTGCAGCCGCCGCCGCCGCGCTCCCAGCAGCTCCGCGCAGCCGCCCGGGGAGGGACTGGAGGGCGGGGGAGGGGCGGAGAAGGGGGAAGCCTGGCCCCCAACCGGGCTGCGGCGCTGGCCACACACCCGCTCGGCTCCGCCCCCGTCGCCTCGCCGACAGCCAATGGGAGCACGGCCCGGAGGCAGATGACGCGGAAATGCGTCACGCGGTGCGCTGTCCTGGGGGCGGGGCTCTGCGCGGGCTCCATGGCGCCCTCTGCTGCCGTGAGGCTCCACGGGGAAGGCGATGTGAGTCTGCCGCGAGCGGCGAGGTGTTCGAAGGCGCCCGGTGCCGTGGGACCTTCCTCGCCTGAGGAGACTGGCGCCCCGCCGGGCCTCCACGTTGATGGAGAGGAAATAATAAAATAAATAGAGAAAAGGACCCCTTCGTGTGTGCAGGAGAGAAGCAGCATGCGAGAACAGGAAACTTTCCAGACTCTTTGCCCCTAACAAACTGGCGTATGTATTTATGCGTCGTTTTTTTGTAGTAATACGGGGAGCTGGGTACTCAGTGCTTGTGAAACTGTAGATCGGCGCAGCAGTTTTGGAGAGCGGATTGATCATTTTTTAAAGAGCCTTAAAAACCCTCTTGCATCCGATAATTCCAGTTCTATAAAACTTACTGAAAAAATGAGACATGAATAATGAACTTAGTGGCCACAATCCTTATTCAGAAATTTACAGTCTTCCTCCTCCCCTTCTCCTTGCTAAAATATGCAATCCCAGAGACATCAGGTGTGCAGAAGGAAGTCGGACCATGTGCACCTGGTGACCTGGCAGGTGAGGAAGCTGAGAACCCGGAGGCGGTGGGAACGGCTGGCAGGCCAGGGCGGCAGCCCTCCACGGTCCTCTAGCCCAAGGAGGCGAGGAACGGAAGCTTCCATGAGAGGCCAGTTGCACAGAGGGTGACTGACCCAACAACTAAGTGTATGTGGCATGATGGAGCAGGTGTCCGGATGGGAGAACGAAGTTATAGACCCGGGAAGGGAGCAGCCCTTGTGCTGTTACACTGGAACTGGAGGTATTCGTGTGGACTCGGGGTTTTCCTTTTTCTAATAACTTTGGTGCATATTTGAAATTTTGGATGTAATGTATGGGGTGGACATAGATAGTAAAACGCTTACTGAAGTGAAACAAATTAACCTGTCATCTAACCTAGTTGTGTGTGTGTGATAAGCAGCTAAGCTCCACTTCTTTAACAGAAATCGCAGGTATAGTTCTAGCCAATAGAATGCTTGTGTTGTACAGTAGACATCAAGACTTTCGATTTTACCTAGCTTGTATCCTAGCTTGTATCCTCCGTCCAATCCTATAGTTTTCAATATATGGGAACAGATAGGGGGCCAGAATTGCAGCACAGTAGGTTAAACCGCCACCTGAGACACTGGCATCGCTTATGAGCACTGGTTCAAGTCCTAGCTACCCCACCTCCCTGCTAATGTGCTTGGGAAGCAGGAGAACATGGCCCAAGTCTCTGAGCCTCTGCACCCACAGGAGAGACCTCGACGGAGTCTCAGGTTCCTGGCTTCCTCTACCCAGTCCTGGCCGTTGTGGCCATTTGGACAATGAGCCATCAGATGGAAGATCTCTGTCTCTCCCTCCCTGTCTGTAACTCTGCCTTTCAAATAAATAAATCTTTTAAAAAATTAAAATTGAGGGGCTGGTGCTGTGGCGTAGAGGGTAAAGCCGGCGTCCCATATGGACGCCAGTTCAAGACCCAGCTGCTCCACTTCCGATCCAGCTCTCTGCTGTGGCCTGGGGAAGCAGTAGAAGATGGCCCCAGTGCTTGGGCCCCTGTATCCTCGTGGGAGACCTGGAAGAAGCTCCTGGCTCCTGGCTTCAGATTGGCACAGCTCCAACCAATGCAGCCATCTAGGGAGTGAACCAGCGGATAGAAGACTCTCTCTCTATGGCCCAAGTGCTTGGGCCCTGCACCCCATGGGAGACCAGGAGAAGCACCTGGCTCCTGCCATCAGATCAGCGCGGTGCGCCGGCCGCAGCGCGCCTACCGCGGCGGCCATTGGAGGGTGAACCAACAGAAAAGGAGGACCTTTCTCTCTGTCTCTCTCTCTCACTGTCCACTCTGCCTGTCAAAAAAAAAAAAAAAAAAAAATTGGGGGGAAAAAAAAAAAGAAGACTCTCTCTCTCTCTCTGCCTCTCCTTCTCTCTCTGTAATTCTGCCTTATGAATAAATAAATAAAATATTTTTAAAAAATTAAAATTGAAAAAGGAATGATGAGGGCCAGCACTGTGGCTTAGTAAATTAAGCCTCTGTAGTGCCGGCATCCGATATGGGCACCAATGAGAATCCCAGCTGCTCCACTTCTGATCCAGCTCCCTGTTGATGCACCTGAGAAGACAGCAGAAGATGGTCCAAGTGCTTGAGCCGCTGAACCCACGTGGGAGACCTGGAAGAAGCTCCTGGCTCCTGGCTTTGGATTGGCCTAGCTCTGGCCATTGCAGCCGTCTGGAGAGTGAACCAGTGGATGGAAGACCTCTCTCTCTGTCTCTCCCTCTCTCTGTAACTCTGCCTCTCAAATAAATAAATAAACCTTTAAGAAAAAAAGGAATTGTGCATGTGTGCATAGAAGTGATTCTGACTTTATATTAAACACACAAAACTTAGTATCAGAGTAAAATAAGAAACATGGAAAATCTAATTGAAACTAATGTTTCAAAATAAGTTACCATTAGCTATCTGGATTCTGATAGAGTTTTATATTTACTAGTGCAAATAAAAACTATTGAGATTTTAAGTAATTGAAATTTTTGGAGTCTCACTTTCATCCTGAGAAAAATGGAAAGTTTCTTTCAATGCTGAAATGTTAGGATTCTTTGGCCGGCACCGCGGCTCACTAGGCTAATCCTCCACCTGCGGCGCCGGCACACCGGGTTCTAGTCCTGGTCAGGGTGCCAGATTCTGTCCCGGTTGCCCCTCTTCCAGTCCAGCTCTTTGCTGTGGCCCGGGAGTGCAGTGGAGGATGCCCCAAGTGCTTGGGCCTTGCACCCGCATCGGAGACCAGGAGAAGTACCTGGCTCCTGGCTTTGGATCAGCGCGATGCGCCAGCCTCAGCGGCCATTGGAGGGTGAACCAACGGCAAAAAGGAAGACCTTTCTCTCTCTCTCTCTCTCTCTCTCTCTCTCACTATCCACTCTGCCTGTCAAAAAATTAAAAAGAAAAGAAAGAAATGTTAGGATTCTTTTTTGTTTGTTTGTTTTTTTGACAGGCAGAGTTAGACAGTGAGAGAGAGAGAGAGAGAGAGAGAGAGAAAGAAAGGTCTTCCTTTTTCCATTGGTTCACCCGCCAAATGTCCGCCATGGGCGGCATTCTACGCAGATCCAAAGCCAGGAGCCAGGTGCTTCCTCCTGGTCTCTCATGCAGGTGCAGGCGCCCAAGCACTTGGGCCATCCTCCACTACATCCCGGGCCACAGCAGAAAGCTGGACTGGAAGAGGAGCAACCAGGACAGAATCTGGCGCCCTGACCGGGACTAGAACCCGGGGTGCCGGCGCCGCAGGAGTATTAGCCAAACGAGCCACGACGCTGGCCAGGATTTTTTTTTTTAAGATTTATTTATTTATTTGAAAGTCCGAGTAACACAGAGAGAGAAGGAGAGGAAAAAGAGAGAGAGAGAAAGAGAGAGAGAGAGAGAGAGGTCTTCCATCCGCTGATTCACTCCCCAATTGGCCGCAACGGCTGGAGCTGAGTTGATCCGAAGCCAGGAGCCAGGAGCTTTTTCTGGGTCTCCCATGTGGATGCAAGGGGCCCAAAGACTTGGGCCATGTTCTGTTTTCCCAGGCCACAGCAGAGAGCTGGATCGGAAGAGGAGCAGTAGGGACTCGAACCAGCACTGCAGGTGGCGGCTTTACCTGCTATGCCACAGTGATGGCCCTGAAATGTTAGGATTCTGTGAGCGCTGCTGGGAGTTGGTCTCCACTGAGCAGTGTTCCTGAATCATCATCAAGGAGCTGCCCTGTGGCACAGCAGGCTAAGTCGCCACTTGACTGGCAACGCCAGCATCCCATAGCAGTGCCCATTTGAGCTCCAGCTCCTCTACTTCTGATCCAGCTTCCTGCTAGCCTTAACTGTGTGGCCATTTGGAGAGGGAACCAGCAGATGGAAGATCTGGCTCTCCCTCTCTGTCATTCTGCCTTTCAAATACATAAACACATAATTTTTTTAAAGATTTATTTATTTATATGAAAGAATTAGAGAAGAAGAGGCAGAGAGAGAGCTCCCCAAATGGCTGCAATGGGCGGGGCTGCGCCGATCTGAAGCCAGGAGTCAGGAGCCTGTTCTGGGCCTCCCACGTGGGTGCAAGGGCCCAAGGACTTGGGCCACCTTCTACTGCTTTCCCAGGCCATAGCAGAGAGCTGTGTTGGAAGTGGAGCAGCCGGATCTCGAACCAGCATTCACGTGGGATGCCAGCACTGTAGGTGGTGGTTTTACTCGCTTTGCCACAGTGCCACGGTGCTGGCCCCAACACATAACTTAAAAATCGTCAACATGGTCTACTAATCTAGATCAGAACTGCCTCCATGGTTAAAGTTGGTAAAACAGTTCAAGGTAGGAGAGCTTGTTCTCCTCATCTCCTTTTCTGACGGGCGGTGATTCCCGAGATCTGTCTTCTTTTCCTGAGTGTCTAACCCAAGTGCTGACTGCAAAGATGAGACCCAGACAGACTCCACTGTATTGTATTTAACACAGTGCAATAAACCCTGCAACTTAAGTATTAAGTTGGACACATAGGAGGTTGCTGGGTTTCTAGTTTGAAAAGTGTTTGAATTTGGGAAATTTCATGTGGTTCATCCAGCATGTGCATGGCTCTATTATGTGAAACAGATAAGGGCCTGGTAGAGGGCAGCCAATGAGGACAGTGGTTCAGGAACCCAAGCCAACACTGAACTCAAACCTTGACACTTGCAGTCCAAAAGCCCCCAAAACAAAACAAAACAGAGCATAAACTTGAGAGAGAAGGACCAGGAGTTAATTCCAGGTCTTGGGCTGATGACTTAACTTCTCTGGGCCTCTGTTGACTCCTCTATAAAATAAGAATCAGGCTATGGACTGCACCGGATTGTTGTATTAAATTCAATCATGAAATAATACTGACTGGCACACAGAGCTAAATCAATGTGGATGTGTGGGTTTTCATCACATAACCTAATCTTCTGGAAGGAGAATCATTTCTTAAAGGCTTTCTAGAAAGCAATTTGGTTTTCAAAAATATTCTCTCAGGGGGCAGCCTTGTGGTGCAGCAGTTAGGCCACCACTTGAGCCATCACTGTGTCCTCCCAGAGTACAGATTAGCAAGAGGCCAGAACCAGGAGCACAGCCAGAACACTCTGCCTGGCACCAGTCCTGGCTGCCCTGCCTTCTGTCCGCTTCCTGATAATGCCTGGAAGGCAGCGGGCAATGGGTCGAGGACTTGAGTTCCTGCCACCCATGGATGGAGTTCTTGGCTCTTGGCTTTGGACTGACTCTGCCCCAGTTGTTGCAGCCACTTGGGGAGTCAACCACTTGATGTGGTAGAGCTCTCTCTGACTCTCTTTCAAATAAATAAATCTTTTTTTAGAGATGTATTTTGTTTATTTGAAAGACAGGGTTACAGAGAGAGTCAGAGTCAGAGAGAGAGAAAGAGACCTTCCATCCACTAGCTCATTCCCCAAATGACTGCAGCAGCCAGAGCTGAGCTGATCCAAAGCCAGGAGCCAGGAGCTTCTTCTGGGCCTCCCATAAGGTGCAGGGGCCCAAGGACTTGGGCCATTTTCCACTGCTTTCCCAGACCATAGCACAGAGCTGGATTGGAAGTGGAGCAGCCGGGACTAGAACCAGTGCCCATATGGAATACCAGCACTGCAGGCTGAGGCTTTACTTCACTGTCCCACAGCACCAGCCCCAATTAAATCTTTAAAAAAATAATTCGCACAGTTTGGCACAATAAGCCCACTTCCATGAATATTTTCTGGGGAAATATGAAAGCTATATAAAGGAATGATTAATACCATGGTATGGTATAAGTTATATAGCTAAAATCTGAAACCACCTAAATATACAATGAAAGAGAAAATATATAATTTGTGCCCACCTGTATGATGGAAAATTAGAAAAGGAAAGGCTTTTCTCTCCATAAATTTCAATCAGTAAGAACTATTTATTTTTTAAAAAGATTTTATTTATTTATTTGAAAGAGTTGCACAGGGAGAGGAGAGGCAGAAAGAGAGAGAGGTCTTCCATCCACTGGTTCACTCCTGAATTGGCTGCAATGGCCGGAGCTGTGTCAATCTGAAGCCAGGAGCCAGGAACTTCTTTCAGGTCTCCCACGTGGGTTCAGGGGCCCAAGGACTTGGGCCATCTTCTACTGCTTTCCCAGGCCACAGCAGAGAGCTGGATTGGAAGTGGAGCAGCCGGATCTCAAACCAGCACCCATATGGGATGCGGCACTTCAGTCCAGGGCGTTAACCCGCTGCACCACAGCACTGGCCCCCTAGAACTATTTATTCTTTTTGAAAGGCAGAGAAGGATACCCCTATCCACGGATTCACTATCCAAATGCCTGCAATTGCCAGGGCTGGCTAGGCTGGAGAAGGAGCAGAGAACTCGGTCCAGATGGATGAGTAGTACTAAGGCCAGTACTTGAGCTGTCACCTGCTTCCTCCTGGAGTACAGACTAGCAGGCCAGAATCAGAGCACAGCCAGAACTCCAACCACGCCCTCTGACTCTGGCTGCAGCTGCCTTGACTGGAGTCCTCACTGCTGGGCTGGATGTCTACCCCCACATTCCTAAATCCGAGCTCATGCACTGTGGACAGTATAGAGAATTGCTTTTTTAGGGGTTTATTTATTTATGTATTTGAAACACAGAATTAAAGAGAAAGAGGAAGGGAGAGAGAGAAAGAGGGAAGGAAAGAGAGAGAGAGAGTCTTCCATCTGCGGGCCCAGCCAGAGTTGGGCCAGACTGAAGCCAGGAGGCTGGAACTCCATCTGGGTCTCCCATGGGCAGCAGGGTCCCAAGTACTTGGACCATCCTCTGATGCCTTCCCAGTTCTGTCAGCAGGGAGCTACTAGAAGTGGAGCAGTTGGGACTCATATGGGAACCAGTGCTCATATGGGATGCCCATTTATGGGAGGCAGCTGCTTAACCCACTGTACCACAATGGCAGCCACCTAAATTTTTTTTAATAGTTTATAAACTAAGTTTGAAGGGCATCTGGGTTTGTCAGTTTCTAGGTTTGGCCCCAAACTCATAGAACTCAAATGTGGGTTATGATATGTTCAAGTCTATGCAATTATATGAAATATGGTTTGATATAACTTGAAATTGAAGGTTAGTGCTGGCGCCACGGCTCAATAGGCTAATCCTCTGCCTGCGGCGCTGGCACACTGGGTTCTAGTCCCGGTCGGGGCGCCGGATTCTGTCCCAGTTGCCTCTCTTCCAGGCCAGCTCTCTGCTATGGCC
Organism: Lepus europaeus; assembly: GCF_033115175.1. Taxonomy (NCBI): domain Eukaryota; kingdom Metazoa; phylum Chordata; class Mammalia; order Lagomorpha; family Leporidae; genus Lepus; species Lepus europaeus. The sequence goes on along the minus strand of NC_084837.1, from coordinate 88,361,690 downwards.
CGGGAGTGCAGTGGGGGATGGCCCAAGTGCTTGGGCCCTGCACCCGCATGGGAGACCAGAAGAAGCACCTGGCTCCTGGCTTTGGATCAGTGCGATGCGCCGGCTGCAGCGCGCCAGCCGCGGTGGCCATTGGAGGGTGAACCAATGGAAAAGGAAGACCTTTCTCTCTGTCTCTCTCTCTCTGTCTAACTCTGCCTGTCAAAAAAAAGAGAAAAAAAAGATATATCCTGTTTACCCCATGGAAGGTTAGTATAAAAATGGTGAAAGAGAAAATAATTAACTTATTGTTGTTTATGGAATTACCAAGACCCTTGGTATCTATCGTTGGAGAGACTTGAAAAAGCTCATGGCCAATCCAATCTACTTGACAATTATCAAGCAAAACTTGTCAAACCTATCTACTATGTGGCAAGATGGCATTGGCCTGGCACTCAGATGATGTCCCTGTTCCATTTGTAATAAGAAAAGTGACCTTGGAGGACCCCCAGAGGCTGAGTTTCCCCTTCATAAAGCTGGGATACTAGAAATCACAGTCCCTATAATCCAGCTCTAAAATCCTAAAATGAGGGGCTGGCATCGTGGCATAGTGGGTAAAGCAGCTGCCAACAATGCCAGCATCCCGTATGGATGCCTGTTCATGTCCCGCCTGCTCTTCTTCCAATCCAGCTCCCTGCTGGTGGCCTGGGAAAAGCAGCAGCAGATGGCCCAAGTACTGGACCCCTGCCACCCATGTGGGAGACCTGGGAGAAGCTCTTGGCTTTGGCCTGGCCCAGCCCCGGCTGTTACGACCATCTGGAGAGTGAACCAGCAGATGAAAGGTCTCTCTCTCTCTCTCTGTCTCTCCCTTTCTCTGTGTAACTCTTTCAAATAATAAGTAAATCCTTAAAAATAAATAAATAAACTCCCCAAATTAACTCAATCTCCCACTCTGTAAAGGTGAAGGCTTGTGTCGACTGTGCTTCTGAGACCTTTCTATTCAGAGTAAGCCTGGACAGGAGCAGGGACAAATAGCCATGTACGTGGTTGAGCAGTAATCCCCATCCAGCAATGTTATCATTATAATAACAATAACAGCTTTGTACCCTTAAAGCACTCCGGCACATTACAGAAGAGAGAGTCTTTGCTCCCTGGGAGTATAAAAAAACACAAAGCACACTGATGAACCAATAATTATAGTTTACAATATCTTAAAATAAGTAGAAACCCAGGGCTGTGTCATGCATAGCTCATTGTTGTTGGAAATGAAACTCTTTTCAGGCAAATTCTCAGCTTTCCAGAAGCTGCCCTACCCCTGAGAAGAGTGAATCAGAGAAGAGTGATGGGCAGACTAAGATGGCTCCAGGGTGGGTGTTGTGATGCAACAGTGAAGCCTGGGACACCCACATCCCAAATTCAAGTCCCAGCCATTCCCCTTCTGATTCATCTTCCTGCCAGGACATCCCGAGAGGCAGCATACAATGGCTCACTACGTGGGCCCCTGCTGCCCATGTGGGAGACCCAGATGGAGTTCAGGGTTCTTGGCTTCAGCTTAGCCCAGCCCTGGGTGTTGTGGACAATTGGGAAGTGAACCAACAAATGGAAGATATTCTGTGTGTGTATGTGTGTGTGTGTGCCTTTCAAGTAGATGAAAACGAATAAACATGAAGAAAGAAAAGATGGCTGTATAGCTCCCACATGTTCTGATTACAACTCTGAGATCACTGTAGCTCAAAGGGTCACTCTTGTTTTAAATTTCCTGCTGGTGATCTTTGCAAAGCTTCTGACAAGAAAAGGATGACGCAGGGATTTTCCACTGGGGAGAAGAAATCAGAAGGGGGGGGGGGGAGTGAAGACCAATGATGACAAGTGACAAGCATTTGAATCATTGTCCTGGAAAAGAGAGTTGAGATTGGTTGAATCTCATTCCAGACTTGAGAATCGGAACATCCGGGATCCTGCACTGAGATTCCAGAGGAAGCTGACTTCCTTCTCCGCAGCTGTCCTCGAGGAAGCTGGCATGTCCCCGCTGGCTCTTTCACGGAGCCCTCTGAGGGTCACAGCACCACATCCGCCAAGCCACGCAGGGTCCCTGTGTTCAACTCCCCTCCAGAAAGAGGCGGTGGGTCTGACATCCTGTCTGATTTAAGCCACATCCTCACAGAGCAATTACAATTGCATCACCCTGCACTTGTGGAGGCATCTTTTCCTTCAGATGAGGAATGAGCGATCATTAAAATTGGCTCCCAAAATAACCCGGTGGTTTCATCGCTATGGGAATGTCTGACATCAGAGCAGAGGAAGCGGATGCAGCCTGGGGGAGGGGCAGGTGTAGGGTTCCCCTTCACACTGTGTCTCTTCATTCAGTTCCTCAACAGGGACAGCTGCCAAAGCCACAGGAGCCGAAGAATCTGGACCACCAATTACATTCCTAAACTATTTATGTAAAAAGATTTTAAATTAGCTTCACCCTGCACAGACTTATAGGTGAAAGGAGTTAATGTTAGAAAAGTATCTGATAAAAAGCCAAAGTTCTCGTGACTGCAGTATGAGAAAAAAATGTTAGATGGGATTTCTTCAGATGGGATGACTTCTCTTTTGGCAATAATCAGAAAGTTTTCATTGTGTATTTCACAACAACTGGATTTTTTTGTAATAAAAGAATAAAAGATCCTAGTTTGTAAAGGAACAAATACTGGCTTGCCTTTGAAATAAAACTTATAAGTTGACAGTACCATAAGGTTCTCTGATCCTGTAATATCAACTGCTTGTGACAATGGCTGACAATAAATGTGGACTCCCCCAGGTTGTTACCGGAGAAATTGCAGGGTTCTTGTCTTCGTGCAAGAAAGAATTCAGGCGTGAGACAGAGAGTAGTGGGAGGTAAAATAGCAAGGTTTATTCAGAAGGAACATCTGTAAGGACGGATGGGCACCTCTCCAGACAGGGCCTGAGAGAGAGTGCCCAGTCCCTCAGACTGGGGGAGAGCGGGGCTGCATGGGTGAGTGGAGAGTACACCCGGCCAGGCCAGGCGGGCGGGCGGCTCAGCAAAGATGCAGAGAGCTGAGCGCGCAGTCCAGTTGAGGCTGGGGGTTTTAAGGAGATGGGTCTTGCTTCCCCACCTCTGCTCCTCTTGGAACAAAGGGCTTTTTGGATGTAAATAGAAAAACTTCTCTTGAAGGTCTGAAACAAAGGACTTTATGGATGCAAATGTTATCAGACCTGAGGAAGGGAGCAGGGTGTTTGACATGCAGATACTGGGCTGCACCTGGGAGATTGTGGAAGATTTATCAGGCAGGAAGCAGGAGGGGTGAGGGCCTCCACCTGGCAGGTTATCAGGTAGAAGGGGGCAGGGCAGGCAGGATGCGAAATCTGGGCTTCCCCTGAAACCTTGTTAGGATGACTTTGAGATGCAGATGCATATAGATGTCTTCTCTTTAGGCCTGTCACACACACATAAGCTCATAACTGACTTCCTACCTAACAAGGTGAAGAGGTTTTCATGAGTGGTGTATCAAGAACAGGTTTTCTTTCCTTTCTTATACTTTTCTGCCCTTCAAAAACTCACACACACACAATCTACTGTTAATTGTATAATTTAAAAAGCACTCAAAACTTGAAACAAAAGACACAAAAGGCTCAGAAGACATATGCCTCTCCTGCTCCCATGCGGGTGCAGGGCCCAAGGACTTGGGCCACAGCAGAGAGCTGGACTGGAAGAGGAGCAACTGGGACAGAATCCGGCGCCCAGACCAGGACTAGAACCCGGTGTGCTGGCGCCGAAGGCGGAGGATTAGCCTATTGACCTGCTGCGCTGGTCCCAGGAGCTTCTTCTGGGTCTCCCACGTGGGTGCAGGGATCCAAGGAGTTGGACCATCTTCTGCTTCCCCAGGCCACAGCAGAGAGCTGGGTTGGAAGAGGAACAGCCGGGACTAGAACCAGCACTCAATATGGGATGCCAGCACTGCAGGTGGAGGATTAACCTACTGTGCCACAGTGCCAGCCCCAGACTGCAGTTCTCACATCTGCATCCCACATCAGAGCACTGGTTCAAGTCCCAGCGGCTCCACTTCAGATCCAGCTCCCTCTAATGCGCCTGGGAAAGTGGTGAAAGGTGGCCCAAAGACTCGAGCCCCTGAACTTGCGTAGAAGACCCAGGTGGAGTTCCTGGTTCCTGGTTCCTGGTTTTGACCTGGCCCAGGACTGGTTGTTGCAGTTTGGGGAGTCAACTGACAGTTGGCTGAGCCCTTTCTCTCTGGGTCTCCTCTCTCTCTGTTCTTTTTTTTCAAATGAATATTTTTCTAAAAGAGCAAAACAAAGGTGGGGAGTTGGGGGTGGGTATCTGTGGCATAGTAGTTTAAGCTTCTGCCTGTGGCACTGGCATTCCATATGGGTGTCGACCATCCCTGCTAAGGGCCTGGCAAAGCGGCAGAAGATGGCCCAAGTGCTTGGGCCCCTGCCATGCATGTTGGAGACGTGGATGGAGTTCCAGATTCCTGGGTTGCACCTGGCCCAGCCCCAGCCATTGTGGGCATTTGGGGAGTGAACCAGCAGATGGAAGACCTCTCTCTTGGTCTCCCCCTCTGTCTGTGACTCTGCCTCTCAATTAAATGAATAAATCTTTAGAAAAAAAAAAGCAAAAATGGTTTATGTTATCCTGACATTTTATAAAAAAATAATAGAACAAACAACACTCTACTGGGGTCAGTCTGCCTTCATTTCTGTTGATTTCTGGAGATTCCGGGATTTCTTTCTCTAGTAATGGTTTTACTGGAGGGCGACTTACAGACAGGAACGTACACACACTCTGTGAAGCACAGCTGTGTCCCCAGCGTCCTGCTCCAGACAGATGTTCCCAGCTCACCCTCCCCGCCTCCCCTCCTCACAGACTGCCCCTCCCCCAACTGCTGCCCTCATAGATCAGGTCTGCTAGTTTTTGAACTTCATGTAAAAGACAAAAGTAGGGACCAGTGCCGTGGCTCACTTGGTTAATCCTCCGCCTGTGGTGCTGGCATCCCATGTGGGCACCAGTTCCAGTCCCGGCTGCTTCTCTTCCAGTCCAGCTCTCTACTGTGGCCCAGGAGGGCAGTGGAGGATGGCCCAGGTGCTTGGGCACCTGCAACTTCGTGGGAGACCAGGAAGAAACACCTGGCTCCTGGCTTTGGATTGGCATGGCTCTGGCCGAAGCGGCCATTTAGGGGGGTGAACCAATGGAAGGAAGACCTTTCTCTCTCTCTCTCTCTCTCTCTTTGTGTGTGTGTGTGTCTCCTCTCTCTTTGTAACTCTGACTTTCAAATAAATAAATCTAAAAAAAAAAGTAATTGTCCCCGGCTGGCGCTGTGGCTTAACAGGCTAATTCTCCACCTTGCGGCACCGGCACACCGGGTTCTAGTCCCGGTTGGGGCACCGGATTCTATCCCGGTTGCCCCTCTTCCAGGCCAGCTCTCTGTTATGGCCCAGGAAGGCAGTGGAGGATGGCCCAAGTCCTTGGGCCCTGCACCCCATGGGAGACCAGGAGAAGCACCTGGCTCCTGGCTTAAGATCATTGAGATGCGCCGGCCACAGCGGCCATTGGAGGGTGAACCAACGGAAAAAAGGAAGACCTTTCTCTCTGTCTCTCTCTCTCTCTCACTGTCCACTCTGCCTGTCAAATTAAAAAAAAAAAAAAAAAAGAAGAAGAAGAAGAAAAAAAGTAATTGTCCCCATGATCTTGTCTAGTGCTTCTATGGCTTCATCTCATGTGCATCTGGGATTTATTTTAGCATAATGAATAAAGATCACTTTTGTTTCTCTTCAAGTGAACAGCCAGTTATCCTTATGTCTTCTACTAACATTAAATGAAACTGAAAGCCCTGGCCATGTCCCATATACCTTTGTGTTAGATTGAGTTTTACCAAAAGTGATGGCCAGTGCTAGCTCACCAGGCTCCCATTTATCCATGAGTGTTGACCAAAACAAAGAGGCTGATATTAAGCACATCATTTTTTTCTCTTTTTCCTGATAAGAAAAGAGAGTTTCTAGAGTTAGTATTATATGTACACTGTTAAAAAAAAAAAAAAACAACTAGCAGGGGCTGGCGCTGTGGCATAGCAGGTTAAAGCCCTGACCTGAAGTGCCGGCATCCCATATGGGCACCGGTTCTGGTCCCAGCTGCTCCTCTTCTGATCCAGCTCTCTGCTATGGCCTGGGAAAGCAGTAGAAGATGGCCCAAATCCTCGGGCTCATGTACCCACATAGGAGACCCAGGAGAAGCTCCTGGCTCCTTGCTTCGGATCAGCACAGCTCCAGCTGTTGCGGCCAGTTGGGGAGTGAACCAATGGATAGAAGACCTCTCTCTCTGTCTCTACCTCTCTCTGTAACTCTTTCAAATAAGTAAAATCAATCTTTAAAAAAAAAAAAACAAACAAACAAACTAGTAATTCTGTGTGGTAGTTAAGACACCACTTGGGATGCCTGCATCTCATTTTCAGATTCCAGGGGTAGAGTTCTAGCTCTGCTCGCTCCTGATGCCAGGCTGATTCGAGCACTGGCTACTGTGGGCATCTGGGGAGTGGAGCAGTGGATGAGAGCTCTCTTTGTATCTCTTTTTTCTGTCTCTCTGTCTCCACCTAGCTCTGTCTCTGTCTCTCAAATAAAAAAAAATAGGAATTAATTTTAGGAAAATAATCAAGAGATATGCAAAGACTTATGACCAATATGGATGTTTGTCTCAGCATTACTCATAGTAACAAAACATAGACACAAATGAATGTCACTGTTGTTGTAGAAGAAGCTATAATAATGTGCCAGCTGTAATTACCTTTGCCGAGTGGGTAGAAAACCTTTCAGTCTTCATTTTGTACCTTTTTCTTTCATCCGATTTTCTATCCAACCAGATGCACTTTGCTTTTCTTCAAAAATGTTAACAGAGGCAGGTGCTTGGCCTAGCGGTTCAGCCACCGCTTAGGAAGCCCCCGGCCCTGGCTCTGGCTCCTGACTCCAACTTCCTGGTGATGTACACCCTGGGAGGCAGTGATAGAACTCAAGCAGCTGGGTTCCTGCCACATACATGGGAGCCCTGTACTGAGTTCGCAGTCGGCATTTGAGGAGTGAACCAGCAGACAGGAGCTGCGTGTCCTCTCTCTCTCTCTCTCTAAGTATATAAAATATATATATTTTTAAAATTCACCCATTTGTTTAAAACAAACTTAAAAACCAACGGAGGTTTGTTTACTTCCAGGTTGATTAACACAGAAGGGAAAATGCGAGTAGGTTAGGGTATCCTTTGAGAGGATTCGCATCTCTTTTCGCCCTGCACTCTCAGGGGTCGATTAGATTTGCCTTTTGGGACAGGGAGAGGCTGCAGAGCCCAAAGGACTGCCTCTCAGGAGTGCTGTCGTTTCCTTAGGCCCCCCTGGGGCGGGGGAGGGGGGAGGCTCAGTACCTTCCAGAGATCGGAAGAGACAGCCCGCCCCCCACCGGCTGTCATCCCGGCCATGGCTGAGCTGAGCCAGAAGAAGCTGCAGGGAGAAGCGGAGGCGTGTCAGAGCCACAGAAGGACCTGAGTGTGTCCACGCCAGGGAGGCAGAAGCTGGAAGCCCGACGAACCGAAACTGCTGTGGTGAAGGGGGAACTGGCTCTGCCTGAGGGATCCAACCTGGTCTTGAAACTTCTTCTGTTTTTTTTTTTTTTTTTTCTTTATTTTTTTCAACATTTATTTATTTATCTGAGAGGCAGACTTATAGACAGAGAAAAGAGAGATGAGATCTTCCATTCACTGGTTCACTCCCCAAATGGCCCCAACAGCCAGAGCTGAGCCCAGTTGAAGCCAGGAACTTCCTCCAGGTCTCCCACATGGGTGCAGGGGCCCATCTTCTGGTGCTTTGCCAGGGCATTAGCAGGGAGCTGGATTGGAAGTGGAGCAGTCAGGACTCAAACCATATGGGATGCCAGCATTGCAGGCAGAGGCTTAACCTACTATAACACGGGCCCAGCCCCTAGTCTTTGAATGTCTGGGTCCAGTGCTGGTTAAGCAGGAGCTGGGGCAGTCTTGGGCCACAGTGGGGAAGAGGCTGGACTGTGTCACAGCTGAAATCAAGCAATACGAATCTCAGCTCTGGGACCTTGAATGGCTGTCAGAGCAACAGAGGGAGAGCCTTGCTCCATGGCAGCAGGAGTTCCAGAGGGCCCAGGCGGCCCAGGCAGAGGCTCCTAGGAAGGCCTGATCTCATGGGGGAGGGGGGTGATGGGGGGAGAGGGTCCGAACTATAGTAGCTAATAAAATGTAAAAGCGCCAGAAAAAAGATCAACAGATATTTTCTTCCTTTCTCTCTCTCTTTCTTCCTTTCTAGATTTATTTTAAAGTTGGAGTTACAGAGAAAGGGAGAGAGAGAGAGAGAGAGAGAGAGAGAGAGAGAGAGAGAGAGAGAATCTCCCAATCACTGGTTCATTCTCCAGATGGCAGCAACTGCCGTGGGCCAGGTTGAAGTTAGGAGCCAGGCACTTGGACCATCTGCTGCTGCTTAGCAGGAAACTGAATCAGAAGCGGAGCAGCTGGGACTTCTTCTTCTTCTTCTTCTTTATTTATTTATTTATTTATTTTTTAAGATTTATTTTCTTTATTTGAGAGGCAGAGTTACAGAGAGAGATAAAGATCTTCTATCCTCTGGTTCACTCCCCAAATGGCTGCAACTACTACTGGAGCTGTGCTAGGCCGAAGCCAGGAGCCCGGAGCTTTTTCTGGGTCTCTGAAGCACCTGGGCCATCTTGCACTATTATCCCAGGCAGATTAGTAGGGAGGGGGATGAAAGTGGAGAAGTCGGAACCAGCACCTCTATGGAATGCTGGCATTGCAGGTGGAGGTTTAGCCTTCTAGGCCACAGTGTCTGCCCCATAGCTGGGACTTTAACCAGTGCCAATGTGGGACGCTAGTGTTACAGGCAATGGTGTAATACTGTACCACAATGCCAACCCCTATATACCTTTTTTGAGATACATAATCATGTGAGATAGATTACATATATTAAAGCATATATTTTGAACTTTTTTTTTTTTGGACAGGCACATTTAGACAGTGTGAGAGAGAGAGAGACAGAGAGAAAGGTCTTCCTATCCATTGGTTCACCCCCCCAAATGGCTGCTATAGCCAGCGCTGTGCCGATCCGAAACCAGGAGCCAGGTGCTTCCTCCTTGTCTCCCATGCAGGTGCAGGGTCCAGTCACTTGGGCCATCCTCCACTGCACTCCCGGGCCACAGCAGAGAGCTGGACTGGGAGAGGAACAACCGGGACAGAATCCGGCACCCCAACCGGGACTAGAACCCCAGGGTACCGGCGCCTCAGGTGGAGGATTAGCCTAGTGAGCCTTGGCACCGGCCAAGAACTTTTAAAAACAACTTATTTGTGACACAGAGAGAAACAAAAACAGAGAGAGCAAGCTCCCACTCCTTGGTTCACTCCCCAAATAATAGTGAGGCTAAAGGTGGGAGCTCAAACTTAACCACGTGAGCCATCATCATTGCTTTCCATGGTTGCGTTAGCAGGAATGCTGGAATCAGGAGCCACAGGCAAGTAGCAAACACAGGTACCCTGAGGTGGGAAACAAGCATCTTTTTTTTTTCTTTAAAATTTATTTATTTATTTGAAAGGCAGAGTTACAGAGAGGCAGAGAGAGAGAGAGGTGTTCCATCCACTGGTTCACTTTCCAAATGGCCGCAATGGCCAGAGCTGAGCTGATCTGAAGCCAGAAGCTAGGAGCTTCTTCTGGGTCTCCCACATGGGTACAGGGGCCCAAGGACTTGGGCCATCCTCCACTGCTTTCCGAGGTATGTTAGCAGAGAACTGGATCAGAAGTGGAGTAGCCGGCACTCTACCTGGCACCCATGTGGGATGCAGGCACTGCAGGTGGTGGCTTTACCTGCTTTACCCTGGACATGGGCACCTTAACCTCTAGGCCAAATGCACACTGCTGACCAGTCCTGACATATGCGAGGACGCCGTCACAATCAAGATAATGAAGACATCTGTCATCCCCCAACAGTGGGTGGCCTCCTGTAGCCCTGAGGAAGCCTCATCCGCCCCTTGCCCTCACTCTACTTTGCCTGTAAAATAGTTGGAATTCCATTGTCTGTGCTCTTTTCGGCCGGCTCCTTCCTGCAGCATAATCACTTTCAGATTCACGCATGCTGGTGTGTGCGCCCTCGTCCGCTGAGTGTTGAGGAGTCGCCATTGTCTGGAGATACCATGCTTTATTCGTGTCTTGATGTTTTCCCCACTTTTCTGGCTATTACAAATGAAGCTGCCATGGACATCTGTGTACAAGTCTGTACGTGGATATGTTTTATTTATTTAACGAGACACCCGAGACGGCAATGGCAGGGTCAGAGAGTAGGCATATGTTTCACGTTTAAAGAAACTTCCAAATGATTCTCCAAAGTGTTGAGCTGAGTTTCTATTCCCATCGGCACCGTGGGATAGCTCCAGTTGTTTTACTTCCCCGTCAGGTTCTGGAACGATGATGTCTTTGTAAAGTTAGCCATACGAGCCGGTGTGCAGTTGTGGCTCACTGTGGTTTTAATGGACATTTCCTTGCTGACTAATGATAGCTTCTTTCTATATATTTATTTGACATTCACGTATTTTCTTTGGTGAAGTGATGTGCCCACTTTGAATTGGGTTGCTTGTCTTAGGATGGCAGTGTAAGGATTTTAATATACTCTATATACATCCTTTGGCGATACACATTTGGCAATATCCTCCCTGCCTGTGGTTCTCATTTTCTTTGAAGAACAAAAGCTTTTAATTCTGATGCAGTGCGATTGACCCTTTTCTTTGGTAGTTCATGTTTTCTGTGTTCTATCCAAGAAACGTTTGCCCTGCAAACACCATGAGGGGGAAATTTTCTAATGTATGTTGAATAATGGCTCTCAGTTGCTGAACCTTTAAAATATGCTCCTTGCTTTTGAAAATGCTGTGGGAATGGCTCCCTGGCTCCCCCACCTGGTGAGAATGCTCTTGTATTTGAACACAGCACACTTCAAAATGTGGTGAGTAAAAAATAACCTACAGGTTTTTAGTTTTCAAATGTTTTTCAGAATTTTAAAATAGCCTACCAGCGGGGGCACCAAATAAATAATTAGAAAGCATGCCGCAGAGCCGGCGCTGTGGCGTAGCGGGTTAAGTTGCTGCCCGCAGTGCCGGCATCCCATATCACTCCGGTTCAAGTCCCAGCTGCTCCACTCCCAATCCAACTCCCTGCTAATACACCTGGGAAAATGGCAGAAAATGGCCTAAGTTCTTGGGCCCCTGCACCCATGTGGAGACCTGGAAGAAGCTCCTGGCTCCTAGGTTTGGCCTGGTCCAGTCCCAGCTGTTGAAGCCAATTGGGGAGTAAATCAGTGGGTAGAAAATCGATCTTTCTGATCTCTCTCTGTCTCCCTCTCTCTGTGTGACTCTGCCTTTCAAATAAATGCAATAAGTCTATTTTTAAAATGTTATGTATAAGTATAATCTAATTGTGCTGGACTCTTTCTGTTTGGTTAGTTGAATGCCTGATTCTACTCTATCCCATTTTGGGAATACTTTCTTATTACCCTGTGTGTCCATCAAATGCTATTTGTAACTTTTTTTTAAAAAAGATTTCTTTATTTATTTGAAAGGCAGAGTTACAGAGAGGCAGAGGCAGAGAGAGAGAGAGGTCTTCCATCTGCTGATTCACTCCCCAAATGACTGCAACAGCTGGAGCTGGGCCGATCCGAAGCTAGAAGCCAGGAGCTTCTTCAGGGTCTCCCATGCAGGTGTAGGGGCCCAAGGACTTGGGCCATCTTCTACTGCTTTCCCCAGCCATAGCAAAGAGCTAGATCGGAAGTGCAGCAGCCAGGGCACAAACCAGTGCCCATATGGGATGCCGGTACTGCAGGCAGAGGCTTTTCCCGCTACACGACAGCACTGGACTTGGGAATACTTTCTTTTTTTGTTTTGTATTGTTTATAAAGATTTATTTATTTATTTGAAAGTCAGAGTTACACAGTGGAGAGGTAGAGAGAGAGAGAGAGAGAGAGGTCTTCTATCTGCTGGTTCACTCCCCAGTTGGCTGCAATGGCTGGAGCTGTGCCGATCCAAAGCCAAGAGCTGGGAGCTTCTTTTGGGTCCCCCACACGGGTGCAGGGGCCCAAGGACCTGGGTCATCTTCCATTGCTTTCCCAGGGCATAGAAGAAAGCTGGATTGGAAATGGAGCAGCCAGGACTTGAACTGGCGCCCATGTTGGATGCCGGCACTGCAGGCGGTAGCTTTACCTACTACATCACAGTGTCGGCCCCTGGGAATAATTTCTTATCACCCTGCATGTCCACCAAATTCTACTTGTGACCTTTTTTTTTTAAAATTGACATTTATTTATTTGAAAGGCAGAGTTACAGAGAGGCAGAGGGAGAGGGAGAGGGAGAAGTGAGGAAGAGGGAGAGAGAGAGAGAGAGAGAGAGAGAGAGAGAGAGAGGTCTTCCATCTGCTGGGTCATTTCCCAATTGGCCACAACAGCTGGAGCTGCGCCAATCCGAAGCCAGGATCCAGGAGCTTCTTCCAGGTCTCCCATGTGGGTGCAGGAGTCTAAGGACTTGGACCATCTTCTGCTGCTTTCCTAGGCACATTAGCAGGGAGCCGGATCAGAAGTGGAACAGCCGGGACTTGAATGGGCACTCTGACATGCGATGCTGGCATCCCAGTTGCTGGTTTATCTGTTTCACCTCAGCCCCCAAAACTTTACTCTTTGACTCCCATCTGCTCTTCTGGTCTGCTTGCTCAAGTGCTCTCCTGGAAACAAACCCTGGTCCCGTGCAGAGCTCAGATCCACCTTCACTGAGGCTTCTCTGGTCATAGTCCCATTCAGCTCAGATCCAAAGTCACAGTTACTTCCTGCATGTACTTCAAGTCCTAGGTCCCTCCTTCTTTTCATCCCACCTCCCTGGGAAGCCCTCAGCCCTGGAGTTATCTTCTCTGGTACTTAGCTCCCTATCACAAACCTACTAAAACACCTAGGGCCAGCGATGTGGCATAGCCAGTAAAGCTGCCACCTGCAGTGCCATTATCTCATATGGGTACCGGTTTGCCACCCGGCTGCTCCACTTCCCACCCAACTCTCTGGTATGGCCTGAGAAAGCAAAAGAATATGGCCCAAATCCTTGGACCCCTGCACCTACATTGGAGACCTGAAAGAGGCTCCTGGCTCCTGGCTTTGGATGGGTGCGGCTCTGCCCTTGCGGCCAATTGGGGAGTGAACCAACGGTCGGAAGACTCTCTCTCTCTCTCTCTCTCTCTCTCTCTCTCTGCCTCTCCTTCTCTCTGTGTAACTCTGACTTTCAAATAAAGAAATATTTAAAAAGTTCAATCATTTCTTTATGTTTCTGTGATTTCCCTCATGTTAGAGCAACTTTCCATGCATCTTTCCAAGTCCTACCTAATTCCAAGATTCAGTTGTAAAACCAGGACACAGTATCCACCTGGCCACACTGAACCCTGAATGAGTTTTTCACTGCCTTCTTGCAGCTGAGCTCCTAAGATGGTGGAAGTCCCATTTCCCATGTGTTCAGAACGTATCGCAGCAACTGGACTGTAAGCTCATGAAGAGCGAGGACTTTGGTTGATTACTTATGTCACATTAACAGTCAATAAATACCTGTTGATGTTTTACTCTGGGCTTCAGCACTGCATTGAAGCAGTACCTTTGGGGCCATCAAACCCACGTCTTCTCTATCACCAAAAAGCAAATAGACTCTGAATGATAAAGTGATTTGATCACAGCCAAGCCTTTTGATTTTAGTAGAGCTGATATTGTGAGTTATCTCTTTCTTTCTTCTTCTTCTCTTTTTTTTTCCCCTCAGCTCCAGGGCTACTTGCGATCTGGTTTTGCTCTAACGAATGGAGTTCATCCTCACCAATTTTTTTTTTTTTTAACTTGAGAGATAAAGAGACAGAGAGACAAAGTTTTCTGCTGTTTTACTCCTTACATGACTGGGACTGAGCCCACTGAACTTGAGACCTGAACTCAATCCAGGTCCCCTATGTGGGTGGCAGGAGCCCAAGGACTTGAGCCATCACTGGCTGCCTTCCAGGTTGTGCAATAACAGGGAGCTGCAATCAGAGGCAGTAACCCCGCTACTCCCAATGGGATGCAGGTTTCCCAACCGATGGCACAGCTGTTTATTTTTTTTTTTAATATTTATTTGTTTATTTGAAAGTAAGATTTACACAGAAAGATAAGGAGAGACACAGAGAGAAGCTTTCTCTCCGTTGGTTCACTCCTCAGTTGGCCACAATGGCCGAAGCTGCACAGATCTGAAGCCAGGAGCCAGGAGCTTCTTCTGGGTCTCCCACACTGGTTCAGGAACCCAAAGACTTGGACCATCTTCTACTGCTCTCCCAGGTCATAGCAGAGAGCTAGATGGGAAGTGGAACAACTGGGACTCGAACCAGTGCCCATATGGGATGCCGGCGCTCCAGGCGGCAGCTTTACCCACTATGCCACAGCACCGGCCCTGGCACAACTGTTTTAACACGGAACACTTACATATTTTTAAAGATTTATTTTATTTATTTGAAAGGCAGAGTTACACAGAGAGGTAGAGACAGAGAGAGAGGTCTTCCATCCGCTAGTTCACTCCCCAGATGGCCTCAATAGCTGGAACTAAGCTGATAAGAAGCCAGGAGCCAGGAGCTTCTTCTGGGTCTCTCACGGCTGGTTCAGGGGCCCAAGGTTTTTTGGCCATCCTCTGCTGCTTTCTCAGGCCATAGCAGAGAGCTGGATCGGAAGTGGTGCAGCCGGGACTAGAACTGGCGCCCATACGGGATGCCGGCACTTCAGGCCAGGGCTTTATCCGCTGTGTCACAGCGCCTGCTCTGGTACACTTATACATTTTTATGGGGAACAGTGCAATAATTCACACCCAGGATTAACCAATCAAAACAGGCAACTAGTCTCTCTATTTCCTCATCTTTATATTTGGAGCCCGCCTGCTCCTCTTTACACTGGGTATTCAGTACACAGTACCTTACTGGGAACTGTAGTCGCCCCACTCTTAAGTCTTTAATAAAATTTCTCAAACTATAGAAAACTAGAGAATACTGCCAATGCTTCCCAATTATCTTTTTGTCAGCTCTTCATATTTTTCCTTCATGTATTTGCTTGAGTAGTCTTCTTCAATTCAGCTTTTTGAATAGCTAATATGCTTCTATGTTCACAAAAAGTACAATTAAGCTCTCATTCTACACTTTTATACATATTTCCTCCCAGCTATGTGTGCATTTGAGCAAATACAAATACATTTGGACTTCTCTTTCTAAAGTAGAAAAGGTAAGACGTGCTGGACATTTTTGTGTCTAGATTAACCCTAGCCTTTTTGTTTGTTTGTTTTTAAAGATTTATTTAAAGGCCGGCACCGCGGCTCACTAGGCTAATCCTCCGCCTTGCGGCGCCGGCACACCAGGTTCTAGTCCCGGTTGGGGCACCGATCCTGTCCCGGTTGCCCCTCTTCCAGGCCAGCTCTCTGCTGTGGCCAGGGAGTGCAGTGGAGGATGGCCCAAGTGCTTGGGCCCTGCACCCATGGGAGACCAGGAGAAGCACCTGGCTCCTGCCATCGGATCAGCGCGGTGCGCCGGCCGCAGCGGCCATTGGAGGGTGAACCAACAGCAAAAGGAAGACCTTTCTCTCTGTCTCTCTCTCTCTCACTGTCCACTCGGTCAAAAAAAAACAAAAAAAGATTTATTTAAAAGGCAGAGTTGTAGGGGGGCGGGAGGGATGGTCTCTCGTGTGGGAGACATGGCCCCAAACACCTAGGCCATCTGCTGCTGCTTTCCCAGGCCATCCGCAGGGAACTGGATAGGAAGTGGAGCAGCCGGGCCTCGAACCGGCACCCATATGAGGTGCTGGCGCCCCAGGCGGAGGCTTAGCCCACTAGGCCACAGCGCGGCCCACCAGCCCAAGCTCATTGTTTCAATGAACGTGAAACCTCTGTGTTCCAGGAATTCTGCTCACTCCACAGAGGTGGTAGTTTCCCACCCAAGACTGGTTCCTTTAGCCTTTTTACTCCCACTCACTTTTCTAAAAACCGATGTAATTCTAAAACCTGAAGCTCCCGCCCAGCGCCGAGCGAGCAAGGAGAGAAAGGTCTGAGCACACGGCAGCCGGGAAGCCACGCGTGGAGAGGAGCTCCCGGCTTCCGGGGGCGGGGCCGGCGGGCGGGGCGGGGCCGGCGGCTCCCTGAGGCCCCGCCCAGGCCGCGGGCGGATTTGGCGCCAAACAGCCCGTCCTCTTCTCGCGGCCGCGGTGTGAGTCTCGCGAGAAGCGCCGTTTCCCCTGGACCTGGACCTCCGCGCTGTGGTGGATGCTTTCGCAGTGAGGTGAGGCGGCGCGGTGGTGGGCGAGTGCGGTTCTGGAGGGTGGCGGCGGCCCAGGAGGCAGGCTGAGCACCAGGAGACTGGGGAGTGGCGGGGGGGGGGGACAAGGGACTGGCGGACCTGGCCCGAGCGGGACTGGCCGGCCTCGACCTGTAGGGCTGGACGCGTTTACCTGCCTCAGAGTTTTGGGGCTGCCTCTCCCTGAACCGCGGGATCGTGTTCCTGATGTGGCCCCCTCCCCAGCTTCCAAACGTGCAAAGCGTGCTGTGACCCTTGGGTGAATGAATGACGTTGAAGCTGCAAGGTGTCCGGCGCGTAACAAATCTTCCCAGGCAGACGAATCAATTAATCCACAGGCGTTTGTTGGGGTTCCGCTCCCGGGCGAGGTTCCCCGGCCCCAACAGAGCGGGGGCCGGGGAAGTCAGAGGTTGGGAGGGCTCCTTCTATAGATTCAGGGCAGGGGGGTTAAAGGTTGAGGCGGGTCTGATCCTCATTGGTTGACCTTTAGGCACCCGCAGGGACCTTGACAAGGACTTTTCTTCCCGGCAAGTACAGGTAGGGACTTCTCCATTCCTGGAAGTATAGGCCTTCCTTCCATGCGGATCCCAAAGCTACCAGAAGCCACTGGGCCGGGGAGCGAGGATGAGGAGAGGGCTGGGAGTTGGGTGTCGTGTAGGGGTGGCACCTTAGGGGGACGTCGAGGGGCTGGGGCTTCCGTCGTGACAGCGTGGGAAAGTTGGGGTTACATTTGTGACCGTCGCTTGTCCAGGACTAGAGGTGGAAGGAAGACAGCCTCACTGTGAGTCAAAGGAGGCGGTCACGTGGCCGTTGACCCGGCGCGAAGTGTGACCATCTTGGTCACTACACAGATTAGTAGGAGTCACCTCTCTGATGAGCGCACACTTGCTGGCATCCAGTTCGGAGCTCCCCGTCAGCCTCCAAGGTGTGCACCTCATGTCTACCCGCAGGGCTAAGTCGGCTTCCTCCAGCTGGGGACTGGCGTGGCATGAGTGACCTGCTGCTGCCCTTGGTAGCTCACCTGCAGGTACAGTGGGCCCTCGTCGGGAGTCGGTGCTTTGCTCATGTCTTCGTGGGCATAGAGATTTTGAACTGGTGAGCTTTTAGAGATCATCCAACTCCACGAGTTTCAGTTTGGGAGGAGCTTTGGAGTTTTTTTCTTGAATTCCTTCATCGAGCACCAGAGTGAGCACCTGCTGTGTACCAGCATGAGGAGACCCAGCTGGTGTTTGCCCTTGCAGAATTAGAGTCTAGGATTGGAGATGAACATGAAAGAACCCAGTGAATAAGGTTGTTGAAACCGGGCAAGTGCTTTTTTTTAAAGATTTATTTATTTGAAAGAGTTACATAGAGAGGGAGAGAGAGGGAGAGACAGAGATAGAGGTCTTCCATTCACTGGTTCACTCCCCAGTTGGCCACAGTGGCCTGAGCTGTGCTGATCTGAAGCCAAAGCCAGGAGCTTCTTCCAGGTCTCCCACGCAGGTACAGAGGCCCAAGGACTTGGGCCATCTTCCACTGCTTTCCCAGGCCACAGCAGAGAGCTGGATGGGAAGTGGAGCCCATATGGGATGCTGGCACTGCAGGTGGCGGCTTTACCAGCTACGCCACAGTGCCGGCCCCAAAGGCAAGTGGTATTAAAACTCGTACTTGACACTGAACACTTACTAAAGAGGGAGTTTTGAGAAGTTGGAGTAGATTTTTCTGAGGAAGTGAGGTCTGAGATCTGAAAGAATTAAGGCATCAGTGAAGAGCTTTCAAGATAGGGAACAGCATTTGCAGAGGCCTGGCGGCCTGAGGGATTGACGCTCTCAAGGCCTTGAAAGCAGCAGCTGTAGTAGTGTGAGGTGAGGCAGTGGGTGGAAGAGAGGCCAGATCTCTCAGGGCCTTGGAGTTTTATCTTTATCCTGAGTGGATGTGCATAAGTCTCACTGGAATGCTTAAGTCAGTGTAATCAGCTTTTTATATTTCAAAGCTTCCCTTTAATTGTAGTATGGAAAATGGGTTGAACGAGGCAAAAGTAGGGGATAATCCTAGCAAGCAATTTTTTTACACTTATTTGACAGGTAGAGTTAGACAGTGATAGAGACAGAGAGAAAGATCTTCCTTCCATTGGTTCACCCTCCAATGGCCGCTGCGGCCGGCGCATCTCGCTGATCCGAAGCCAGGAGCCAGGTGCTTCTCCTGGTGTCCCATGGGGTGCAGGGCCCAAGGACTTGGGCCATCCTCCACTGCACTCCTGGGCCACAGCAGAGAACTGGACTGGGAGAGGAGCAACCGGGACTAGAACCTGGCGCCCATATGGGATTCCGGTGCCGCAGGCAGAGGATTAGCCAAGTGAGCCACAGCGCCGGCCCCAAGCAAGCGATTTGGAGAAGTGGTTTTCAAGACAAGGAGAAGTACACAGGTTCAAGAGAGATTTAGGAAATGGAATGAGGATGCGGAGGGGGTTGGGGAGAGAATCGTCAAAGATAAACTTGTAGGTTTCTGATTTACAAGCCAGAGAGAGGACATTACTGAACTGGGAACATTTGGAAGTTTAGCTTCATACGTGGTGAGTGATAGATGCCTTTGAGATACTTAAGAGCTGCAAAGTGGGAAGTCACTCAGATTTGAGGCCTTGGCTAGAAATAAAAATTAGTCATCTGCAAATAAATGATTATTAAAGCCATGTACACAAATGAATAAAGAGGGCCTACCTAAGATGGAGTCCTGGATGCTTAATGGTCAGATTAGAAGAAAATGAATCTACAGAGAAGATTCAGGAGGAGTGTCCAGAGAGGGAAGAAAACTTGGGGAATACAGAAGACATTTTCCTAGAGAAGGGGATTGACCAGCAGTATCCGATATTACTGTGACTAAGGTGGTCCTGAAAAACATGGTTTTAAGTTACCAATATGAAGACAATTTCCCATTCCTCAAAGGAAACCTTACCTGGAAGCACAATTGGTAAGCAGAAATAGTTAACGTAAAATTATCATACAGTTATTTAGTGGTAGGGTCTGCATTAGAACTCAGTTCTGATTGCTAGCCTAGTCATTTCTTCTTCTTTCCATAATTGTTATCTTTCTTACTTCTTTTTTTTTTAATTTTTAAAAAAAATTTTTTTATTATTTTTTGACAGGCAGAGTGGACAGTGAGAGAGAGAGACAGAGAGAAAGGTCTTCCTTTTGCCATTGGTTCACCCTCCAATGGCCGCAGTGGCTGGCGCACCGCGCTGATCCGATGGCAGGAGCCAGGTGCTTCTTCTGGTCTCCCATGGGGTGCAGGGCCCAAGCACTTGGGCCATCCTCCACTGCCTTCCCGGGCCATAGCAGAGAGCTGGCCTGGAAGAGGGGCAACCCGGACAGAATCCAGCACCCCAACTGGGACTAGAACCCAGTGTGCTGGCACTGCAAGGCGGAGGATTAGCCTATTAAGCCGGCCATCTTTCTTACTTCTTTCCATGATGTGTGAGTTGTGTTTTAACTAATTGAAACACATGGATTTTGCTGTAGGTGGAAGTTGATGAATAACATTTGATTTAGTTAAATAAAATAATTTTTAAAAGATTTATTTATTTATTTGAAAGGCAGAGTTACACAGAGAAAGGAGAGGCAGAGAGAGAGAGAGAGAGAGAGAGAGAGAGAGGTTTTCCATCTGCTTGTTCACTCCCCAGATGGCCGCAAAGGCCAGAGCTGCACCGATCCGAAGCCAGGAGCCAGGAGCTTCTTCCGGATCTTCCACTTGGCTGCAGGGGCCCAAGGACTTGGGCCATCTTCTATTGCTTTCCCAGGCCACAGCAGAGAGCTGGATCAGAAGTGAAGCAGTCAGGATAGAACTGGTGCCCGTGTGGGATGCCGGCGCTTCAGGCCAGGGGGTTAACCCGTTGCGTCACAGAACCAGCCCCTGAATAAAATAATTTTGCTTCTTTCTGCCAGAGGAAGAGATGCTAGAACCGCAGGAGGATGGCTTGATTGACCTACCAGATTACGAGCATACAGAAGATGAGACTTTTCCTCCTTTTCCGCCTCCAGCCTCTCCAGAGAGACCCGCTGAAGGGGCTGAGCGTGATGGAGGTCTGTAGAGAGTTTCCAAGCAGTGTTCCGTGTTCGGGTGTCCACTGATTGGCTCTGATGTAGTTCGTTTTATAAGGAAACATATTACTTCAATTGTGCAAATAATTCTAAATCTCAGTATATTTCATTAGAGTCAGGGACTGGAGTACCTGTTCCTGTACCTCCAAAGAGAACAGTTAAAAGGAATATACCCAAGCTGGATGCTCAGAGGTACAGTCACTATTTTCTTATGCATTTATAGTTTTTCTTTACATTCATCGTTCTAATGTGAAAGCTTTTGGTTAGGATGATTGAAAGATCAGAGTTTTCTAAATTTTTTTTCCAGTTCAGTAGAAAATATTTTTCTTCTTAATAGTCTTGGTTTGGATATGACTCTAAAAGACTTGGGATTCAAAATTGTTTCTGTTTACAGATTAATTTCAGAGAGAGGACTTCCAGCCTTAAGGCATGTGTTTGATAAGACAAAATTCAAAGGTAAAGGTCATGAGGTAAGAAATGTTGGATTTTCATTTTAAACTTTTTTTTTTTTTTTTTTTTTTTTTTGACAGGCAGAGTGGATAGTGTGAGAGAGAGACAGAGAGAAAGGTCTTCCTTTTTGCCGTTGGTTCACCCTCCAATGGCCGCTGCGGCCAGCGCATCTTGCTGATCTGAAGCCAGGAGCCAGGTGCTTCTCCTGGTCTCCCATGCGGGTGCAGGGCCCAAGCACTTGGGCTATCCTCCACTGTACTCCCGGGCCATAGCAGAGAGCTGGCCTGGAAGAGGGGCAACTGGGATAGAGTCTGGCGCCCCAACCAGGACTAGAACCCGGTGTGCCGGCGCCGCAAGGTGGAGGATTAGCCTGTTAAGCCATGGCGCTGGCCATTTTAAACTTTTTTTTTAAAGGATTTATTTTATTTATTTATTTGAAAGGCAGAGTTATAGAGAGGCAGAGGCAGAGAGAGAGACATATTCTATCTGCAGGTTCACTCCCCATATGTCTGTAACAGCCAGAGCTAGGCCGATCTGAAGTCAGGAGCCAGGAACTTCCTCCAGGTCTTCCACACAGGTGCAGGGGCCCAAGGACTTGGGCCATCTTCCACTACTTTCCAAGGCCATAGCAGAGAGCTGGATGGGAAGTGGAGCAGTCAAGGCTTGAACCAGCACCCATATAGGATGATGCAGGCAGTGTAGGCTGTAGCTTTACCCGCTATGCCACAGCACCGTCCCCTTAATCTTTTGTTTTTTTTAACGGCAATAGTGGTGGGCATTTCGCCTCATGGTTAAGACTCCAGTGGAGGGGCCGGCGCTGTGGTGCAGCGGGTTAATGTCCTGGCCTGAAGTGCCGGCATCCCATATGGGCACTGGTTTGAGATCTGGCTGCTCCAACTCTCTGTTATGGCCTGGGAAAGCAGTAGAAGATGGCCCAAGTCCTTGGGTCCCTGCACTCACGTGGAGACTCCTGGCTCCTGGCTTTGGATTGGTGCAGCTCCGGCCATTGTGGCCCTTGGAGAGTGAACCAGCAGATGGAAGACCTATCTCTCTCTCTCTGCCTCTCCTTCTCTCTGTGTAACTCTGCCTTTCAAATAAATAAATAAATCTTTAAAAAAAAAAAAAAAAGACTTCAGTGGAGACACTTGCACCCCGTATTGGAGTACCTGGGTTCAAGTTCCAATTCCATTCTCAATTCCAGCTTTTTGCTAAAATGCACCCTAGAGGCAGGCAGGTGATAGCTCAAGTAGTTGGGCTCCTGCCACCCAAGTGGGAAACTTGGATTGAGTTCTTGGCCTGCCCCACCCCTAGTTGTGAGTATTTAGGGAGTAAACCAGTGGATGGGAGTGCACACGCTTGCTTGCTCTGTCTCATTCTGTCACTGTTCTATGCCTCTCAAATTCATAAATTTTAAAAATGGCAACAGAACTGTACACTCATTATGTTCTTAATAATCCCAGACTGCTTTGCAGATAATAATATATCTCTTGAGAAACAGTTGTGATGTAGTGAAAAGGGTAGTATTTTTTTTCTTTTTTTAAGATCTATTTATTTATTTGAGTCAGAGTTAACATGGAGAGAGGAGGAGAGGCAAAGAAAGTGAGAGAGGTCTTCCATCCATTAGTTCACTCCCCAGTTGGTCGTACTGGCTGGAGCTGGGCTGATTCAAAGCTGGGAGCCAGAAGCTTCTTCCAGGTCTCCCACATGGGTGCAGGGGTCCAAGGACTTGGCCATTTTCTACTGCTTTCCCAGGCCATAGCAGAGAGCTGGATCGGAAGTGGAGCAGCTGGGACTCAAACCGGCGCCCATATGGGATGCTGGCACTGGAGATGGCAGATTTACCAGCTATACCACAGCACCGGCCTCTTTTTTTTTTTTTAAGATTTTATTTGGCTGGCGCTGCGGCTCAATAGGCTAATCCTCCACCTGCGGCGCCGGCACACCAGGTTCTGTCCCGGTTGTTCCTCTTCCAGTCTAGCTCTCCTCTGTGGCCTGGGAGTGCAGTAGAGGATGCCCCAAGTGCTTGGGCCCTGCACCCACATGGGAGACCAGGAGAGGCACCTGACTCCTGGCTTCAGATCAGTGCGGTGCGCCGGCCGCAGCATGCCGGCCGCAGTGGCCATTGAAGGGGTGAACCAACGGAAAAAGGAAGACCTTTCTCTCTGTCTCTCTCTCACTGTCCACTCTGTCAAAAAAAAAAAATAATAATATAAAAGTAAGATTTTATTTGTTGGAATGTTAAAGTTTTGTTGAGAAATGAAGATATTTAGTAACTGTCAATCATATAGGCATATACTTAAAAATTGTCTTTGAATTACATGGGACTGTAGATATAATTTTTTACAGATAGCGTGTTTTTGTAGAGCTCTGCAGTTTTATATAGTATTTCACTTTTTTTTTTTTTAAGATTCATTTATTTGAAAAATAGTTACAGAGAGAGAAAGAGATAGTATGATCTTCCATCCACTGGTTTACTTCTCAAATGGCTGCAATGGCTGGGACTAGGCCAGGCTAAAGCCAGGAGCTCGGAGCTTCTTCTGGGTCTCCCATGTGGGTACAGTGGCTCAGGCATTTGGGCCATCCTCCACTGCCTTCTCAGGCACACTAACGGAGCTGGATCAGAAGAGGAGCGGCATTGCCGGTGCTGTGGCATAGTGGGTAAAGCCAATGTTTGTGGTGCCGGCATCCCATATGGGTGCTGGTTCGTGTCCCAGCTGCTCCACTTCCCATCCAGCTCTCTGCTATGGCCTGGAGAAGCAGTGGAAGATGGCCCAAGTCCTTGGGCCCCTGTAGCCGTGTGGGAGAGCTGGAAGAAGCTCCTGCCTCTTGGCTTCAGATTGGCACAATTCTGGCTGTTGTGGTCATTTGGGGAGTGAACCAGCGGATAGAAGACCTATCTTTCTCTCTCTCTCGCTTTCCCTCTCTCTCTCTAACTCTGCTTCTCTTTAACTCTGCCTTCCAGATAGATAAATAAATCTTTTAAAAAAGAAAAAAAGAAAAGGAGCAGCCAGTGCCTGAACTGTGGCCTTCTGGGATGCTGGCATTGCAGGAAGAGGCTTAACCGGCCCTCACGTGTATTCTTAGTTTTCAACTATATAACGGAACTAAGTTAGTCTCAGAATTTTCAGTGACTGGTACTAATAGGTAAGGGTTGCCCTTGGAGTTTGCATTTCAGATCCCAGGTAGAATAATGTTAATTTTGTGTGCCGTGCAGGATGATTTGGAAGGGGAAAGAGACTGGAGGCAGATAGCAGCTCAGAGGCTGTTGGCTTTCCAGTGGGATGAGGCGATAATAACCTGAATAGGGGAGCAACAAAGAGATGAAGACAGGAAAATGAAAAAGAGAGAGTCAGAAGACTCCCCTAGGATTTCAAGCCTGAGAGGTTCAAAAATTGTGCATTTTCTCAGCTTTAGTGGATATAAGGGAAAACAAGTTTGTGTTCTTTTTGACTACAAAACTAAACATAAATCAGGGTATTGAAAAACATACCCAATATGTTAGTTCATTGCCCTTGGTACAGTTTTCAGGTAGTGGTGAATTTGTGCTTTGAATTTATAAAGTCTTGGTCATGTTTAAAATAAGCTCTTTTTTTTTTTTAAGACCTAGTATTTTTTTGAAAATCAGAGGTACATAGAGAGAAGAGAGGCAGAGAGAGAGATTCCTTCCATCTGCTGGTTCTCTCCCAAATTGACTGCAATGGCTGGAGCTGCGTTGATCCGAAGTCAGGAGCCAGGAGTCTTGCGGGTCTTCCATGCAGGTGCAGGGGCCCAAGGACATGGGCCGTCCTCTACTGCTTTCCCAGGCCATAGCAGAGAGCTGGATTGGAAGTGGAGCAGCCGAGTCTCAAACCGGTGACCATATGGGATGCCAGCACTTCAGGCCAGGGTGTTATCCTGCTGAGCCACAGTGCTGGCCCCTGCCCTTATTAAAATAAGCAAACTTACACAAAGGATACACATTTTCTGTTTCTTCAGTTGGTAAGGAAAGGCTGGGAGAGTGTATACTGTAAATAGTATTCTGTACTTTCCTCTTGGCAATTCATGGTGTTGTGGCCCAGGAGGTGAAGCCAGCACTTCTGGCATCCTGTGTCGGAGCACCAGTTCAAGTCTTGGTGCTCTAATTCCCATCAGGTGCCCTGCTAATTTCTCCGGGAAAGCAGCGAAAGATGACCCAAGTGCTTGGGCCCCTGCCATGCATATTAGAGGCTTGGATGGAGTTCCAGATTTCTGGCTTGTATCTGGCCCAGTCACTGTGGGCATTTGGGGAGTGAACCAGTGGATGGAAGAGCTCTCTGTCTGTCTCTCTCTGTGTAACTTTGCCTTTCAAGCAAATAAATAAACCTGTAAAAAAGAACATTCCTACTGTTTTGTATAATTTGGGATTTATTATAGTTAGCTTTTCCTGTTGTATTCCTTTGATCTAATATGACATTGTGAGGTGGTTTCCCAACAACTGGAAAATGATCTTAGGTGGCTGAATTTTTTTTTTTTAAGATTCATTTATTTATTTGAGAGGTAGAGTTACAGACAGTGAGAGGGAGAGACAAAGGTCTTCCTTCTGTTGGTTCACTCTCCAAATGGCTGTAACGGCCGGAGCTGCGCTGATCAAAAGCCAGGAGCCTGGTGCTTCTTTGCAGTCTCCCATGTGGGTGCAAGGGCCCAAGGACTTGGGCCATCTTCTACTGCTTTCCCAGGCCACAACAGAGAGCTGGATTGGAAGTGGAGTAACCAGGACTAGAACTAGTGCTTATATGGGATGCTGGTGCCGCAGATGGAGGATTAACCAAGTGAGCCACAGAGCCGGTCCCCACTGGTTTACTTTCCAAATGGCCGCAATGGTTGGAGCTGGGTCAGGCCGAAGCCATGAGCCAGGGGGTTCTTCTGGGACTTCCAACATGGGTGCAGGGGCCAGTACTTGAGCCATTTTCGGCTATCTTCTCAGGCGCATTAGCAGGGAGCTGGATCTGAAGTGGAGCAGACAGGACTCGAACCGGTGTTGATATGGGATGCTGGCATCACAAGCAGCGATTTTACCTGCTGTGCCACAATGCCAGCCCTGAACAATTTTGTGAAAGGACATGTACCTTGATTTTAGAGGAAAATAAGAAGACATTATGTTGTCATCATTATATATTTACTTACTGGGATAGTTGATTGTCTTTACCCCTGATTTCTAGACAAGGTCAAGTAACAATAATAGCTAATTTTTGTCCTTTTTTTTGGACAGGCAGAGTGGACAGTGAGAGAGAGAGAGAGAGACAGAGAGAAAGGTCTTCCTTTTCCGTTGGTTCACCCCCCAATGGCTGCTGTGGCTGGCGCGCTGTGGCTGGTGCACTGCACCGATCTGAAGCTGGGAGCCAGGTGCTTCTCCTGGTCTCCCATGGGGTGCAGGACCCAAGCACTTGGGCCATCCTCCACTGCACTCCCGGGCCACAGCAGAGAGCTGGCCTGGAAGAGTAGCAACCGGGACAGAATCTGGCACCCCGACCGGGACTAGAACGCAGGTTGCCGGCGCCGCAGGCAGAGGATTAGCCTATTGAGCCGCGGCGCCGGCCCATATTTTTATTACTTTGGAGGTAACACATCATAGTCAAAGGCTTAATCTCAACTAAATACAGAGTCCAATAAAAGTAAAAACAGTATAGGCCCAACATTCTTATTATTTTCATATATGAAAAAGGTTACAGAGCGGTAAATTGAGTCATTCAAAATGATGGAATTGGGATTTAAATATGTTCAGTCTGATCCAGAGCCTGTGCTTTCAATCATTTTCTCATTTCAAATATTAAGTAGAGAATGAAATATTTTATGGGAAAAACAAATTTATAACTTTTCTCTTTACTCAATTTTATTTTTCATTAAAAAAATTTAATGTTTAATTGGAATTTTAAGTATAGAAAGGTATTGTGGTTTGAGAATTTTCTTTAGAGTCTTTGCCCTTGGGTTTTCTAAATTTTTTGTTACAGTTCTGAATTCTCAGTGCTTCGTTTTCTGTTTATAATTTAGGGACCTGTCTCAGTTTTTAGTTATCCCTGAAAGATACCTCGACATATTTTACTGAACATATTTGGGAGTTTTATTTTATGTTTGTGAAAAGGCACACACATGCTTCTCATTTAACATTATTACATTTTTGTGCTGGGATTTTTTTCCCTCTGATTTTTAAAAATCTGTCTCTAGTACTCTTCTGTACTGCAGTCCTCTAAGCCCTTAGTAAATATTTTTCTTTCTAAACTTCCTTCTGAAAGTTTCTCAACCTTATAAATATGAAGTGACACCAGTGACTTTGGTGCTGCTGCTGAGCTCTGGGATCTGCTGACAGAGGCTTCTGTTGCGTTTTTATGTTTATGGGCCAGGCTGAAGACTTGAAGACACTCATCAGACACATGGAGCACTGGGCGCACAGGCTGTTCCCCAGACTGCAGTTTGAAGATTTTATTGACAGAGTTGAATATCTGGGAAATAAAAAGGAAGTGCAGGTAAGTGTTGAGGTTATTATGAATATCATTCATAATACTAAATAGCACAAGGACAGATTTAGTTGGGACTAAATTGCTTTTGGGGGGTCTTCATTTTGAAATGTGTCTTGGTAGGGAAAATTAATAGTGGTTATTTGAAGAATAGTGCTTTCAAAACTAAGAATTGAATAAATGACCATTTCTCCCTCTAAGATGATTGTTAGAAATATAAAAATAATTCTTTTTTATTATTCAGACCTGTCTAAAACGAATTCGACTTGATCTCCCAATTATACATGAAGATTTTGTTGACAATAATGGTAAGAATACAAGTTGTTCTACTTTGTAACCATTTTTTTTTTTTAAAGATTTATTTTATTTATTTGAAAGAGTTACAGAGAGAGGTAGAGACAGAGAGAAAGGCCTTCTATCCGCTGGTTCACTCTCCAGATGGCCACAATGGCTAGAGCTGTGCCAATCCAAAGCCAGGATCCAGGAGCCTCTTCCAGGTCTCCCACGAGGGTGCAGGGGCTCAAGGATTTGGGCCATCTTCTACTGCTTTCCAAGGCCATAGCAGAGAGCTGGATTGGAAGACGAGCAGCCAGGACTATAACTGGTGCCCATATGGGATGCTGGCACTTCAGGCCAGGGCATTAACCCACTGTGCCACAGCGCTGGCCCCCCATTTTGCTTTTAAAAATGGACAGGGTTCATCTAGGCAGTATTATAGGACTGGATTCTTAGGTCTATATTTTGTATGTAGTTAAAGCACAGTACATAGGAATGCATTTTTAAATGCATTAAGATGCCTTGGTGCATCTAGGATATTGTATGTAAAACTTGTTTTAAAAAAAAATGGTTTAGGGGCCAGTGCTGTGGCATAGTAGTTTAAGCCCCCACCTGTTGCACTGGCATCCCATATGGGTGCTGGTTTGAGTCTAAACTGCTCCTCTTCTGATCCAGCTCTCTGCTATGGCCTGGGAAAGCAGTGGAAGATGGCCCAAGTGCTTGGGCCCCTGTACCCACATGGGAGATCTGGAAGATGTTCTTGGCTCCTGGTTTCGGATCAGCCCAACTCTGGCCATTGCAGCCATTTGGGGAGTGAAACCAGCGAATGGAGTAACTCTCTCTCTGTCTCTCCCTTTCTCTGTAACTCTGCCTCTCAAATAAATAAATCTTAGAAAAATTGAATTGCCATTAGATATGTTGTAAAAATATATTTAGCCATATAGCTTTTTTAAAAAAAAAATGATTGATGTATTTACTTGAAAGAGAGAGATTGTCTTCTGCTGGTTGACTCCTTACTTGGCTACTATGGCCAGGGCTGATCCAAGTCTAAGCCAGGACCCAGGATCTCCATCCAGGTCTCCCATGCAGATAGCAGGAGCCCAGATACTTGGGCTGTCTTATGCTGCTTTCCCAGGTGCATTAGCAGGGAGCTGGATTGGAAACAGAGCAGCCAAGACTAAAATCGATGCTCCAATATGGGACACTGGCATCACTGGTGATTGGTTAACCTGCTCTACCATAGTGTCATCCCTGAAAATGAGCTTTTGAGAATGCTGGTAACCTTTAACCCTTTATAGCACTTGATCATAAAATTACATACAATACAGAATAACTTGTTGATGAAAGGTTGCTTTTCATTCTGTGTAGGTGCTGGCTTTAGTAAGACCTCTGTGACTGTTCCTGGTATCGATTGCATTTGTTAGTTGTACAGTGCAACCATAGACAGTCACATACATCAAAACAGATGGTTCCTGCCGACAGAGTCTGTATAGCTATCAGATTTTCTGTGCGATGGCTCCATACATGAATGTTGTCTTTTCTTTCTTCCTTTCTTCCGTTCTTCCATTCTTTCGTCCTTCCTTCCTTCCTTCCTTCCTTCCTTCCTTCCTTCCTTCCTTCCTTCCCTCCCTCCTTCCCTCCCTCCCTCCCTCCCTCCCTCCCTTCCTTCCTTCCTTCCTTCCTTCCTTCCTTCCTTCCTTTTTTTAAAAAGATTTATTTGGAAGACAGAGTTACAGAGAGGTAGAGACAGAGAGATGTCTTCCATCTGCTGGTTTACTCCCCAGTTGGCCACAACAGCTGGATCTGAAGTCAGGAGCCAGGATTTTCTTCTGGATCTCTCACGTGGGTGCAGGGGCCCAAGGACTTTTGCCATCTTCCACTGCTTTCCCAGACCTTAGCAGTGAGCTGGATTGGAAGAAGAGCAGCTGGGACTGGAACCGGTGCCCATATGGGATACTGACGCTTCAGGCCAGGGCTTTAACCCACTGTGCTGCAGCGTTGGCCCCTGTCTTCTTTTTTAATAGATGTGGAAACTATAAGCTCCATATAGAGTTCTTCAAAGTTATTTATTTTCAAACTATTTATTTATTTATTAGAAAGAGTTACAGAACGAGACTAAGAGACATAGAGATCTTCCATTCACTTGTTCACTGCGGAGATGGCCCCAACAGTCAGGGCTGGGTCAGCTCAAAGCCAGGAGCCTAGAACTCCATCTCATGCTCCCACATGGGTAGCAGGGGCCCAAGCCTTTGGACCATCCTCCACTGACTTTTCCCAGGCTGTTAGCCAGAAGGTAGATTGGGAGTGGAGCAACTGTGACTCAGACTGACACCCATCTGGGATGCTGGCGTCACAGGCAGAGGCTTTACCTGCTGTGCCACAACTCCAGTCCCTCCAAAGTTATTTTATAAGTTGTTTTTAAACGTGTGAAGGAATGTGATTTAAGCAATCCAGGATTTTAGGTTTTTTTGTAGGATATGGTATGATGGCACAGGATTTGGTATGTATAAAGAAGTGAGTTATTGCAGTGGTGGATCCTGCAACAAATACGACCAGGTTAGTGTGTTCATTCAGCACCACTGTTTGAGTTTGCTGCTCAGCTGTGCACTAAAGGTTCAGGGATAAATAAGGATGACCTCAGGCCCCTTACAGCGTGTAGTCCAATAGACGACCAAGTAGCCAGACCAACAAACCATTTCCAGTAGTTTGGGGAGTGCTGTAATTAGAATGAGTAGGGCACTGGGTGGGTACAGAAGAGCATAGTGTGTTGTGGAGGGGAGGGAGGAGCTTTACCGGGGAGGTGCCGCACACAGTCTGAGGGTAAGCAGTGGAGGTCAGCCAGAGGAGATTTTAGAAACAGGGAACCCCTTGTGCTAAGGTGTAGATTAACATGGTCGTTTAGGGGACAGAAGTGTGTGAAAAGCCGGGTACAGAGAGGAGACTCAGGGCCCTAATGGTTGTGGAACCTGTTTTCTTTGTTTTTTTATTTATTTATTTTATTTTAATTAATTAATTAATTTATTTTTGACAGGCAGAGTGGACAGTGAGAGAGACAGAGAGAAAGGTCTTCCTTTGCCGTTGGTTCACCTTCCAATGGCCACTGTGGCCAGTGCACTGCACTGATCCGAAGCCAGGAGCCAGGTGCTTCTCCTGGTCTCCCACGCAGGTGCAGGCACCCAATCACCTGGGCCATCCTCCACTGCACTCCTGGGACATAGCAGAGAGCTGGCCTGGAAGAGGAGCAACCGGGACAGAATCCGGTGCCCTGACCTGGACTAGAACCTGGTGTGCCAGCGCCGCAAGGCGGAGGATTAGCCTATTGAGCCACGGCGCTGGCTCGGAACCTGTTTTCTGTGTATTTTTTTTTGACAGGCAGAGTGGATAGTGAGAGAGAGACAGAGAGAAAGGTCTTCCTTTTTTCCGTTGGTTCACCCCCCAATGGCTGCTGTGGCCAGTGTGCTGCAGCTGGTGCACCACGCTGATCCAAAGCCAGGTACTTCCTCCTGGTCTCCCATGTGGGTGCAGGGCCCATGCACTTGGGTCATCCTCCACTGCACTCCTGGGCCACAGCAGAGAGCTGGACAGGAAGAGAAGCAACCAGAACAGAATCCGGCTCCCTGACCGGGATTAGAACTATTGAGCCGTGGCGCCGGCCTAAAATGTTTTGAACATTCATTTAATGTGTGTACTGATTTAATACATATACTTCTGTTCTGATATTTAATACCTATTTTTGTTCTCACCAAAAATGCATTACATCACAATTTTAAAGTAAGAACAATGGGATTAAATATTCTATTGAGTAATATTTTATAAAGATCTTGGGCTAGTATTTCTTGGTATGATTGGAGATTAGCTTTTGTTTTTTAATCTTGGTCTTACCTTGCAAAATTACATACATCCAAATGGAAGTAGAAATCATTAATTGCGGGCCGGCGCTGTGGCTCACTTGGCTAATCCTCCACCTGCGGCGCCGGCATCCCAAATGGGCACCGGGTCTAGTTCTGTTTGCTCCTCTTCCAGTCCAGCTCTCTACTGTGGCCCAGGAGGGCAGTGGAGGATGGCCCAGGTGATTGGGCGCTTGCACCTGCGTGGGAGACCAGGAGGGAGCACCTGGCTCCTGGCTTCGGATTGGCGTAGTGCCAGCCATGGCGGCCATTTGGGGGTGAACCAACGGAAGGAAGACCTTTTCCTCTGTCTCTCTCACTCACTGTCTAACTCTACCTGTCAAATAAGTAAAAAAATAGAATATTAATTGCCCTTAATATGTCTTGGCATTTATTTCTCACTCCTATCTACTAATGCAAGGAATTTTGTTGAAGTAAGTTGCAAATTTTTTCAGTCCATTTTTCTCACAAATTAGGTGCAAAGTTTTTGTATTGTTCACAAATAGTAGTCATGTCACTCTTGAGAGTTTTTAGGTCAAGAAGTCCTGCATGGCCCTGTAGAGTCTGCCCTGACCCTTACCCATTCCCTCTGCCGCTTCACCTCTACTCTTCCCCTTGCACACCTCAACTGCATGTACCCGTAGCCACTACCTGAACCTCTGGGCACATTTCTGTCCTAAGGCTTTTACCCTTGTCCTCTCTCTGCAACACTGTCCTCTCCATGGCTGACTTTCCTACCTTCTTCAAACTTCGCTCAAATGTCAACACAGTGACGTCACCCCAGCCACACCATTCCTGATCCTCTTTTGCTGTTTGCTTTTCTCCATAGTTCTTATTTCCCTTAATTCCGCTACGCCACAGCGCCAGCCCTGGTTTATAATTTTGACTTCCATAATGTGACTATGTAGAGAGGACTTGAAATGTCACAACTGCCATTTTCTTCTTCTTCTTCTTCTTCTTCTTTTTTTTTTTTTTAGATTTATTTATTTATTTGAAAGGCACAGTTACAGAGAGGTAGAGAGAGAGAGAGAGAGAGTAAACCAGCAGATGGTTTACTCCACAAATGGCCGCAATGGCCAGAACTGGGTCGATCTGGAGCCAAGAGCTTCTTCCAGGTCTCTCACGTGGATGCAGAGGCCCAAGCACTTGGGCCATCTTCCATTGCTTTCCCAGGCCATAGCAGAGAGCTGGATTGGAAGTGGAGCAGCCCAGACTCTAACCAGTGCCCACATGGGATGCTGGCACTACAGGCATTGGCTTTACCCCCTACGCCGCAGCGCCGGCTCCTCCTTTCTTAATTCTTGCTTGTGCTTCTATTGCAATTGGAGGCATTGTGTTCTTTTGCAGAATCTTTTTAAGCTACTGCTCATGTGTTTTTTTGGAATTGTTTGGGTGAGACAAGATCATATCTGTGTGTTTACTTGACTGGGCAGTCAGAAACAACTGTGTCCCCGTGTGCTTACACTTAAAGTGAAAAGAGGCCCCGCTCTCTCACCCTTCCAGGGAGCTCACAGATGACAGTGACTGTCATAAGATTTTAAACCTATTTGTAAAACTCACTTTGCTTAATACTTAAATGGAACATCTAATCCTCACCACTGAGGATCACGTTGGAGGCATCCTGCTTTGAGATAACTGATCTAGGTGGTTTTACGAGTTTGTTAACATCAATAATGTAGAGCATTTATTTTCTAAACATTATTTTGGGAACATGTCTGCAGATACAAATTTCTTTTCCTTTTTCATTTGTGTCTGCTTTGCCCTCTAAAAGATAATGGCCTACATAAAATTATGACTGTATGCTATACAGAGACATTATGGCCAGAAATTAAAATGTAGAACAAGAAGATGATTTGGATTCTTTAAGCTCTCTTACTGGGCCAAGCATAAAATATTTCTAATCATAACTAAGAACTTTTCCTTTCATGCATATTTTAAATAGTATTTCCATTTGACTAACATGCCTCATTATAAGTGATTTATAAATGTGTCTTTAAATCAAGTATATATTTCCACATTCTCTTTATTTTTTTTTAAGATTTATTTATTTATTTGAATGTTAGAGTTACATAGAGGCAGAGAGAGAGAGAGAGCGAGCGAGCGAGTGAGCTTCCATCTGTTGATTCACTCCCCAAATAGCTACAATAGTCAGAACTGTACCGATCAGAATCCAGGAGGCAGGAGCTTCTTCTGGGTCTCCCAGGTGGGTGAGGGGCCCAAGGACTTGGGCCATCTTCCACTGATCTCCCAGGCCACAGCAGAGAGCTGGATGGGAAGAGGAGCAGCTGGCGACTTTACCCGCTATACCACAGTGCTGGCCCCTATTCTCACATTCTCATGCCTTACAAATTATTTCTTCGGGTAGACGCCTGCCCCTGACTGAAGACGAGCTCCTTCTGTAACTAGTCTAATACTACAGATGTACTGACGTTTCCTTTTCTACTGCAGATGACGTAGGGGAGAATAATGACCGTGATATAACTGCTGCTGAAATAGATCCCTTGTTTACAAACTCACCTGAAAGTGCGAAGTTTGCCTCGGAATCGAGTGGAAGCCTGACAGAAGAGCAACAACAAAGAATCGAGAGAAATAAGCAGCTGGCCTTGGAGAGAAGGCAGGCCAGGCTGCTGAGCGACGGTCAGTCCTCAGGACACGGTACCTGTCATGCTGAGTGTTATGGGCTCCTATGAATACATCACGGGCTTGTTAGACATTGTAACTTCTTTACTATCCTCTCAAAGTATCTTTAGGAATCAAAAGTGTGAATGATTGTTCAAGATGCTGGTTGAGATGCCTGTGTCCCACCTCAGAGCTTCTGGGTTCCTTTCCTGCCTGCCTTCCTGCTTACGTGGTCTCTGGGAGGCAATGGTCATGGCTTAAGTAGCTGGGTTCCTGCCACCTTTACAGGAGACATGAATTGAATCCCCTGTTCCTGGCTCACTGTATTCAAACCGCGGCCACACACACACACGGTCTTCCCGGGAAGCCTGTGGGTGGTGAACCAGCACACACACCTATTTATTTGATAGGCAGAGTTCCAAATAGAGCAGGAGGAGTAGATGGCCAAAAGCCAGGAGCTTCATCCATGTCACCCATGTGGGTACAGGGGCCCAAGGACTTGGGCCATCTAAACTGCCTTCCCAGGTGCATTAGCAGGGAGCTGGATCAGAAATGGAGCAGTTGGGGCTCCAACTGGTACCCATATTGGATGCCATTGTTGGAGACAGCAGCCTAACCAGTATGCTACAATTATGGCTCCCATGAATAGGTTCTAAAATACTTAATTTATTTTTAAAGATTTATTTATTTATTTAAAAGGCAGAGTTACAGAGAAGCAGAGTGCGAGCGAGCTCTGGGCTGGCACCACGGCTCACTAGGCTAAGCCTCCGCCTGTGGGGCCGGCACCCTGGGTTCTAGTCCCGGTTGGGGCGCCGGATTCTGTCCCAGTTGCTCCTCTTCCAGGCCAGCTCCCTGCTGTGGCCCAGGAGTGCAGTGGAGGATGGCCCAGGTACTTGGGCCCTGCACCCACATGGGAGACCAGGAGGAAGCACCTGGCTCCTGGCTTCGGATCGGCGCAGCGCCAGCTGTAGAGGCCATTTGGGGAGTGAACCAACGGAAGGAAGATCTTTCTGTCTCTCTCACTGTCTAACTCTGCCTGTCAAAAAAAAAAAAAAAAAAAAAAAAAGAGAGAGCGCTTCCATTTCCTGGCCCACTCCCCAAATAGCCTCAACTTCCAGAGCTGGGCCAATCTGAAACCAGGAGCCAGGAGCTTCCTCTGGTTCTCCCAAGGTCTTGGGCCATCTTCTCCTGCCTTCCCAAGCCATAGCAGAGAGCTGGATTAGAAGTGGAGCAGTGGCCAGTGCTGTGGCATAGTGGGTAAAGCCAATGCCTGTGGTGCCAGCATTCCACATGGGAAAGCAGTACAGGATGGCCCAAATCCTTGGGAACCCATGTGGGAAACCTGGAAGAAGCTCCAAGCTCCTGGCTCTTGGCTTCGGATTAGCTGAGCTGTTGTGGCCATTTGGAGAGTAAACCAGCGGATCGAAGATTCTGTCTCCACCTTGCCTCTCTCTAACTCTGCCTTTCAGATAAATAAATAAATCTTTAAAGAAAAAAAAGATGGGGGGGGTACAGGATAGGAAGTGGAACAGTTGGGATGTGAACTGGTGCTCCCATATGGGATGCTGGCATTATAGGTGACAATTTAACCCACTGGACCACAATACAGCCCTCCCATGACAACTGAGATGAAGGTACAACTATTACTGACAACAATGGCTCTTTTTTTTTTTTTTTTTTTTTAACCAACATATACCTGAAAATAGATGGTTAAGGATCACTTTCTATTTATAAGATTAACACAT
Source organism: Lepus europaeus (assembly GCF_033115175.1). Taxonomy (NCBI): domain Eukaryota; kingdom Metazoa; phylum Chordata; class Mammalia; order Lagomorpha; family Leporidae; genus Lepus; species Lepus europaeus. The sequence continues at coordinate 88,325,812 of NC_084837.1, read as the reverse complement.
ACTTACAACAGCCAAGGGTGCACCAGGCCAAAGCTAAGATCCAGGGATTTCCTGCAGGTCTCATACGTGGGTTGCAGGAATCCAGGGATTTGTGCCATTGTCTGCTGCCTCCTAGGTGTGGCCCAGGAAGTGGGAAGTAGAGGCACTCCATGCAGGCATGCAGTCGTCCCAAGTGGGAGCTTAACCTGCCAGGCACAGTGCCCACTCTTTAAAGTTGACATGAAATTATCCAATCATTGGTTTTTATGTTTTATTTGAGAGGCAGAGTTGAACAGTGCTCCCCATCTCCTGGCTCACTTCTGAAACCCACAGGACTAGGCTGGGCTGAAGCCAGAAGCTGGGAACTCAGTCAAGGTCTCCCACATGGGTGGCAGGAAGCTGGAACCAGGAGCCAGAGCTGGGAGTCAAACCTGGCATTCTGATCCAGGTGTCTGAACCATGAGGCCAAGCACCTGGCCCTCTTTGTGATCTCAGTGGACTTCCTCCATATATGAAGAGGTTTATATTTCTAAGACAGTGATCAAAATTAGGTTTCTGAAGAGATTTGTGTACATGAGGTGAGACAGAATCATGTAACTAAAATCAGTGATAATGGTTTGGTGTCTCTTTCAGATACGTTAATGGACATACCCAGAACACAGACTGTTGAAGAGGTGAATACTGGGGAGGATCAAGAGGCGGAGGGACGTGGGTCAAGCAAGGCCATTTCCATTTGTTCACAGAACGGTGCCGCAGCCACTTCTGTAAATGAAGGGGAGGAATTCAAGACAGAGGAGACACCAGCGGACCGAGCCTGTGGAGCTTCGTGCCCCTAGGGCTGCTGCTGTGGCTGCACGGCCTCTGCCTGTGCCTGTTGAGTCATGGTTCTGCAGGCGCAGGAGTGTGTATCGTCTGTGTGTGGAAATCCTTAGCTGATAAATCGTACGCCTATTCCTGCTAACTTTGTCACATTTCGCTAATTTATTCTCTTTGGCATTGATTTTTGTACAAGTATGACGTCTAAATACATGATCCCTGGGAAATAAGCAGCAGCCGTTTTGAATGTCTTCAGTAGATTCCGGGATGTGTAATGTGTATTTGCATCTTGAAACAACTGTTGCTGTGGAGTATGTCTATTTTTAAACAGCAAAAACACAAATTCCTATTCTCTTTAGGAACATTTCTTGTTGCTATTTAGTTCTGTAATTTACACTTTCAGTATATACATCTGGTTGACGCTTTACCCAGCCCCAGTGAGTTGAAAATCCAGCTCTAGGTCTGCCCAAGTAATTGGGCCATCTTCTCCTGCTTACCTAGGCACATTAGCCGGGAGCTGGGTCAGAAGTGGAACAGCTGGGACTTGAACCGGCCAGTTTCAATAGCAAGCTTTTAGTTTTTGGGGAGTCATCCACTGGATCACTCCCCAGATGGCCGCCAGGGCCAGGCCAGGAGCATCTTCCCGGTCTCCCACGCAAGTCCACTGCTATCCCAGACCGTAGCAGAGCTGGATGGGAAGAGAAGCAGCCTGGACTAGAACCAGGGCCCATATGGGATGCTGGCACCGCAGGTGGAGGATCAACCTACTGTGCCATGGCGCTGGCCCCAGACTGCAGTTCTCAAGTCTGCATCCCACATCAGAGCACTGGTTCAAGTCCCAGCGGCTCCACTTCAGATCCAGCTCCCTCTAATGTGCCTGGGAAAGCGGTGAAAGGTGGCCCAAAGACTCGAGCCCCTGCACCTGCGTAGGAGACCCAGGTGGAGTTCCTGGTTCCTGGTTCCTGGTTTTGACCTGGCCCAGGACTGGTTGTTGCAGTTTGGGGAGTCACCTGACAGTTGGCTGAGCCCTTTCTCTCTGGGTCTCCTGTTTTCAGATGAATTTTTTCTAAAAGAGCAAAACAAAGTTGGGGGTGGGGAGAGGACTCTGTGGCATACTAGTTGAAGCTTCTGCCTGTGGCACTGGCATTCCATATGGGCGTCGACCATTCCTGCTAAGGGCCAAGGAAAGCAGCAGAAGATGGCCCAAATGCTTGGGCTCCTGCCATGCATGTTGGAGACGTGGATGGAGTTCCAGATTCCTGGGTTGCACCTGGCCCAGGCCCAGCCCCAGCCATCGTGGGCATTTGGGGAGTGAACCAGCAGATGGAAGACCTCTTGGTCTTCCCCTGTCTGTGGCTCTGCCTCAATTAAATGAAATAGATCTTTAAAAAAAAAAACAAATGGTTTGTTATCCCATCATTTTATAAAAAAACAGAACAACCGGCCGGCGCCGTGGCTCAACAGGCTAATCCTCCGCCTTGCGGCGCCGGCACACCGGGTTCTAGTCCCGGTCGGGGTACCAGTTCTGTCCCGGCTGCCCCTCTTCCAGGCCAGCTCTCTGCTGTGGCCAGGGAATGCAGAGGAGGATGGCCCAAGTGCTTGGGTCCTGCACCCCATGGGAGACCAGGATAGGCACCTGGCTCCTGCCATCGGATCAGCGCGGTGCGCCGGCCGTAGCGCGCCAGCCGCGGCGGCCATTAGAGGGTGAACCAACGGCAAAGGAAGACCTTTCTCTCTGTCTCTCCCTCTCTCACTGTCCACTCTGCCTGTCAAAAAAAAAAAAAAAACAAAAAAAAAAAAACAGAACAACCAACACTCTACTGGGATCAGTCTGCCTTCTGTTGCTTTCTTGAGATTCTGTGATTTCTTTCTCTAGTGATGGTTTTACTGGAGGGCGACTTACAGACGGGAATGTACACACTCCGTGAAGCACAGCTGTGTCCCCAGCTCCAGACAGATGTTCCCAGCTCACCCTCCCCGCCTCCCCTCCTCACGGACTGCCCCTCCCCCAGCTGAGGCCATCATAGATCAGGTCTGCTAGTAAAAGACAAGAGTAGCACTACTTCTTTCTAGTGCTCCTCCATCAGGGCACTGTCCCATCTGTCCCCTCAAATCAATCTTCACCATGAGACAGTTATAAAGGAGAGGAATAGCTTCCATCCATTGGAAAACATCTTTAAAGAAATTGTATTCCCAAAGATTGTGCCCTTCTAAAAGGAAGCTGAGGACACATTGTAAGAAATACATTTATTATTTATGGTAAATATGCCCAATCAAGACATCACATACACTGGTTCACAATCTGCTGGGAAGATGAGGGCACACAGAATTCATCACTGTCCCAGGGCATCTTAAGCAGATGCAGCACTTGAAGTTGTCTCCATAGCAACAGGAGGTAGCTACACATTTATAACGGTACAATATGTACTACTGTTTATCCTGTACAAATAACAGGATTCGTGCAGTAAATGTAAAAATAGTCCATCGTGACTGACACTGAAAGTTTCATAGAATTCCAAGATGGCTCGAAAGGTCCTGGATCGCTCGATTCTTCATCTCTTCCAGGAGAGTGTAGAGGCTCTCTCCCTCTGTCTGCCGAAACTGCCGGTATTCCTCAGGGAGATTTTCTTTGCCGTCTTCGGCACACTGAGTGTTTCCCCCCACTAACTCTCTCGTGGGTGATGGGGAGCTTTGGGGAGTATGCCTTGCCTCTGGGTCCACGTAGGCTTTCTTGCTTATGATTTCCAGGTGTAGGTCATTGGGATGATACGGTTTTACTTGTGCAGATATTTTCACCTGTCACAGGAAGAGGAGAGATGTATTCCCGAATTGCATTCTCTACTTTGCATTGGAAAGGACACACACAAGGCACCCGCACAGCCTTACCGTAACATGCTCGAACATCCGGAAAGCGACGCCTTGCCCGCTGGATGTGACACAGTCTGTCCTCTTGTACCATCGCCTGGGTGCTCCTGGGGCCCAGACGCCAAGGTTTTCACCATTGGGCCCCAAATGGAGGACACAGCCATCTTTGGTTTTCAGCTGTGCGCTTCCTTTAATCCCATACCTGAATCATTGACAGATAAGACAGTTTTTCACAGCAGATTTTACACTTGTCTACACAGTGTTCCTTTTGTAGTGAAAGCAAAACAGGCCGGCGCTGTGCCTCAACAGGCTAATCCTCCGCTTTGCGGCACCGGCACACCGGGTTCTAGTCTCGGTCAGGGTGCCGGATTCTGTCCCGGTTGCCCCTCTTCCAGGCCGGCTCTCTGCTATGGCCCGGGGGTGCAGTGGAGGATGGCCCAAGTGCTTGGGCCCTGCACCCGCATGGGAGACCAGGGGAAGCACCTGGCTCCTGCCTTCGGATCAGCGCGGTGCACCAGCCGCAGCGGGCTGGCTGCGGCGCCATTGGAGGGTGAACCAACAGCAAAGGAAGACCTGTCTCTCACTGTCCACTCTGCCTGCCAAAAAAAAAAAAAAAAAGGCAAAACAAGTGTTTGCCTGCATCCCATATTGGATGTGCTGGTTCGAGTCCCAGGTATTCCACTTCCCTGCTGATGTGCCTGGGGAGGAGGTGAATGTGACTACTGCTCCATACATCAAGCGGCGTTCCAAGATCCTGGCCAACTGTGGCCATTTTGGGTGGGAATGAGTCGATGGAGGATCTACTTCGCATCCGCCATCTTTCAGATAACTCACTGAGTTAGAAGGTGCACTGTTCTCCCATCTCCCGCTTTGCCTTTATATTTAGGCATCCTTACAATATGTGTATAGGGAACCTCCAGAAGCAGTGGTTTAATAATTTCGTCTGATGTGCTGTGCGTGCTCTCTGCAGCTGAGGCAGGCTCTCTTACTCCCTCCTGCAGCAGATGGGACATACCTTGGGATGTAGAGCTGGACAGCGGTGTCCCGGAAGCCATAGATGATCCCGTCGGCGACGCAGCGCTCGTCTCGGTCTGCATCTTTGTCTCGGAAGAAACGGCACTGGAAGAGTTCTGTTGCCTGCCTTTGGCACAGTTTCGCAGCCTGTAAGAAGCCACAGGCCCAGGGCCTGGTCAGAGATCCCCTCCACAAGGTTACAGCAGAGAGCGATTCCCACAGCCACTGCTCTCTGCTGTCCTGGGAACACCCAGGATCGTTGCCGGTGTTCTGTCTGCGCACCTCTAGACCTGGGAAGGCCATTTCCAGGAACTTCTCCAGGCCCCATCATCATGCCAAGTCTAAAACTCGAGTTCTTCCATGAGAAGCTTCTCTAACCTTTCCTGCTGTGATGGGCTGTGCAGGAACAACCATGCGAATTTTACAGAGCATGGTCCAACAGCAGTGCTGTATCCTCTCGTTCGCGCTGTCCAGAACCTCAGTGGTGAGGTCTTTCTGTCTCTGTGATGTGAACCTTCCTACCTTGAGGACGTGTAATTTAGGGTGAAGTCCAAGTCCATGCAACTTTCCCCTCTTACATTTGTGAATGTATTGGGAGCATGGGTCAGATCCTTCTGGATCTAACATGATCCTTGCTACTACCATGGCACTAAAGTTGAGTACCCAGCACAGCTCACCAAGAGGCAATGGCTAAGAATTTAAAAACCTCCTACCCTGTGTCGTTCGTTGATATGATCACACAGCTCTTCGAGACTTCGTTCACTTAACAAATTCAGCTCCATTTCCGGTTTGTCTCTTGCGATAGCTGCACTCAGTAATCGATGGACTATGATATCGGCATATCTCCTTATTGGTGAGGTAAAGTGAGTATATTTGTCCAGGCCGAGTGCTGTGAAGAGAAACCAAACGATTGCAGATCAGATTTGGAAACAACTTGCTCCAGGCTATGGCAACCCAGGACCCTTTGTCACTCACCATAATGGTGGAACTCGTGCTCCCTGCAGGAGCCTGTCGAGAAGTAGAGTGCGTTGGACATGGCCAGCGTCGCCATGTTCCGCAGCAGCTTGTTGACTATTGGGTCCGAAACGTCGTGCGCGTTATCCAGGGAAAGCGCCAGGGACCTGTTAGAGCTGACAGAACAGAGGAGCCCGGTTTTGCTCCAGGCACGGACAAGGCAATGTGTTCGGAAAAGCCTCCCGTCCCCTCTAAGTAACTTCCTCTGCCAGCAGGGCAATGTGTTTCATTCACGACCACATCTCAGAAGCAGCTCTTCTCTTCTACTACAGCAGCCTAGAGCTCCAGAAGTAATGCTACACTTGAGTGTCCCCCGAGTTAAGATTGTCCCTGCTGCGGCTGGCACCCCACACGGGTGCTGGTTCGAGTCCTGGCTGCTCTGCTTCTGATCCAGCTCTCCGCTGTGGCCTGGGAAAGCAGTGGAGGATGCCATCCATGAGGCAGACCCAGAGAAAGCTCTTGATTGGCTCAGCTCCAGCCATTGCCACCAATTGGGGAATGAACCAGCAGGGGGAAGACCTCTCTGCCTCTGCCTCTCTAACTCTGCCTTCTAAATTTTTTATCGAATTATTGCCCCAGCACAACACCTCCTAAGATGCACAAACAATCCCGAGTTTGTTAAGTAGATCTGGGAACAGGCATTGAGGCCCAACAGGCTACGCCTCCACTTGATACTGGCATCCCAGACGGCTTGTGATCCAGCTCCCTGCTCATGGCCTGGGGAAAGCACTGGCAGATAGCCCGAGTTCTTTGGTCCCTACCCCCATGTGGGAGACCCAGATAAAGCTCCTGGCTTTGGATCAAGGCCCAGCTGGGGAGGGAACCCACGGGTGAAGAACCCTTGTAGCTCTGCCTGCTAGCTAGTGACTGTACAGCCCAGCCTGGCGCTCCTACCTCGTATCAATGTAGAACCCTCCGGCCTGGGCGCTCTGCTTGAGCTCCGAGAAGAGGTTCTGGCGTGGAGGCGGGTGCCGGCGCAGCAGGGCCTGCCTGGGGAAGCTTTCGTAGATTTTCCTGGCCACCCAGTGGTTGGCGAGTATCATACACTCCGCCACCATCCGATGGACTGTACGTTGCTGCCGGGGGACGAGGTCGAGAATGTTCCTCTCGTCATCGAACAGCACACCGATTTCAATGCCGTCCAGATCTAAGGCACCATCGAGACCTCGCTGCGCCCGGAAGTGGCTGGCTATGTCTGCCAACTTTTCAATCGCCCATGTTAGTTCCTGCAGCCTGTCTTCTTTCTCCTTTTTGTCCATATCTTGGAATTCCTTCATGTCATTTGTGATGCCCAAGTTCCCATCGAGGAGCTCCTGAGCTGCTTCGTAGGAGAGTTGGTATGTGGAATGGATAATTGACCTTCCATACCACACACTCTTAATCTCGTAGGTGGTCCTATGCAGTTCCCAGATGACACTCATAGCGTATCTACAAAAGCAGTAACATCAACAATGTCACTATCCACATCTTCACCCCTTGCAGCAAGAGAACTGAACCTTCAATGTGATTTGACTGAAATGACATTTCTACAGGTTTCTGCTCCAACTAGACAGAAATATGAGGCATACCGCCCCGACACTGGTTCATTCCAGATGCCCACAATAACCACAACTGGGGCAGGTGTAAAGCCAGGGGCTAGGAAATCCCATCAGGTCTCCACCACGGGTGGCAGTGGCCATCTTCTGCTGCATCCCCAGGCTCCTTAGCAGGACCGTGGAATGGAAGTGGAGCAGCCAGGACTGGTGTTGGATGTTGACCCAAGTGCCAGGGCCAGTGCTGTGGCACAGTGGGTCAAAGTACCATGTGGCAGTGTCAAGGATGTAGTTCCAACCCTTCTATCAAGTGGGCAGAGAGAAGCAGACAAGGTATTGTGTGCAAGCCTATGGGAAATGAGGCATCCTGCACTGCTGGTGAGCATGTGCCTGCTGTGATCCCTGAAGGCAATTCGATCCTATTCACACTGACGCATGGGCTCCAGCTCAGATCCCACCTCCTGAGATTCCCCCCTGTCCTTCTGAACATGCAAAATTCAGCGCAGCTTTGCTTGTAATAGGACAACGGGCAAATACCTGACTTTCCAGTTCTTAATGTGGAATTCTCTCCAAGACACATGAACTGCTCCATTTAAAAAAACGCTAGGTGTGTAAGAAAGGAGATCATGTGTGTGCAGTATTGTCTCTAGAAAGGTTAAAGTCCTGGCTGCTCCTCTTTTGATCCAGCTTCCTGCTAATGAGCTTAGCAAAGTAGCAGATCCTGGCCCAAGTGCTTGGGCCCCTGCCATTCACTGTCTAACTCTGCCTTTCAACTAAATCTTCAAAATACAGATAGAGGTACAGATAGAGGGAGAGCAGAGGCAAGCGGTGAGGAGGGACAGGGAGGCTAGGGGAACAAGATCAGGCGTTCGGGTCGGGCACAGACCAGCACAGGGTGGCTGGGGAGGAGAGCACAGTAGAACCAAGGGCTACAGTCGTGAGCTCACCTGTCAACGCCGCGCAGCAAAGAGCACACATTGGAGCTAAGGACGGAGGGCAGCATGTCATAGCGCCGGTCGGGCAGGTAGTACGTTGTGGCCCTGGAAACACATAGGCAGTGAGACTGTCAGCAGACATAGGCCCGCGGGCTGCGGGGTCCCACAGGGAGGAGACAGCCAGAAATCACTGCCCAGAATCCGAGGCCGTTTGCCTCTTCATCAAGTGCTAAAACGATCCCCATGGACCCACTTTGCTCTGACACTGCTCGGGGCACATTCTTCCGGGAAGGCAAACTGACATCAATCTTGCTCGTGGAAGCCAAATTGGAGTGTGATGACCCCATGCGTGACATCAAATAACACATTCCTATGTGACAACTTAGCCCGTGACCCGTTTGTGGGAGACAGGAAAGGCAAGCTGAGCCAGTCACTGAACTCTAGTTGGTGTGTGGGTGTGTGGGGTGGGGGTTCCTGGACGAAACCATCAGCAGGGCACCAACAGATTCATCTGAAAGTCGCAGGCATTCCAAGGCTTGCACACGGCCTTACCTAGCCCTAGCTTCGTTATCCAGGCAAGATTTCGGCTTCACAAAGTGGGTTACATCTGCTATGTGAACGCCCAGCTCCAGGTTGCCGCTGCTCAGAGTGCGCACGGACAGCGCGTCGTCCACATCCTCACACCCTCTTGGGTCAATTGTGAACACGAGATTCGTTTGCCTTAGATCTCTGCGGTCTTGTTCTTCGGGGTCCACGCTCCAAGGCTCCTCTGGGGTGTTCACCGGCAACTCGCCCATCTGCAAGAGAGGCCACCTTCTCAGCCATTTGCCTCCTCTGACCCTCAGGGGCTCAGTTCCATTCTGCGTCATCCTGTGCTGGCCTCCGATGGGTCAGGTGCTGTGCCTCCTGCCCTGGGTGCCCTGGGGGTTTGACGGGAGACCTCCCACCAGCCTTGTAAGCAGACTGGAGCCAGCACGAGTAGCAAATTCTAAGAGCGCATGTACCCCTTTCCACAATGATCCACGTTTCAATGTCTTTGGCCTGTTCTGGTCCAACCATGGGGGACAACATCTAAGGCATTGCATGTATTAAAAAATGATGCCAGGGGGGCTGGCACTGTGGCGCAGCAGGTTCACACCCTGGCCTGAAGTGCCGGCATCCCATATGGGTCTTAGCTGCTCCTCTTCTGATCCAGCTCTCTGCTCTGCTCTGACGGTCTTTGGGCCCCTGCACCCATGTGGGAGACCCGGAAAAAGTTCCTGACTCCTGGCTTTGGATCGGCACAGCTCCAGCCGTTGTGGCTGTCTGGGGAGTGAACCATCGGATGGAAGACCTCGCTCTCTCTGCCTCTCTTCTCTGTGTAACTGACTTTCAAATAATAAATCTTTAATAAAAAGATGCCAGGGATGATTAAAACAGGACCAAAAAGTATGGTCCTTCCTCTCCCTGTCCCTGTCTTGACCTTCAGCTTGCAGTGCAGTGAGTTGAGGCCAACAGGGAAGAGAGAATTCTCGTCCTGTGACCTCTAAACCCACTTTATGGAATCATTTTCTCCAAGAGCTGCCAGACAAGTCAACAAAATAATGGCCAGGAACTACTGTAAAACATGAACATTTAACGACGTAAAGCATTCTCAAATATTTGACGAGGATAGCTCTGGTTCTGCCAAAGCGCTCATACTCCTAATGGCGGTGCAAGCTGGGAAACAGTCTGCCAACAAGTAACAAAGCTACTTCAATGTCCCCCTTGACTTGGAAAAGGTAATCCTTAATGTGAGATTACCAAGGGAAGGATTGACCACATTAAAAAAGTAATGTTGCTGTATATGTGAAGTAGCTTTTTTATAATACTGAATAGAAATAACAGGCCAACAGCCAAATGGCTGAGCACACAGGGGCACATCAATATACAGTAGTTTACCATTAACTGTTAAAACCACATAGGCTCTGCCAACATGTAATAATTAAGCAAAAGAAACCTATCAGCGAATAGCACATTCAAGAGAATAGCTATTATCTGTTTCTAATGACGTGGAAGTGATGGAAAAGCCAATGTGTTGTTTTTGTGGGCTTTCCGTTTTCTGGAAAGTCTAGGAAAGCTGCGTCACGAGCATTGCACTCAGACCTAAGGCTCAGACGTACAGGCATCCTGGACTCTGCTCCCTGTTGCTGGCGTTGAATGATGGGTAGAGACGGAGCTCTGCTGGGGATACAACCAGCTCTCCTCGACTTGCCGGATGGACCTATCCTGACCAGGAGACACCGACCTGCCACTTTGAAACATAGTTGTAGGATCTACAGATTTGAGAGCTCCACTGGAAACTGACTTGGGTCTGGTTGAGGGTTATCTGTGGCTTCCCAGCGAGTCGCTGGAGTCTAGAGATCTTTCCCTGTGTGCATAACGTGTCTGCCATTAGACCAGAGGCCTCCGGGAATCTGACCTGGGCTTCAGAGAAGGGCCGCTCGGAGATGTCGTGCTCCACGAGCAGAGACTTCATTTCCCCTTCCAGGTCTCTACTTGTTCCCAGTGTTCCCACGACGTGTCCGTCCGGATACCTCGAACCCAGGTCCCAGGAATCAATGTGGACGATTGCTTTGCAACACTGCAGGAGAAGGTACATAAAGCATTAGCCTCGCCTCCAGGGTTCTGTGGGTTATTGAAAGCATTCGCTAACGAGAGGTTCGAGACAGTTCTATAGAGGGTGGCCAGTCTGCAGGCTGGCGTGTTTGATTCTGGGACTTGCCAGGTGGTATGGAATGGCCTGGCCCAGTGCTTTTGCAGTGGGAGGCCTTTCTTCGGCATCAAATAAGGAGGCTGGAATGTGCCACCTGTGAACAGCCAGCTGGCTCACACTTGCAACACAAGCCGGGAACCCAATGGTGCAGGGTTCAGGGTAAGTTCCGGAACCTAGGTCTCAGATTGTAGGAGGTACTTCGAAGTCCGGGTATCAGTGTCAACAGGACCCTCACTGTCTAGCAGTTTCAGCAAGCCATTGAAACAGGCCCCTGGGAGCCTGTCACAAGGCTTAGGGTGTCTGAGGGACAATGACCAGGCTAGTGGGCTGCATAGCTGGAGGCAGGTGATGCTGGACAGTGCCTAGTCTCTTGGCGACAACATGTCTTCCCTCCCACCTATATTCCTTCACGGATAATCGATTCTTTGTAGAGCTTCTACATCATCCCTACGAGGCACAGGGCTTGTATTTCTACCTTGCTTGCTGGAAGAAAGCGCATTCCTGTTGGCCAAGTGCAGCTGTTGGAAGCTTCTCCATTGGTCAGCAGGACAATGTATTCTCTCTGGCTGTCCTACAGAGCGCTTTCTAGGACGTGCTCAAGCCTTCATTTGTTAGCCTTAGACCACTTACTAGATGGCACCTATGTATTTAGGATTTAACAGCACCTTGGAATGCCAGATGCCACCCACAATTTATTTGCAAAGGAATTAACAGTGCTTTCTGGCACTGATCCAAAAGCTGGCCAAGACAGAAGCAGGGCAGCCATGGTGCAGTGTCCTTTACCTGGTACTTTTCAGCCTGTTTCCTGTGAATTTGAATTCTGGGGATCCTACAGTCCCATGGCACAGCAACGTATTTCTTCGTTTTCCTGCTGTAATACTGTATATCCTCCTTTGATGGAAAGGTTACTATATAATCGCGCTTGTGTTTCTGAGTAATGCCCACCACATGTCCTGTGGAAAACAAATCACAAGGGTTAGCCAGCTAGCCGTCATCTAACTGTCCCTGTCCCACTTTTCCAAGCACTTAATTCAAGGGAATCTTTGAAGATTTGCCTTCTTAGCCATTTTAAACATGTAGACTTTCTAGAGATGCCCGATTTTTTTTTTTTTTTTTTAAACATGGATAATCTTTTGGTAGCTTTTTTCTATGGGTTCGGAGGTGACATTTGGAATCCTGCTTTTTCTTTTGCCATTACCTCATTGATTTTGGGTTTCAGTATCTTGGAAAATCAAATCATTCTCACCTTTGTTTTATTAAGGAAATAAACTTGTTGGGGCCAGCACTGTGGTATAGCTGGGTGAAGCCACGGCCTGCCAAGCAGGCATCCCACGTGGTTGCCTGTTCATGCCCTGGCTGCTGATTCAGCTCCCTGCTAACGGTCCAGGAAAAGCAGCAGAGGATGACCCAAGTGTTTGGGCCCCTGCAACCCCTGTAAGAGACCTTGATGGAGTTCTTGGCATACAAAAACTATTACTTTTCATTGCAAAATAATCAATTACCTATTTAAATATGCTTATTCTATTGAGAGGCAGAGAGAATGAGTTCACATCCACCTGCGAGTTCACTCCCTAAATACCCACAAGGCTAGGAACAAGGCTAGAGGCTACATCAAGGAGCCAGAATCTCACTCCAGGTCTCCTATGCGGGTGGCAGGAACCCTACCTGGGCCATCACCACTGCCTCCCAAGTATTAGAAGGGAGCTGGAATCTGAGCCTATATTGACCCCAGGTATTGCAGTGTGGTATGCAAAAGGGCTGGAGGTGGCAGCTGCTTTGAATAATGACAGAGCACAGGCTGGAATGCAATGAGAACTTGTTTGGGGAAAGCGGTAACCATGTGTCCCATGCTGGTTACCTCGATGCAGCCATTCTGCAGGATGTCCATACATCACAACTGGTCTGCCACTTTCAATGAAATTGCCCTATTCCTGGATTGCTGAGAAATACCCAATTCTGGAAGAAGGCTGGATGCCAGGGTGGCATCCGCTGGCTCACCTGTGGGCATATACTCGCCGGCCTCGCGACCCGTGGCCGTTCTCCTCTTCCAGAGTGTTTCAGGGAACAGCTTCACGGCTACCCGGTCTCCGTGGAGCGCGCGGTTCCGGGGATTCATCCCGTTGATTAGGATTTCATAATCTAGTGTTTGGGGCAGCAGAGAAATCACGACGTCAAGGGGGCTTCCGCTCCAGGGAGGCCCGAGTCCTCCTGTTCACCCCCTTGCCCTCCGAAGGCAGAGCCACACTTGTGTGCTTCTGCAGGCTGGGGCTGGAGGCCCTGTGCACACGCTCTCCCCAGGGCCGCCTCCTGTCCCTCTTGCTCCTCTTCCCACCCATTCCTGCTCATGCCCTATCCAGGCTTTTCCTTTCTCCACCCAGAGGTCAGTATGAACCAAGACTACACTCCATCTCAGGACAGCTCATTTACCTGGCTTTCTCCCCCCATTTGCATTCCTTTCGAAAGCCCAGGGAGCCGACAGACCACACTGAGGCAGGACAGAGCAATGTTTTTAAACCACAGCCACAGAGCCTTGGATCCAAGCCCAGCTTACTGGTTCTGAGACCTTAAGTTTATAAAAATGAAGTGAAAATGTAGGGAACTCTTCTCCACACCCCCTCACTGCTACCATGAGATTGGGGTGTCAGTAACACCTTTGCTTCCTTGTTGTGTGCTATCAAGTCAGGTGGAAATGTAGGTGAGGCTTATATACTGTACCTTCTTCACTCTGCTCTGTGTCCTGCACGCGGACAAATGCTTCCGCTTTTGTTTGTCTATTCACACACAATATTCCCTAAAACCAGAAAAAAAATCAATGTGGTCAACAGTTTTTCTGCCCATTTTCCTTCCAAGTGCTATGAACAACAGTCGTCACTAACACCTATCCACGTGGTCAGGAGCCCTGAACAAATCTTATCTCGAAGCCAGTGACAGGAGGCATGTACAAAACTGCTTCGGTCTCTGGTCTTGAGGCTCAGGACACCACAACGGAACGGCATCATTCCAGAGTGGCCGCCAACTGGACAGCCAACATCGAGGGACACGGGCCCAAGGCTGTGTGCACGTCCACTGTCCTGGCTTGCCTGTTCCCATCTGGTTTGCAGCCTCAGGCCGCCAGGAGGGGAAGGAAACAGCTGTTGCCTCTTCATGGCAGCCCTCACCTCCACGTAGCGGCCAGACTGTAGCCCAGCTTCTAGAACGTCCGGGGGGAGATAGTGGTTGTAATTAAGTCCTGAGGCTTCCAAGCGCTCCAGCTTTTCTTCATACAGGGCTTCATCAGTGAAGTCACAGGAGCTGTGGGCAGCCTCCAGATCCGAATAGAACTTTTTCAAATACTCCTGTGTCGTACAAAGGCATGGAGAAACAGGATCAGAACAGGACTGTGTGGTGGCACTATCCAAGCCCCGGCTGGCACTGCCGTCTGCACGGTGAGGACTGACACCAGCAGTCCCCTCCTGAGCCTCCTGCTGCCACTGAGTGGTTTTCTCCCTTCCTGTTAAAGCCCGAGACTCAGAGGAAGCCCAGGGGGTAGGGACCCGGACTTGGCACCTTGAAGGTGCCCAGGGGGTAGGGACCAGGACTTGGCACCTTGAAGTCTTTCCGATTGCACTTTGTATGGACCTCATGGCTACACACAATGGCCTACAGAGAAGGCAGAGGCAAAAGCTCCTCTTTATATGCTGTGTTAAAGATTGAGGGGCCGGCACCGTGGCTCACTTTGTTAATCCTCTGCCTGCAGCGCCAGCATCCCCTATGGGTGCCAGGTTCTAGTCCCGGTTGCTTCTCTTCCAGTCCAGCTCTCTGCTGTGACCCGGGAGTGCAGTGGAGGATGGCCCAAGTGACTGGGCACCTGCGCATGGGAGACCAGGGGGAAGCACCTGGCTCCTGGCTTCGGATCAGTGCAGCGCTGGCCATAGCGGCCATTTGGGGGGTGAACCAACGGAAGGAAGACCGGTCTCCCTCTAACTCCACCTGTCTAATAATGAAAAAGATTGGAAAGGCAGGGTGACAGGAGCACGCAGAGATCTTGCATCCTCTGGTTCACTTCCCAAATGACCACAGCCAGGGCAGGGCCAGGCCGAATCCAAGAGCCACGAAGAGCAGCCAGGCATTTCCATGTGGGATGCCAGCCCTGCAAGTGGTGGCTTGATCCTCTCCTGGAGTCTTAGCTCACGTCTGTATTGGAATTGAACAGCAAATAGGTTGTCCTCAGTGTCAACACCAGCATTTCCCCCATTCATTTCCGGATCCTGTGGTAACTGCTGTTCTTCCTTTGGTCCTTTCAGAAGTTTTGTCTATGCTCACTTCAGTGCCTCCATGCTATGGTCACCGGCCACTTATCAGCACCAAACTTGTCATTATGGGCCAGCTTGTCTCAGTGCTTCTCCATCTCCAAAGATGCTGGCCTTCCCTTTCATCCAAACTCAACTCTGTTTTCCTGCTCTCACTCACCTTGAGGGGGGCACAGTTGGAGATGCTACACACAATGAGAAGTGTTCTAGACTGCTGGACTACAAAGAAAACTAATTCTCACAAAAAGCAAGGAAATGTAATACTTTTGACTCGACTGTCCTCTGCAGGACAAGACATGATATACTGCCACAGAAAAACACCAGTGACACTGCTATTCATATCCAGCACCCCTGGAAGTCTCTGGCATGCCAGAACACTTCTTTAGAGCAAGGCCACGAAAATCCCATTGGCAAATCTTTAGGAATACATGCTCCTGGGAACCCTCAGAGAACCTACAATTCAGAGTCCAGCTAGGGTTTCTGTAAATCCACAGCGATCGGAGAGTCTCATTAAGTTTCTACCTAGCAGGATGGAACTGCTTCAAGCTCTACTTTCTCTTTTCTGGGTTGCCAACGGGATCTAGACTCCGAGGAGCAACACTGGAAGTGAACACACAGCCATGTACACCACAGCCGGAAATACCTTGAACGTCATGACAGATACTCCTTCGCTCTTCACTTTGAATCTCTTTATGGAATCTTCGTCTGCCACGATGACGATGGGCATCTTCTCCCCGCAGTGCTTATAATACCACAAAGCCGCGGCGTAGATCATCCTGGAACAAAGCACACAGGAGCCCTCACACTGCCAGAATTTCACCGATCTGCCGTCCTCTGGTCTCTTGAGACCATTCGTGCACTCCTCATCCCAAAAAGCTTTGGGCTTCTATTATTGCTAAGCCCCGGGTTCTGAGACACACACAGAGGAACCAGAATTTGCATTTCTTCCTTGAGCACCCTGTCTGTCATATTTTAGCACCTTTTAACTGGAGGGCTCGCACACAGCACCCCACACGATGCCTGGGGAAGCCCACAAGATTTACAGGTGAATCTTTGGCTAACAAGACAAGGCTGCCAACAGCTGAAGACCAGGATGCAGTCTGAAACGGAACCATCTAAAATGCCCAGAAATCGGCTGCAAAGTACTTGAACTTGAACACAGTTCTCAGACCCAGGCTGTGCTTCCAAGACTGGGTTGTAAGAGAGAGCCCAACGTGGATAAGCACTTCTGTGGTCCTCAGGGGTCCCTGTTGAGAGAAATGCTTTTTCCTCTCAGGTCTTGTCCCCTGAGAAAACCTGGGGCTGCAACAGCACCCAGTATGGATCCATTCCTAGGTGCCTTTGCAGAACGGACGTGTTTAAGAGCTAGAGCAGATCAGTCGTGCAAGGAAAAGATGACATGTTCTATACGGTAAGGTTTTTTTTTTTTTTTTTTTTTTTTTTTTTTTTTTTTTTTTTTGGTGTGCCTAGCACCTGTACCCTGGGCTCACCTTGATGAGGGGCCACTAGACAGAGTCCACACCGCTTAGGAATGTCCCAGCTTTTGGGAGCAGCGAGCCCAATGCCTCTGCACCGGGGATGACTTCGGAGGCACATTCTGCATGGCATCTCAGGCCACTCCGCAGTGGCAGCTGGGCCTCGTGTCACTCAGCTGGCCATCGTGTCCTAGCGCCATCTCTGGGTATAGCTCCCACCCAGACACTGCCTATCGAAGCGCTTGCGCTGGGCTCTGCTGCTTAGGATGGATCTCAATGAAGCCACCGCACTTTCTCCAAGAGCTTTCAGAATTGTCATCTAGCAGTTTCAGTTCAGTGGGTCTAGCTGGGACTTTAGAACTCATACCCAACACAATGAGATTATCTTATTGGCTTCAAAGCAGGGCCCCTTGTCCCCACACCCATGCCCCAAACATTGCATTATCCTGCAGTTAGGATCTGGGGCAAACTTCCACTGGCTACCTAGTAGATCTTCCTCATCCCGATTTCTAAAATATTTCAATTACATATTCAAATGACATATCTAAACTACCAACATCACGTGCTTTTAGTATCATGGTTCCCCTAAAAAACTCCTGGTCTGTTTTAGATCAGCTTCCAATGAGGCAGCAAGAGATGCCCACATGAAAACCACAGCAGATGACCATACCTTTTCGCCCAATCTTTCTTCAACATTTGCTTTCCCCAAGCGTGGTAGCATGAAGCATGGTACTCGTTTGCGAAGAGTACACACTCGTGGCTCGGGTCCTTGAGGAGGTTCCGCAGCTTGTTATAGTACCTGTGCCACGGGGGAGACAAGTCAACGCACAGCAGGCACACATCTCCATCTTGCCAACCCAAGCCGAGCAGAAGCCGGGTGGTAGCTTTTGTATGATTTTTCTGCCCAGCTCCACCTGTCCCTTCCAGCAGAGTATAGCCACTTGTATTTTTGTACCTTGGGAAGCATTAACAATTTACTTCTTGCTGGCAGCCCTAGGAAAGGAGAGAATCCCAGCCACACTGGCCTGTGCCATAAATCAATGATGAAGTCTCACAGGGCCAGTTTCTAAGAAGGTGCTTTTTAATCGTTAAGGTTATATAGTATCACAGAAAACATTTGCCTATTTTAAAGGGATCAAGGGGTTAGTGCTGTGGTACATGTCCATCTTTGAGAGCTGCTTCAAGACCCGACTGTTCTGCCCCAATCCAGTTCCCTGCTTATGCGGCTTGGGAGGAAGCCAAGTGATGGCTCAAGTCCCTGGGTGCTTTCCACCCCTGTGGGAGACATGGAGCTCCAGCTCTGTCACTTTCAAATAAAGACATCTTAGTACACAGCAGGTGAAGGCAGTTAGTGCTTGGTGGGTACCTGACATCTTCAGAGCCCAGCCATGCTTTGGCTTCACACCTTCCCGTTAGACCCCAGGCATCTCAAGTTCAGCCCTCCGGAAACTGATGCATCAAAGCTTACCCGGGTACCACAGAGCCACCACCACCCTGCCTGACACTTAGCCAAACACACAACAAAAAACAAAACAGGTTCACTCCCATACATGCAGGCTTCTTGCATCAGCTACCTATCAGCCAGGCAAAACAGATTAATAAATGGCCTGGCACAGTAACAGGACAAGCAGGAAACAGCAAGTCCCTCTGTGGGCGACAGGTGTGGGCTCTCGGTTGTAACTGAAGAGTGCAGCCACCCTAGCTGTATTTTCTAGTCAGATCAGTGTGCTTGATGGAGCTCAATAACCTGCATGCATGGCAGGTTAGGAGCGTCCCAGCACCTTGAACAGGTCTCCCCAGAACCCAGCAATAGCTTCAGACGGCGGAGTACAAAAAAATTGTATTCGGGCCCAATCACATGCCACGTCTTTTTTAAAAAGGCAGGAGACAAAATGATCTGTCATCTACCAGTTTACTCCCTAAATGGTCAAAATGGCCAGGCCTTGCTCAGGCCAAAGCAGTTTCAGCTGGATCTGCCATCCGGGTGCACGGGCCCCCTCCTGCAGCCTCCCAGGGCTCAAATCAGCAGGAGCCAGACTCAAACCAAGCACTCTGATATGTGAGAACATCCCAAGCAGCAAACACCTGCCCCAACCTTGCTCCTCTCATCTCATCCCTGGAAGTCAACAGGTTTGTAGTAAGAGGGACTAAGACTGTGTGCCCCAAGGCCTCGGAACAGGAGCTCAAGAGGTGCTTACTATGTGCTAAGCCCAGGGTGTCACCTGGAAGCCGCTTTCCTAACTGCTCCTCCCTGGTTTTCACATTCAGTATAAGGGAGACAGGACTAAGCAGTGGAAAAACCAATCCTTTTTCATCAAGTTCACTCATTTGGAAATGTTCAAGAGAAAAGACATTTAAATACCCATGCTTTGCCTGTGAATGTCACAGGAATTGGCTTCGAAAGCAATCCTTAATATTAAAAATATTTTAGAAAACAGGTTGAAAAGGCTCGCAGTGTGTTAGCAATGGGAATAGAACAGCACATTGATTTTAGTAGCAGAAATATGACGCCTGGAGCAGCATTTAAACCTGGATATGAGAAAATATCTATATCTTTGTGTCTGAAGAAAGTCAACTTCACACTCATTTTAAAATATTCTATCTGGCAAAGCCTGTAATCAATCCAGCTAATGCATACTTTTAACAAACTGACCATTATCTTAAGGATCCTTCTCATTTCCACACAGTACAAACATACCTCCACCCTCTTTCCGAACGCAGAGCGTCAGTCACCGTCTGCAACCAAATGACTCCCTTCAATTCGGGCATTTCCAAGATGTCAAAGTAATGGAAAACGGAGCTGTCTGGGACCATGTAATGGGTCACCCCCGCAGGTAAGAGTTTGCCCACTGAAACACAAAGCACAAGAGAGCAGAGCATTTAACCCTCGCTCCTCCCCAGGGGCAAGACAACTTCCGAGAACTGTGTAGATAACGGGACAGGCCGGGGGTCAGCAAACTGGGCCGCTTCATCGTGTCTCGAAGCTGCCAGAAATGTGGGCTCCGCGGGGTGGGCGGCTGTCCACGTCCGAGCGTGCACACCTGCGGACGCCCCGCAAGCTCAGCTCGGAGGGAAGCCCAGGGCCGGCAGGGCGGGCTGCCCGGTGCAAGCCACGAGCCGCGCAGCGCTGTCCGCCCTGGCCCGAGCTGCGTGGAGGGGCCCCGGCTGCGCCCCCCGTGCCCTGCGGGGCGGGGACCGGCGTCGCCGCGGAGAGCCCCGGAGGGGAAGGACTGGCGTGCACGGCTCCACACCAGCTGCCCGGCACGCGCGCCCGGCCGGGAGGCGGCCTCCCCCCACAGCCGAGTGGGCGGCGCCAGCCTCTGCCGCGCCCCGGCGCGCGCCGGAGCCCGCAGGCCGCCTCAGCCCGTGCGCGGGGCTGGCCGCTCCGGCCCTGGCCGCCGCAGGCCCGCGCCGCCCGCCCCGAGCCCCGGCCGACGAGCGCGCGCCTGGCTCGCAGCGCCGAGCGGTCCGGAGCGCCCGAGCCCGCGCCGCTCCCGCCTCGGAGCCGCGGCCGCGCCTCTCCCGCCGCCCGCCCCGCGCCGCGCGGCCTCCCGGCGCCGCCCGCCCGCCCGGCCCCGCAGCGTCTCTGACCGTTGCGGCAGCGCTCGGGCTGGGAGCACAGCGCGCTGCTGCAGGGCACGCAGGGCCGCAGGTAGTGTTCTCTCACGACCCGCAGCGGCCAGCGGTAGACGGCGTTCACGGTGACCAGCCGCTCCGTCTTCTCCAGCATGTTGCTCTCGCCCGCTCTCCAGCAGTCCGACGAGCTGGACCCCGAGCCCGCCGTCCCGGCCTCTCCGGAGTGGGTGAGCCGCGGCCGTCTTCCAGCCTCTGTGCTGCTCATCTTGCTGCTGCTGTGGGATCTCGGAGCTCGGGAAGCAAAGTTGTCCAAAAGTTGTCCAGAAGTGATGGAGTAGGTGGAGGGCAGCGCGTTTATAAACGCTTGGGTTGAAAGGGTTAGGGCGACCAGATGGGATTAGCCCGCCTTTGGGATTCTTCACACCCATGGGTGTGGATGGGGCTGCTAAAAACGCTGAGTTTCGGGGAATAAGTCAGCAGCCCTCCCAGCCCAACGTTGTCCCCTTAAAAAAGGCCGTCTCTGGTCTGACGTGCATGTGTCTTATACTGGCAGAAATTCAAGCCATGTGGGTAAAATGGGTAGCAATCCCGAACTTGGAGGCACCGCTGGGCCCTAATTAAACAGCCTTTGCAGCCCCTGGCCGAGCAGTGCTTAGAACTGCCAGGGCCGGGCACCTGGGGCAGGTTTCCAATCTGAGAACTGCAGCCCCTCCTGAGCTGACACACCCTAGGTGGAGAGGGGGCCCAGTTTGCCTCCAGGTACTCAACCACAGCCTTGGGAAAGCAGCTTGGCCTGCATGGGTCCCTTTTGATCTCACTCCAGGTGGAAGGCGTGGGGCGTTACTATGACCATTTTATAGACTATGATGGGGGTGAAGGCCAGGCTCCCCGGTTATTAGCTGGGGCAATCACCAGGGAATCAGGACAGCTCTACAGGTGATGGCCATGTGTTCAGAGGAATGAAACAGGAGCTTCACCTGGGGAGGTGACTAGAGGGCACCCGGTGAAGGTGAGTGACAGCAGCTCAACCAGGGGCTGGGACACGTGGCTGGCCCCCTCCCCCACCCGGATGCTGCAGTGGGCAGGCCTAGGGGTGCCCACTCACCCACCCACTCAGGGTAGCAAGCTACTTTGGAAGTGTCAGATGGTGTGGACAAGATCCAACATGGAGCCTCATCAAAGAGGCAGACTGCGCAGAGCCGGCCAGCAGGCCAGAGCACAGGAAAGCCCAGAAGGCGACCAGCACTGCCAGAGGCCCCTTCTCCCTCAGGAGGTCCATGCTGGAGACCCCAGAGGGCGGGGTGTGGCCACAGTTGTCCCCCATGTAAAAATGCTTCTGGATTCCACGGGAAGCCTGTGCTTGGGCTGTTTGTGAGTGTAGCTGGCGGCTCCTCGTTTTTGGGTAATGGCGTCTGGTTGGTGGCCGCGGCCCCCAGACTGGGATGTACGGTGCTCCCGGTGCAGGCAGGGGGGCTGAGCCCAAGCCGTGGCCAGTGCAGTAGCGGTCGGATTGACCATTGCTGCTGCAGGATTTGCAGGCCGTTATGTGTTGCAAGCTATGAAGCGTATGGAGCCAGGTCTTCAAAGTCTACCGAAATCGGCCTTCAGTGGCGGCGATTACAGAGGGGGGTTTGAACCCAAAACGACAAAACGAGCAGCCCTAATACCAGGTGTAAGCCGTACTGCCAACAAAGGAAAAATAAGAGATGCACATCGAGGAATTATGCTTTTAAATCACCCAGACAAGGGAGGATCTCCTAATATAGCAGCCAAAATCAGGGAAGCTAAAGATTTACTAGAAGGTCAAGCTAAAAAATGAAGTAACTACATGAATTTTCAGTTCATGTTAGCATGGGTATATGAGTACCAACTTTTTATAATAAAACACCTCAGGTACAGTTTTTAAAAATGATTTAGAACAAACTAAAAAAAAAAAAGCTTCTGACAGCTCCCTGCTAAAACAGCAGAGGATGGCCCGAGTCCTTGGGCCCCTGCACCCGCGTGGGAGACCTCGAAGAAGCTCCTGGCTTTGGATTGGCGGAGCTCCGGCCAGCCATTGAGGCCATTAGGGGAGTGAACCAGCAGATGGAAGACCTCTCTCTCTGTAACTCTGCCTTTCATATAAAATGTATAAAATAAATGTTGGACAGGGCGTGTGTTTGGAGCAGAGGTTGTCACTTGGGACTCCTGTGTCCCATATGGAGAGCCTGGGGTTGAGCGTCACCTCTGCTTCCAGGCGGCTTCCTGCTGATGTGCACCCTGGAGGCAGCAGATGACGGCTCACTTATTTGGGTTCCATGTGAGAGATCTGGATGGGGTTCCTGGCTGTGGCTCCTGGCCTTAGCCTGGCCCAGCTCTGGAGGTTGTGGGCATTTGGAGAATGAGCCCTTGGATAGAAGTTTCTCTCTCTCTCAGGTAGCTAGGTAGACATTAGCCTGTGTGTGTAAGAGGGGCCAAAGAAAATGGGAATTTATTTTTTGTGGAGTTGAATGAAGGAAGAAATGTAGAAGCAAGCCTTGGAAGCAGCTCAGCATTTGCCCATCCAAAGTCTTACCCTTGTTCCTTAACCTTGGATGGTCTTCTCCCTAGCCCAGCCTGCCTGCACCAAGAGGGCTGGTAGGTCCATCAACACTGTGCTGAGGAAGTTTGGGGAGGAATTTTAAGAGTTCCGTGCCCAGGAAGCCCTCCAGCCCGCAATATCCCCGAATTGGTGGGCCATACCCAACTTCTGTAAAACCTTCGGTCTGGATGCAGACTGGGCTCTCAGTCCTTTCCTGACACGGCCACCTGGCTTATCAGGTGTTGTTCCTCTTCTTTAAACTCTGCTGCCTCACTTAACCACTGCTTGCTCACATCTGAATGCCTTCTTCTGCGGAGACAAGACCCTCTGAGCCGTTTCTGGCAACAAGCTGAATGGTCTTTTTAAAATGTTTAAATTTATTTGATTTTGAAAGGCAGAGGGAGACAAATAGAGAGCGCTCATTTACTGGTTCACTTCCCTGACACCTGCAACAGCGAGGGCAGGGCTGGGCCAGGCCGAAGCTAGGAGTCAGGAACTCCATTTGAGTCTCCCATGGGGGTGGAAGGACCCAAGTACTTGAGCCATCATCTGGTGTCTCCCAGGGTATGCTTAGCAGGAATTGGAATGTAGGCCCTTTGTTATAAGAGGCAGGCGTCCCAAGGGGCAGCTTAGTTACTGTGCCATACCCCCCCCAATGATTTCTCAAAGGGTAAGATTGGAATTTTAGCCAAAAGTTGATTTTTTATCAATACTTTAAGTAATCCAAAGCCTTTGCTTGCATTGTGACAATAATGTGCGAATCACATTAAAAAAAAGAGTTATTTAGCTATTTGAAAGGCAGAATTAGAGAGGCAGAAATATCTATGCACTGGTGCACTCCCCAAATGGCCAGAATGGCCAGAGTTGGGGTGATCCAAAGCCAGGAGCTGGGTCCGGTTCTCCCACATGGGTGCAGGGGCCTAAGCACTTGGGACATCTTCTACTTTCTATTTTCCAGGCCATAGCAGAGACCTGGATCGGAAGTGGAGCAGTCTGGCCTCAAACTGGGGCCCATATTGGATGCCAGCACTGTAAGCGGCAGCTTTACCCGCTTTGCCAAAATGCCGGGCCTGCAAATCGCATTTCTAAAAGCATGACCCCTTAGTTTTGTTTTGTTTCGTTCAGATTCACTTATTGATTTGAAAGGCAGAGTTACAGAGAAGGAGAAGCAGAGAGAGAGAGAGCGCGCTATCTTCCATCCACTGGTTCACTCCCCAGGTATCCACAACAGCCAGGGCTGGGTCAGGCCAAAGCCAGGAGCTTCATGCAGGTCTCCCACATGGGTTCAGGACCCCATGTACGTGGGCCATCTTACTATGCTATCCTAGGCCACTAATAAGAAGCTGGATGAGAAACGAAGTTGCTGAGACTCAAACTGCCGCCCCCATGGGATGCTGATGTTACAGCATTAACCCGTTTTGCCATGATGCTGGCCTCCACCCCCTGGTTCTTAGCATGAATGATCTAGAATGGATCAGAATGACTTCTTTGTAGGATGGTTGGTCATGTTAAGGTAGCTAGACAGACATTAATGTATATGTGTTAGAGGGGTAAAGACGATGGGGATTTTTAAGAAAATGGGGAATTTCTGTTGGGTAGCATGAGGAAGAATGTAGAAGCAAGTGGCCAGCAATGATGTATTTGCAACCTTGTGCTGGTTCAGTGAGCTTGTTGGGTGGGTTCCAGCCCCTCCCTGAGGAATCTCCCCCTCCCTACTCCAGTCCTAGTCTGCCAGGAGAGAATGAGAGCAGTGATAAGTCCTGAGCGACCTTGCCCTGAGGAATATTGTGTGGCTAGCCACCTTTAATCCTTTCTCCTGCCTTGTCTGGGGGCAGCCAAGGCCTCTGCCAGAGGCTTTTAACCTAGGTGATGTGGGCTGGGGAGTATTGGTTTCTATTCCGGGCTCTTGTCCCTTACCCAGAGGAGCATTCTAAGTGCAGACCCTTGTAAGGTGCGCAAACTAATAACAGATTTTATTCAAAAGGCACGAAAAGTGAACAGGTACACACATGAGCGTGGGTCGGCCCACACAGAGAAATGCCCATCAAGGAGGAGAGGCGGAGGACGCGCGGGCACCCACACAGCACTTGCAGCCACCTCCGCAGGACAGAGCAGATGCGTCCCAGGACAGAGGGTGTTTTGATTGGCCAGTAGGAGGATGGACTTACACTCGGGGGTTCTTTAAGGCTGCCAGCTCAGCAGCCCTAGACTAACACGTTGCTGCTCCCACATCATCATCACCCTGGCCTTTCCCCGGTCTTTTAGCCAAAGTCTCTTGGCCACACTTGTGCAGACACACACCTGCCCACGCCCCACGGCCAGTCCCATCACGAGTATCTTTCAAGAGACCAGGGCCAGCTGGCTCACTCTGCCCACGCTGGCCCTCTCGGGCCTCCCCGATGGCCTGACCTGCCCAGGGTCTGCCCTCTCCCCCTTCTCCCTCATCTGTGTCGGCATGGCGGGGGATGTCCTGTCTGTCTAGCAGTCCAGGCCCCGAGTTTCAGCCAGCCCTCAGAGCTTTGCTTCTCACTTCCCTACTGCAGGATGCCATGGGCCTCTCCCTCTGCCTCTCCCACCGTTTTGTAAGCAGTACTGGCAAGCACTGGTCTCGATGGTTTCTCTTAAACTGCTATGAAAATGAAAATGTGTTTGAAAGGCAGAGTTGCAGAGAGAAGGGGGAGAGCGCTTCCATGTGCTGGTTCATTCTCCAAATGGCTTCAATGGCCAGGGCTGTGCCAGGCTGAAGCCAGGAGCCTGGAACTCCATCCGGGTCTGCTGTGCGGGTGGCAGGGGTCCAAGCTCTTGGCCCAGCTGATACTGCTTTTCCAGGTACATTATCAGGGTGTTGGATTAGAAACAGAGCAGCCAGGTTGTGAACCAGTGCTGGTATGGAATACCCACATTGCAGGTGGTGCCTTACCCCACTGTGCCACAACGCCTGCTCCCAAAACTGTTTTTACCACTAACAAGACCGCTTGCTGGGCCAAGTTTTCCAGCACTTTAAGCATCCTCCTAGGTTAGCAGTGGCGGGCCTCCTGTCCCAAAGCGTCCACATTTTCTTGCTTATTAAGTTCTGAGTTTCTCTGATTGCCTATTTCAGATCCCTGTGTTCCGTGGTTGTAGACAATATGTGCCTGTTAAAGAGCTTGCCCATCGCCGCTGCCACTCATTATAGGTCCCCACACCGGACAGGACAAAATGCTCTGTGTGTTCTTTCTAAAAGTCTATATAGATTGCTGAGTTGTTACTGTGGCTGGCTGATCTTTTAAAGATGATTTATTTATTTAAAAGAGTTACAGAGGGAGCAGTGCTGTAGCATAACATCCCATATGGGTTCTGGTCCCAGTGCCGGCTGCTCCATTTCCAATCCAGCTCCCTGCTAATGGCCTGGGAAAGCAACAGAAGGTGGCCTGAGTGTTTGGGCCCCTGCATCCACGTGGGAGACCCACATGAAACTCCTGGATTCTGGCTTCGGCCTGGTCCAGCCCCAGCCCTCTCAGTTGCAGCTATTTGGCAAGTGAACCGGTGGGTGAAAGATCTCTTTCTCTCCTTCTCTCTCTGTAACTTTGTCTTTCCATTAAATAAATAAATAAATAAATAAATAAATAAATAAATAAAAAGGCAGAGTTACAGAGAGAGAAGGAGAGAGAGAAATCTTCCATCTGCTGCTTTACTCCCCAGATGGTCACAACAGCTGGGGCTGGGCCAGGCCAAAGCCAGGAGCCTGGAACCTCATCCAGGTCTCTCATGTGGGTGGCAGGGGTCCAAGTACTTGTGCCATCTTTCCCTGCTTTCCCAGGGAGCTGGATCAGAAATGGAGCAGCCGGGACTCAGACTGGCGCTCATATGAGATGTCAGCATCACAAGCAGCAGCTTACTGTGCCGTAATGCTGGTCCCAATGACCATCTTTTTCTTTTCTTTTTTTTTTTTTCAGTAAAATTTTGTCTTTTATTGTACAATATGCAATACTAAATGAAGACTTAGATTACACAGATATTAGTAGATGTTCACGACATTAATGAACAGATGATTTCCTTGTATTTTTTAAAAAAGCTAATGCCAATGACCATCTTTTTCTTTCTTTAATTTAGATTTATTTATTTATTTGAAAGGTAGAGAATTAAAAAAAAAGAGCGAGAGAAAAATCTTCCATCTGCCGGTTCACTCCCCAAATGGCTGCAACGACTGGAGTTGGCCGATGCTAAGCCAGGCGCTTCCTCCAGGTCTCCCATGTGGGTGCAGGGCCCCAAGGACTTGGGCCATCCTCCGCTGTTCTCCAGACTGGAAGTGGAGCAGCCAGGACTCAAACTGGTGCCCACATGGGATGCTGGCACTGCAGGCTGCTTCACCAGCTACGCCACAGCACTGGCCCCTTCATGACCATCTTTATAAGTCTTTTGACATTCAGTTGTGATTCTATGACAATATTTGCTATTAGGTTCATGCAGTTCTGTCTTTTAGGAAAACAGTCTTGATTCTGTACTTACATGTTTTTTAGGCTAAAGTGTGCAACACTTGGCAAAATATAATTGTGGAAACAGATCAAATGCAGCTGTACAAATTGTTCTTTTAAATATATGTTCCTCTTAATTTCGAGATATTGGAGGACTATGTTAGGAGATGAATTGAAGGAAACAGTAGGTAGGAAAGAAAGTGTGGAGGAAGCATGTATTCTTGGTAAGGTTGGTTGAGAAAGAGGATGAGGTATGTTGTAAAGGTTTGTGGAAGTGAAGGGTGTCTGAGATTAAGCTGGGTGAGGTTAGAAGAAATTATGTTACAGTTAGGTCCTGTGTCTTCTCTACCTCTTTGTTCCATTATATATTTAATTGTCCTAAGTCATGGGTTCACATGCCTCATGCTAATCCTTCAATTGAGCAGTACGTTTTTTTGATGTCCTTATCAGGTCTTGATTGCTTGAAAACAAAAATGGGTCTTAAAGGAGCTCACATGATCTGCCTGTTTGAGTGACTCCCAGAACTCTAATTAGATCTGGGCCACAGCCTTGGGTAAAGTGTTCAGGTTCAATGGATTAATACTTTCACAAAAAGTCTAAGATCCTGTTTTCACCAAGTGGTTTGCACCTCCCACAATTCCTTAAATGTAACTTCTGGCCGGCCTCTCTGGATTTTGACTGTCAGGTGGATCCCTGCAGCTCTCACAGGCCGAGACTGTCAGCTTGCAGAGATGATAGCTGTGTGAGTTAATTTAGGTCGCGTAAACAGTTTCTACAATGATGCCAAACTCACAAGTGCTCCTTTAAGGGTCTGATGGTTTACATCCTGGCATCAAAGGGGTGTGGTTCCAGAGCGGCCCCATCCCCCACAGCTCCAGGCCAGACATGGCCTGTCCTGCATGTTCCATTGGTTGTGTTGGTGCAGCAGACTACAATTCTGTCTGCTCAGGTTCACGACCTGTGACCAAGACAAATGGACAAGAAAACATGAGCAGGAAGGAAACTTTGAGTGAAAAGCGAAAGCATGGTGTGAAATTTATATTTTAAAAGATTTATTTATTTATGTGAATGTCACAGACATCTTCCATCCACTGGTTCATTCCCAGATGGTCCCAATGGCCAGGGCTGAGCTAGGCTGAAGCCAAGGAGCCAGGAGCTTCTTCCAGGTCTCCGGTGTGGGTGCAGGGCCCTGGGGACTTGGGTCCATCTTCCACTGCTTTTCCCAGGCTCGTTAGCAGGGAGCTGGATTGGAAGTGGAGCAGCTGAGACATGAACCAGTGCCTATATGCAATGCTGGTGTTGCAGGTAGTGGCTTTACCCACTGTGCACAATGCCAGTCCATTTTTTTATATTTAAGATTTTATGTCTTATTTATTTAAAGGGTAGAGTTACAGAGTGGGAGAGACAGGTCTTCCATCTTCTCGTTCCTTCCCCAAGTAGCTACAACAGAGCCAGGAGCCTAGAATTCCATCTGGATCCTATGTGGTTGGCAGGGGCCCATGAACTGGGGCCCTCTTCTGCTGCTTTCCCAGGCACATTAGTAGGGAGCTGGATCCGAAGCGGAGCAGCTGGGCCTCGAATCAGTGCTCGTATGGGATGTTGGCGTTGCAGACAGCAGCTTGACCCACGACACCACAATGCCAGTCCCGAGGGAGAGCAAAGTTCTATTGAAGCAAAGGAAAGCTCCCTCAGTGAGAGGTGTTCTCGAGCAGGAGCCTAGGGCTTTGTGTCCTTTGGGCTGGGGGAAGTTGGGGCAGGGTTTTGCAAGCATCACACATCTCAGGACCATCTCATTGCTGGGAAGTCAGTATCTGGAGCTGGCCGAGTCCAGCTGTAACCACATCCTGTTTGGTTTTCAGTTTTTGAGTCCTGGGGGCTCTTTGTCCTTCTGCACATTAGGCTGGAGTCAGCTGGGCCCTTTGTCCCTGGCTGTGGACCTAGGGTTGCTTCCTGTCTATCAGGGGGCTGCAGAGGGTGGCGGGAATGTATGCTCGGTCGTCACTGAGACAGGGAGCTGGCTGCCCTCCCCCACTGCACTCCTAACCTCGCTCGCACCCCTCCCCTGCCTTCTCCAGGTACTGAGGGTCCCAAGGCGCTAAAGGTTAAACTCCCCAGGTTGGGGGCAGAATGTCTACATAGGGGTCCAGCAATGCACCCATGGGAAATCCTTGCCACTGGACAGGATACCTGTGTCAGGCCTGGGGTTTTACTCAGTAGCTGGGTGCATTTTGCCAGTAGCTACCCAGCAGTCATGGCTGGTCGAATTAAAGGGTAAACAAACAAAACCAAAAATGGGATAAATGCATGCTCTTGTCCTGCCCAAGCCAGCAGGCTCTGTCAACAGGCCAGATGCTCTACAGGGTGACTGACAGAGGCTCAGACAAGCTGAACGTTAAATAGCCGGGCATTTTGTGGGAGGTGCAGCCAAAAGGCAGGAGAGGTCCCCAAGGACACTTAGACACGGTTGCAGATGGCTCATGTGGTGCATACGGATACCAGAAATGAGCCGGGCTGTGTGGTCAACACATTAATGGGGTATGGGGTAAATGCCAGTGAAGTGTGGAATCCCCTGGCCCGCAGCCCACGTGCTCCACGCTCAGTCCCGAAGCCCTGGGAAGAACTTACATGGAGCTCTCCAGGCGTCGGGAGGTGGCAGCGCTTCGGATGGCGGGGACGCCTGCCCTAGCTTCCCTGTTCCCTTTCAGATGGGGAACCGACCCTCATCCCCCTCGGCTCACCTCTAGGACGTGTTCTCAAAAATTGGTCACATTTGACTCCCCCTCCTTCACTGACTTTAAGGATGAATGAAATGGCTAATTTCTCTTTGCAGCACCACCTGGCCACAATATAAATTAGGTGACCAGAAAGCCTGGCCAGAAAATGGAACTTTAAATTATAATACCATTTTATAGCTAGACCTGTTCTGCCGTGGGCACAGTAAGTGGACAGAAGTCCCCGACGTGCAGGCCTTTATGGCGCTAAGAGAAAATCATGAACTCCATAAAAACTGCATGCTGGACTCATCCATGCTAAAACTTAATCTGCCACCAAGAGCCCACCCTGAGGCAAGGCCAAAAGAACTGCCACCGCAGAACAGTGCCCCTGTGGGTACCCAGCGTCCCTGTGCCCTCTGCTCTCCTGTGCTTGGAGATTCAGCCCTCAGCCTTGAGTGTAGAAGCCACTGGGAGGTACCCCCTACAGGACACGTGGGACTGAACGGCTCCTGGGGGAATGCTCAGGACAGGAGGTCTCTTTACAATACGAGACACAAAGAGGGAGATGGGAAGCTCTACATGGATAGATGGACGGTGTGAGCTCACTGACACGTTCACTCTTACCAGAAGGACACGGTTCTCCTCGCTCACAGGAAAACACACAGTCTAAAGATGCCCCTGACTGTAGGTTCCCAACTCAGGCCGTTCCTGGTATTAGAAGGAAGCTTCAAACGTTAGGGATAGGGCCGAGCACCCCTTGGCTGACATGCGAAAGGCTGCCCCAGGTCTACTGTGACAGAGACCAGAAGGAAGAGGAAGGAGCCAAGCAGGGGGAGTGGTAGAGGAGCGATGGCAGGCCCAGCCGATAGCTGCTTTCCGCAGTGATCTGCCTGCCATCGAGGAGACCCAGTGAGGCCACTTCTGCCCACATAGCATCTGCGTTCCACGTGGAAGCCAGGGCACGGGGCGAGCAGCTGTCACAACAGAAGCTGGCCTCTGAAAGAGCCCTGGCCTCTCTGCCAAGAGCTGGGTCACCGCATTGCCCCGAGGGCAGGGGGACTCCCAGGTCAGCACCACAGGCCCTGCTGGCCCTGTGCCCAGGAAGCCCTTCCCTCCATCTGCTCCCAAGCCGACTTTTGCTACCGGGGAGCCAGGGCCTAGGGTCGTTGGATGCTGCAGGCAGGCCATGCCTTTTCTTTTAGATTCTGGAGATGATAATTCTGTGCTCACCTCCTTCCGGTTCTGCCTGGTAATGAGGGTTCACATGGTGCCTTCCCTAAGGAGATTTATGCCTGTGTTGCAATGTCTCTTCCGATACCCCATGTGAAGAGAGCTCTGGGCCTCACACATACCTGGCCTGCTCTATTATCATTAAGCCTAAAGGCCCCTCCTGTGGGTTCTTAGTTGCCAATGGCATAGAGTTACAGCTAACTTGGACAGTGCTACCAGCTATTTGGACAGGTCCCTGCAGAGCACCTAAAGAACCAGTCTCTTGAGGCGGGTAGAGAGATCCTTGAATATGTAGACGATTTGCTGCTGTGTTCTCTCAAGACTCCAGGTTGGGACCTTTGACTAACACCCTTAACTTCCTAGCAGAAGGTGGTTGCTGTCAGAAGTAGACTGTTTAGGGCTCGTGCTCACCCCTGGGGACAGAGGCTGACCCAGAGAGGACATGGGCCGTGCAGCAAAGCCCTACTCCGACAGCCTTAAGACAGCTCCGCCATTTCTTTAGCCGGTTGTAGATCCCTAGATCCAGGAAATAATAAAGCAGGGAGAGAGAACAAAACACAGCCTTTTCCCAGGGAAAGGCTGTCATGGTTAGGGCCCCTGCGCAAGGATGGCCAAGCCTAGTCCTTCAAAACAGGGGGTCTTAGGCACGCTAACTGCTGCCCAAGGGGGTGTGCTGCACGATGGTTGTGTTTGGGTCAAATGGGACAACGTGAACTGTATTTACCATCTCTTGGCTGAGGCCAGGCAGCGCTAGGACCAGGCTGAACAGGGTTGGAATCTCTGGCGCCACACTGGGTTGTGGAAATCCCGGTTTTTGTCTCTCCTCGGCCTTATAGCTCTCATACTCTCACTGCTCCTTGGACCCTGTGTCTTTACTGCACCGTTTGTTTTGTCTCTACCAGAATAGAAGGTGTCCGGCTCCAGATGATGATGAGGCAGGGCCTCCAGTCTGTGTGTCCATCAGATGACATGATCAGCCCGGTGAACCACGCCGGACCATCTTTTCCAACACCACAGGGCAGACCTCAAGAGAAGAGTACCCGTAACCAGCTCCACGCCCCCATATGCCAGCTTGAAGACAATGCAGAATATGGACCTTCACTCTCCCCCCGCCCCGCATAAGACTGTGGGTTACTTCTCTTGAGGGGAGGTGTTAAGGGAGCTGGCTAGTCGTTGGCCTACCGTGTGAGACAAGCTGAAGACAATGGTAGTTTTTTAAGATGAGAAACTTCTGTGTCATGGAATGAGACAAAAATGTGGAAGCAAGCCTGACCAGCAATTACACATCTAAAACCTCGCTCTTGTTCAGTAACTTTTGTTTGTTGTTGTTGTGAGCTCCTGCCCTGTCCCTGGGCTCTGTTCTCCCTACCCCACATCAAGTGGGCTGTCAGGTCCAGTAACACCATGCCAGAACTTAGTCCCATGACCACACCCCCAGCAATGGGCGTGGCTGGGGCAGGAGTTGCCTTCCCACCCCGTGGCCTGAAGGCAGGGCAGTGACAGCCTTTGGTGAACAGCATCTGTGACTACCGGGGTGCCTCAGTGGAAACCCTTAGCCCAGTGGAATCAGTCTGCTCTGCCCTTCCCTGACGATGTCCAGGCCTCCACTGCTCTCTTTGTCCCTGCCGCCCTGCCCTGCCCTGCCCCGCCGTCCCCAGGAGCCAGTGAGTCCAGTGTCCATCACAACACCACCTCCGAGTCTCGGCACCGTCCCTCAGTGCGTGATTTCTTGTGGTGGACACTGACTCTGTCCATCAGCGTCATGTCCTCCTTTTCTGTGGCACAGAGATGAACCACACTCCCCAGCCTCCCTGGCAGATAGATAGGTGTGGCCATGTGACTGACTTTTTTTTTTTTTTAAGTATTTATTTATTTGAAAGGCAGAGTTACAGAGAGGCAGAGGCAGAGAGGGAGAGAAAGGTCTTCCACCCACTGGCTCACTCCCCAAATGGCTGCAATGGCTGGAGCTGAGCTGATCCGAAGCCAGGAGCCAGGAGCTTCTTCCAGGTCTCCCACGTGGGTGCAGGGGCCCAAGGACTTGGGCCATCTTCTGCTGCTTTCCCAGGCCATAGCAGAGAGCTGGATTGGAAGTACAGCAGCCGGGTCTGGAACCAGCACTTATATAGGATGCTGGTGCTGCAGGTGGTGGCTTTACCCGCTATATCCCAGCGCTGGCACCTTGACTGACTTCTAATGGGTGGAATGTAGTGGCCCCACGTCCAGACCTGGCCCATGGCGACCCCCATGCATGCTCCACCTGGATCCACTGCTGGATGCCAAGGCCCCAGGCATCTGGGAAGTCATCATTAAAGATGGCGGATCCTCCCCTCCCCCCAGTCAACTTGGAAACCTGGAGGACTCTGCAGAGCAAAACCTTGCCTACCCGAACCTGGGAGCATTCTTGGTGGATTCTTGGAGATATAAACTTGTAGCAGGTAGCATTACCCTAATTAATACACCGCTGCTCTACAGAGGAGATTAGGAAACTTGTACAGGGTGGCTGGCACTGGGGCGTAGTAGACTAAGCCTCCGCCTTGACTCTGGCATCCCATGTGGCGCCAGTTCATGTCCCAGCTGCTCCTCTTCCATCCAGCTCCTTGCTAGTGCACATGGGAGGCAGCAGAAGGTGGCGGACCTGGATGAAGCTCCTGGCTCCTGGCTTTGGGCTGGCCCAGCCCTGGCCATTCCAGCCAATTAGGGATTGAGCCATCAAGGGAAAATCTCTGTCTCCCTCTCTTTCTCTCTCTTTTTAAAGATTTATTTATTTGAGTCCGGCGCCATGGCTTAACAGGCTAATCCTCCGCCTTGCGGCACCTGCACACCGGGTTCTAGTCCCGGTTGGGGTGCCGGATTCTATCCCGGTTGCCCCTCTTCCAGGCCAGCTCTCTGCTATGGCCCGGGAGTGCAGTGGAGGATGGCCCAAGTGCTTGGGCCCTGCACCTGCATGGGAGACCAAGAGAAGCACCTGGCTCCTGGCTTCAGATCAATGCAGTGCGCTGTCCGCGGCTGCCATTGGAGGGTGAACCAACGGCAAAAAGGAAGACCTTTCTCTCTGTCTCTCTCTCTCATTACCTACTCTGCCTGTCAAAAATAATAAATAAATAAATATTTATTTATTTGAGAGGCAGAATTACAGCTGGAGAGACAGAGAGAGAAAGAAGTCTTCCATTCACTGGTTCACTCCCCAAATGGCTGCAACGCTCGGAGCTGTCCACTTGCTAGTTCACTTACCAAATGGCCATAATTGCCAGGGTAGGGCCAGGCAGAAGCCAGAGCCAGAAGCTTCTTCAGAGTCTCCCACGTGGGTGCAGGGCCCAATCCTCCACTGCTTTCCCAGGCTCATTAGCAGGGAGCTGGATCAGAAGTGGAGCAGCCGGGATTAGAACCGGCACCCATATGGGATGCTGGCGAGGCAGGCAGTGGCTTAACCTGTTATGCCACAGCACCAGGCCCCACTCTGAAATTTTTAATACTTTGCTTATATGTATCCAAAATCAGGAAGTTTGTGATCATTGCGAATCATCTTTGTCTTCTCCCCCCACCCCATTCCTTCATAACCTTTCAGTTATAAATATAAGCTTTTAGAATTCATTGTCCTTTTTTTTTTTTAAAGTTTTATTTATTTAAAAGTCAGAGATACACAGAGAGAGGAGAGGCACA